>NC_139994.1:9492703-9528182 GCF_964263955.1 Coregonus lavaretus | reverse complement strand
TAAAGTTATTCCGTCCAACATGTTGAATCAATTAACGTTTTTTTTGTAACCACCAACTATCTGAAATATTGTTGATGGGTTTTTGATCTTGAAGTGATTTTTAGATGCAATGAAAAATACTCACACCACAATACTCCCACTACAGCTTTATGGTAATGTTGTTTTATTGTTTACACCATCACTATGCTAGTAATGATATTAGCGCTTGTCCTGTGGTGCTTGAAATTAATGAACTATTGTAAGGCTTATTTCCAGTGAGAGCAGTTTATTTCATTCTTTCAGAAGGGCTGACAGTGACACTAACAAAGCAAGGAAACCAAAACAAATATTTGTATAAGACGGATGCAAGGACACAACTACTCTGTATCCACTTTGTCTCAGTCAGCCAGTCAGCCAATCAGCCAGTCAGTCAGCCAGCCGGTCAGCCAGTCAGCCAGCCAGTTGGTCAGTCAGCCAGTCGGTCAGCCAGTCAGCCAGCCAGTTGGTCAGCCAGCCAGTCGGTCAGCCAGCCGGTCAGTCAGCCAGTCGGTCAGTCAGCCAGCCGGTCAGTCAGCCAGCCAGAGAGAGAGAGGGGAGTGACTGTAAATGTTCTCTATTGTCTGTAAAAGTAATGTGAGTCTATACAGCTCAGTTCAGCTAGTGTGTCACAGAGGTTATTATTGACCCTGGGGTCACCGTCTCTGATGGAGGTATGTGTAATGGCTGTCCTCCCTATCGCCCCCCTGTATCCCAGAGGCCTACAGCAGTGTGTGTCTGTGTGTCAACCCTCCTAGACCTCCTATAGCCCCCGTCAGCTAGTCTCACTGCCTGGAGGAGAGAGAGGGAAAGGGGCTTTTGACTTGGAACGGGGACGGGCGGGGCGATGTGGGGGCACATATGGAAGCGTTCGGGCCAGCCATGTTGTTCCAGCTCTCTCATGCGAGGGAAAACCTGAAGGTGTCGTTGTTCTCGAGGCAAAGGTTAGCAACAGAATCCCAGGGAGAGCGGTCACAGGGTTGAGGACGCTCTCAAAGAGTTGTGTTTGGGGGGCTGGAGAGATGGAGGGATGGAGGAGGGTGAGGGGAGGGGAGAGATGGAGGGATGGAGGAGGGTGAGGGGAGGGAGGAAGGATGGAGGAGGGTGAGGGGAGGGGAGAGATGGAGGGATGGAGGAGGGTGAGGGGAGGGAGGACAGATGGAGGAGGGTGAGGGGAGGGAGGAGAGATGGAGGGGAGGGTGAGGGGAGGGAGGAGAGATGGAGGGGAGGGTGAGGGGAGGGAGGAGAGATGGAGGGGAGGGTGAGGGGAGGGAGGAGCGATGGAGGGGAGGGTGAGGGGAGGGAGGAGAGATGGAGGGGAGGGTGAGGGGAGGGAGGAGAGATGAAGGAGGGTGAGGGGAGGGAGGAGAGATGGAGGAGGGTGAGGGGAGGGAGGAGAGATGAAGGAGGGTGAGGGGAGGGAGGAGAGATGAAGGAGGGTGAGGGAGGGAGGAGAGATGGAGGAGGGTGAGGGGAGGGAGGAGAGATGGAGGAGGGTGAGGGGAGGGAGGAGAGATGGAGGAGGGTGAGGGAGGGAGGGAGGAGAGATGGTGAGGGGAGGGAGGAGAGATGGAGGAGGGTGAGGGGAGGGAGGAGAGATGGAGGAGGGTGAGGGGAGGGAGGGAGGAGAGATGGAGGAGGGTGAGGGGAGGGAGGGAGGAGAGATGGAGGAGGGTGAGGGGAGGGAGGAGAGATGGAGGAGGGTGAGGGAGGAGGGAGGGAGGAGATGGAGGAGGGTGAGGGGAGGGAGGGAGGAGAGATGGAGGAGGGTGAGGGGAGGGAGGAGAGATGGAGGAGGGTGAGGGGAGGGAGGAGAGAAACGAAGGTCGGATTAAGATCCTGTTTCATTTACTCTTTTTTTTTTGACCCCTCTCTCCCTCCCAGTCAGATCCCCGCTAGTCAGAATTAGAATTTTTCTCTCTCTCTGTGTTCTGAACGGTTCTGAGAACGGGTTGAGTTTGGGTTTCATCACCCTCAGAAGGGCAGGGAGATGATGATTAAAAAAGGAACCAGGTTCCCAAATGGTTTCCATTTAAACGAGATGCCAGTCAAACTCCCAGAAAGCTCTCTGATATCAGAGGAAAATAATGCGTTTCCTGGTAGGTAGGCCATGCGACGTGAGACGCACATGATGGCAATTTTCCCCTTTGACCACCATATAATAAGATACATCTCTCGCTCTCTCTGTCTCTCTATGTCTCTCTCTCTCTCTCTTTCTCTATCTATCTCTCCCTCTCTCTCTCCCTCTCTCTCTCTCTCTCTCTCTCTCTCTCTCTCTCTCTCTCTCGCTCTCTCTCTCTCTCTCTCTCTCTCTGGTAAATATGGCTGCTGTCCATGGAGTCACTTGAAAAGCGATGGAATATGGTTTCATTCCTGCGGATAGTTACCTCTTCCAACCCCCCCCTCGTTGCATGTTCATATGTAAAACAACAGTGACTGTGATGTGAACGCTGTGATGGGCCAGGGTGGTCTGTGTTACTATGTAGACCTATTTAACTCCCATTGGGGTTGAGTGCTTTAAGACAGCAGTGATTCTTTACCCATGCTGGTTTGAATGTTTCCCTTCTAACTGTGACTGTTGTGGGTGAACATTTGCTTGTGTAAAAAGATAGAAACTTAACCTCTCAGGTACATGTTATCCCTGTTTATTCTAGCTGATATTTTGCGTCTCTTTTAATTATACTTTCAACAACTCAATTTGATTGAGACAAAAAAAGTGAATAATTTTTATTTAACTAACCAAGGCAATAGGATTGAACAGATTCATAAACAGTCATAATATATCACCTTCGCACTCAATTTAAAGTAACATTGTCACATTTTATATATTTACAACTGGTTGAGGGCCCACAAGATGGCTTTTTTGGCAGAATCATGATCAGCAGTACTTATTCTGACCAGCAGGGAGCACTCTAAGCACATAGACCTGACCACCTCTGTCATCCTCAAACTAACACTGAAACATTTTCTTTAGTTAATTACATTGAATTGAAGTTGAAGTATGGTAGTATGATATAATCATTTTGTAATTAATGTAAAATGTAAAGTTATTATCATGAGACCAACATGTATTTCGATATGATGATTTAATAATAATTTACCTTAGATAATTACAGTATTCAATGTGTGCTTGTTTTATCATGATTTATTTTTTCTCCAAAATATTTTATTCTCCTCAATATATGCATTTCTTTGTATTTTCAGTCTTCTTTGCTTACCATCATAATAGGGTCATAATTTGCTCTCTTCTCTAACTATAATCTCACACATTAAGACATGGTAACACACTCTCAATGTATGGCACAACTCCCGCAACTGGCTCATCATTGCAGATTATACCATCCAAGCTACTCTATACCTCAAACAGATAATACCATCCAAGCTACTCTATACCTCAAACAGATTATACCATCCAAGCTACTCTATACCTCAAACAGATTATACCATCCAAGCTACTCTATACCTCAAAAATATTATACCATCAAAGCTACTCTATACCTCAAACAGATAATACCATCAAAGCTACTCTATACCTCAAACAGATAATACCATCAAAGCTACTCTATACCTCAAACAGATAATACCATCAAAGCTACTCTATACCTCAAACAGATAATACCAACCAAGCTACTCTATACCTCAAACAGATAATACCAACCAAGCTACTCTATACCTAAAACAGATTATACCATCCAAGCTACTCTATACCTAAAACAGATTATACCATCCAAGCTACTCTATGCCTCAAACAGATCAGAGGTAGGACACATATCCCTGAAATGACACATTCTGCATTTAGACTCCTTTTTCTAACCAGAGACGTGTTGAAAAGTGAGTTGGACTCATGGCTCTGGTTGACTGGCTGGATGTGACAGGAGCGAGGCTTGGAAAGTTTGATGTCATGAGTTTTAATCATGTGCTGTGGCCGCACGCCGCCTGCCTGCCTGCCTGGGAGCATGGCGTGGCGTGGCATGATGGCTCTTTAAAGATGTGGGTCTGGGAAGCCGCCAGGTCCACTGGCACCACAGGCCTAGCTTCAGCCCACAGAAAGAATCCCAGACCCAGGCTAGATCCAGGAGCAGGCATAATGGAGGTTTATTACTGAACTGTCTCCCCCCTTCACAGTAGCCACTGGGGGGTCAGTGTCCGGAGGGAGAGGAAAGGGAAGGGTTGACAAATGAATGGAAGTCATCCTGGTTATTAGGCTGTGAGTTGTTAGAATGTATGCAGGATAAGCTGTTTAGTGAATAAGAGTGTGTGTGTTTCTCTGCATGTTAGTATTTAAACAATTACCCATATTATTAGATAGTGTGGATAAATGTTGTTCTTGATTGACTGTGATACAAGTATCGTGGGATAAGCATGATTCATTAATTATGCATAACAATAGTTAAATTATATTTGTCTCCATTTATGGTCAAACAATTCCACCATGTTCTCTCCTAGCGTCTAGCTTAGTGTATAAACGTACAGTATGATACAGCGTACAGCTTATTTGAGTTGTTTTACCACTTCCATAAAGCATGTACTTTACGAGACAGAGAGGCAGTTCAGTACGGCTACTATAGAGACACTTCACTGTAGACACTGCTGGAGACACCCTGCACTTTTCTCGTTCTTCCTTGAAGACCCTTAATTATGGTATAGTGTCTAGTCTGCATATAAGACATAATCATTGTTCATCAGTACGTTGAAAAGAGGCAGATCATCATTACCTTACAGGTGATATGTTAGAAAAAATATATTTTCAATGCAAGAGGATCATACTTATTACAACATGTTTGAGTTTGACTACTGGTACACGTGATTGGCTGTAGTTAACGTGTTATAGAATTGTTGTTTTATCAACAACAACAAAATGTTTTCAAAATAATTTATTTCAGTAGCCCTACACACCATGATCCAAGTGTTAACATTTGTATTAATTAAAATCAACATCTGTCATTTTACATTTTAAATTTATTCACATCACTATTGAAAAATAATATGATATTCATATTATTAACATCCATAATAATTATTGAATGTCTTTGACAGCATTCAGACTGCATGTCTCATCATTTTACTGTAGAAGCTCTGTCCAATCTGACAAGAGAAGACGTCTGTATTTTTTTTACGTGGAAGAATTTCCTGAAACGTTACCAGCGTGGCCGAGAATGTTATCTGTGGTCAAAGTGGATCTTTGCTAGCTTTATCTCCTTCTCACTGAATATTTCCAGACCCCAGAGAGAGCTCTACATCTCAGTGGAGAAGGCAGGTTTCCTTAGCGCAGCCAGCCGCAGGCTCACAGATAGCACCGCTTCTTTGCAGATTGGTATAAAAGGGACAGACAGTGCGGTCCATGAGTGTGTCCCAAATAGCATCCTATTTCCTATATAGTCCACAAATTTTGTTGTCCGGCCTCCATGAGTTGCAAAACAGTCATCTGTCATCATTATGACAAATGGTCCCAGTCCCAAATGGCACCCTGTTGCCTATATAGTCCACTACTTTTGACCAGAGCCCTATGGGCTGTGGTCAAAAGTAGTGCACTATAGGGAATAGGGTGTCATTTGGGACCGGGACCATTTGTCATAATGATGACAAATGACTGTGTTGCAACCCATGGAGGCCGGACAACAAAATCCCTGAGTGTTTTTCCATTACACAGCCAGAGGAATGCTTTTTCACAGAGTTAGATGGCACAGAGCAGTAGAACAGTGATTTTACCAAGTTAACTAAAGCACCACCACCCACCCATTGCGTGATAAGGAAGGGTTTACAGAGAGAGCAAGTAGTGTATAGTTCACCTTGCCTTTTATTTTCAACATAAAAGTGATGATGGTGCTCCTCAGAGTGTACACTACCGGTCAAAAGTTTTAGAACACCTACTCATTCCAGGGTTTTTCTTTATTTTTACTATTTTCTACGCTGTAGAATAATAGTGAAGACATCACAACTATGAAACAACACATATGGAATCATGTAGTAACCCAAAAAGTGTTAAAGAAATCCAAATATATTTTATATTTGAGATTCTTCAAATAGCCACCCTTTGCCTTGATGACAGATTTGCACACTCTTGGCATTTTCTCAACCAGCTTCACCTGGAATGCTTTTCCAACATATGCTGAGCATATGCTGCTTTTCCTTCACTCTGCCGTCCGACTTATCCCAAACCATCTCAATTGGGTTGAGGTCGGGGGATTGTGGAGGCCAGGTCATCTGATGCAGCACTCCATCACTCTCCTTCTTGGTCAAATATCCCTTACACAGCCTAGAGGTGTGTTGGGTCATTGTCCTGTTGGAAAACAAATTATAGTCCCACTAAGCCCAAACCAGATGGGATGGCCTAACGCTGCAGAATGCTGTGGTAGCCATGCTGGTTAAGTGTGCCTTGAATTCTAAATAAATCACTGTCAGTGTCACCAGCAAAGCACCCCCACACCATAACACCTCCTCCTCCATGCTTTACGGTGGGAACTACAGTGGGGGGAAAAAAGTATTTAGTCAGCCACCAATTGTGCAAGTTCTCCCACTTAAAAAGATGAGAGAGGCCTGTAATTTTCATCATAGGTACACGTCAACTATGACAGACAAATTGAGCATTTTTTTTCCAGAAAATCACATTGTAGGATTTTTAATGAATTTATTTGCAAATTATGGTGGAAAATAAGTATTTGGTCACCTACAAACAAGCAAGATTTCTGGCTCTCACAGACCTGTAACTTCTTCTTTAAGAGGCTCCTCTGTCCTCCACTCGTTACCTGTATTAATGGCACCTGTTTGAACTTGTTATCAGTATAAAAGACACCTGTCCACAACCTCAAACAGTCACACTCCAAACTCCACTATGGCCAAGACCAAAGAGCTGTCAAAGGACACCAGAAACAAAATTGTAGACCTACACCAGGCTGGGAAGACTGAATCTGCAATAGGTAAGCAGCTTGGTTTGAAGAAATCAACTGTGGGAGCAATTATTAGGAAATGGAAGACATACAAGACCACTGATAATCTCCCTCGATCTGTGGCTCCACGCAAGATCTCACCCCGTGGGGTCAAAATGATAACAAGAACGGTGAGCAAAAATCCCAGAACCACACGGGGGGACCTAGTGAATGACCTGCAGAGAGCTGGGACCAAAGTAACAAAGCCTACCATCAGTAACACACTACACCGCCAGGGACTCAAATCCTGCAGTGCCAGACGTGTCCCCCTGCTTAAGCCAGTACATGTCCAGGCCCGTCTGAAGTTTGCTAGAGTGCATTTGGATGATCCAGAAGAGGATTGGGAGAATGTCATATGGTCAGATGAAACCAAAATATAACTTTTTGGTAAAAACTCAACTCGTCGTGTTTGGAGGACAAAGAATGCTGATTTGCATCCAAAGAACACCATACCTACTGTGAAGCATGGGGGTGAAAAAATCATGCTTTGGGGCTGTTTTTCTGCAAAGGGACCAGGACGACTGATCCGTGTAAAGGAAAGAATTAATGGGGCCATGTATCGTGAGATTTTGAGTGAAAACCTCCTTCCATCAGCAAGGGCATTGAAGATGAAACGTGGCTGGGTCTTTCAGCATGACAATGATCCCAAACACACCGCCCGGGCAACGAAGGAGTGGCTTCGTAAGAAGCATTTCAAGGTCCTGGAGTGGCCTAGCCAGTCTCCAGATCTCAACCCCATAGAAAATCTTTGGAGGGAGTTGAAAGTCTGTGTTGCCCAGCGACAGCCCCAAAACATCACTGCATGGCGGAATGGGCCAAAATACCAGCAACAGTGTGTGAAAACCTTGTGAAGACTTACAGAAAACGTTTGACCTGTGTCATTGCCAACAAAGGGTATATAACAAAGTATTGAGAAACTTTTGTTATTGACCAAATACTTATTTTCCACCATAATTTGCAAATAAATTCATAAAAAATCCTACAATGTGATTTTCTGTATTTTTTCCCCCTCATTTTGTCTGTCATAGTTGACGTGTACCTATGATGAAAATGACAGGCCTCTCTCATCTTTTTAAGTGAGTGAACTTGCACAATTGGTGGCTGACTAAATACATTTTTTCCCCACTGTACACATGCAGAGATCATCCATTCACCTACTCTGCGTCTCACAAAGACACGGCGGTTGGATCCAAAAATCTCTAATTTGGACTCCAGACCAAAGGACAAATTTCAACCGGTCTAATGTCCATTGCTCGTGTTTCTTGGCCCAAGCATGTCTCTTCTTCTTATTGGTGTCCTTTATAGTGGTTTCTTTGCAGCAAATCGACCAGGAAGGCCTGATTCACACAGTCTCCTCTGAACAGTTGATGTTGAGATGTGTCTGTTACTTGAACTCTGTGAAGCATTTATTTTGGCTGCAATTTCTGAGGCTGGTAACTCTGGGTCTTCCATTCCTGTGGCGGTCCTCATGAGAGCCAGTTTCATCATAGCGCTTGATGGATTTTGCGACTGCACTTGAAGAAACTTTAAAAGTTCTTGAAATGTTCCGTATTGACTGACCTTCATGTCTTAAAGTAATGATGGACTGTCGTTTGTCTTTGCTTATTTGAGCTGTTCTTGCCATAATAGGTATTTTACCAAATAGGGCTATCTTCTGTATACCCCCCCCTACCTTGTCACAACACAACTGATTGGCTCAAATGCATTAAGAAGGAAATAAATTCCACAAATTAACTTTTAAGAAGGCACAGGTCACTACCTCATGAAGCTGGTTGAGAAAATGCCAAAAGTGTGCAAAGCTGTCATCAAGGCAAAGGGTGGCTATTTGAAGAATCTCAAATATAACATATTTTGATTTGGTTAACACTTTTTTGGTTACTACATGATTCCATATGTGTTTTTTCATAGTTTTGATGTCTTCACTACTATTCTACAATGTAGAAAATAGTAAAAATAAAGAAAACCCTTGAATGAGTAGGTGATCTAAAACTTTTGACCAGTAGTGTACACACACACACACGTTATGTTCTTCTATCCTCGTGGGGACCTTAAATTCATTTCCATTAAAAATCCTATTTTCCCTAATCCCTAAACGTAACCCTAATTCTAACCCCTAAAATTAAAATAGCCTTCACTCCCCTCATCTCCTCATGGGGATGTGGGAAATGGGAGGATATCCCTTGTTTTAATATCCTTGTGGGGACTTTTGGTGATTTTGGTCCTCACAAGGACAGAGGAACAAGACCACACACACACACAGAGAGACAGACACACACACACACACACACACACACACACACACACACACACACACACACACACACACACACACACAGACACACACACACACACACACACACACACACTCAAACACATTGTGAACTTCCTGTGTCATGTATAGGATTACATTGTAGGAGTACAAAACAGAACAAAGGCAAAAATATGGTAGGCCTATTGTGTCCACTAACAGGTACAAAAGGTATTGTTGATAACTGAAGCATGCTATCTCTCTTCAGAGATCTTTTACTCCACCCACAGAGTTCACATTGGGTGTTGTGGAATTGGGTGTTGTAGAATTGGGTGTTGTGGAATTGGGTGTTGTGGAATTGGGTGTTGTGGAATTGGGTGTTGTAGAATTGGGTGTTGTGGAATTGGGTGTTGTGGAATTGGGTGTTGTAGTACACTACCCCTACTGTAACAGGCCCCAGGTGAGATCATTTGTAATATTTGACAGTTGAATGTGATGTCTGAGGCAATCACCCTACTCATACTCAGGCTGCGTCCCAAATGGCACCCTATTCTCTATATAGTGCTATGGGCTGTGGTCAAAAGTAGGTGCCATTTGGGACAGACACAACCTTTGAGTATGAGGATAGTGTGATATCAGGCAGGCGTTTGTCTCAGTCAGAACAGAGCAGAGCAGAGCAGAGCAGAACAGAGTAGAGCAGAGCAGAACAGAACAGAGTAGAACAGAGCAGAACAGAACAGAACAGAGTAGAACATAACAGAGCAGAACAGAGCAGAACAGGACAGAACAGGGGGTGTCGTGCCAGGGCCACATTAGAGGAGTCTTTCAAGTGCTCGTCACCTCCTCCTACTCGTCAGTGCAGAGCCTGTGTTGTGGTCTACAGGCTGCTCAACACACAACTTCTGAGGAGAACCCCCTCTGTACAGTGTGTGTGTGTTTGTGTGTGTGTGTTTGCTCTCATTTAAAGGGTTATTCCCAGTGCGTGGGTTGCTGCAATTCTTGCCCCTTGAAAGTGCCCCTTACCGCCCCCTCCTCTCCTCCTCCCCACCTTCTCTCCTCATATCCTCCTCTCCTCCCCTCCTCCCCTCATATCCTCCTCTCCTCCCCTCCTATCCTCATCCCCTCCTCTCCTCCTCCCCTCCTATCCTCCTCCCCTCCTATCCTCCTCCCCTCCTATCCTCCTCCTCCCCTCCCCTCCTCCCCTCCTCCCCTCCTCCCCTCCTCCCCTCCTATCCTCCTCCCCTCCTAACCTCCTCCCCTCCTCCCCTCTTATCCTCCTCCCCTCCTCCCCTCCTATCCTCCTCCCCTCCTATCCTCCTCCCTTCCTCCCCTCCTATCCTCCTCCCCTCCTCCCCTCCTCCCCTCCTATCCTCCTCCCCTCCTCCCCTCCTCCTATCCTCCTCCCCTCCTCCCCTCCTATCCTCCTCCCCTCCTATCCTCCTCTCCTACTCTCTTATACTACATGTCCTCATTCCCAACTCTTTGGAAAACTCCTCTCTTGTCAGAGATGATGGGAATGTGTGTGTGTGCGTGTGTGTGTGTGTGACTCAGTATGATAGTGTAGTAATCTCCAGGGCCCCAGCAGCTTGGCCCAATAAACCAGTGGATGAAAGAGCCTAGTGTCATCCTCCTGCTGTCTAACGCCTGTCCTGTGTGTGTTACTTTGTGTGTGTGTGTTACTTTGTTTGTGTGTGTGTTACTTTGTGTGTGTGTGTGTGTGTTACTTTATGTGTGTGTGTATGTGTTACTTTATGTGTGTGTTACTTTGTGTGAGTGTGTGTTACTTTGTGTGTGTGTGTGTGTGTGTTACTTTATGTGTGTATGTGTTACTTTATGTGAGTGTTACTTTGTGTGTGTGTGTTACTTTGCGTGTGTGTTACTTTGTGTGTGTGTGTGTTACTTTATGTGTGTGTGTGTTACTTTATGTGTGTGTGTGTGTTACTTTGTGTGTGTGTGTGTGTTACTTTGTGTGTGTGTGTGTGTGTTACTTTATATGTGTGTGTGTGTTACTTTATGTGTGTGTGTGTGTGTGTTACTTTGTGTGTGTGTGTGTGTTACTTTATGTGTGTGTGTGTGTATGTTACTTTGTGTGTGTGTGTTACTTTATGTGTGTGTGTTACTTTGTGTATGTGTGTTACTTTATGTGTGTGTGTGTTACTTTATGTGTGTGTGTGTTACTTTATGTGTGTATGTTACTTTGTGTGTGTGTGTTACTTTATGTGTGTGTGTGTTACTTAATGTGTATGTGTGTTACTTTGTGTGTGTGTGTGTGTTACTTTGTGTGTGTATGTTACTTTGTGTGTGTGTGTTACTTTATGTGTGTGTGTGTTACTTTATGTGTGTGTGTGTTACTTTATGTGTGTGTGTGTGTTACTTTGTGTGTGTGTGTGTGTGTGTTACTTTGTGTGTGTGTGTGTGTTACTTTATATGTGTGTGTGTGTTACTTTATGTGTGTGTGTGTGTGTGTTACTTTGTGTGTGTGTGTTACTTTGTGTGTGTGTGTGTGTTACTTTGTGTGTGTGTGTGTGTTACTTTGTGTGTGTATGTTACTTTGTGTGTGTGTGTTACTTTATGTGTGTGTGTTACTTTGTGTATGTGTAACTTTGTGTGCGTGTGCGTGTGTGTGTTACTTTGTGTGTGTGTGTGTGTTACTTTGTGTGTGTGTGTTACTTTATGTGTGTGTGTGTTACTTTATGTGTGTGTGTGTGTTACTTTATGTGTGTGTGTGCATGTGTGTGCATGCGAATCAGACCTGGGTTCAAATACATGTGTGTTTCAGTATCTGGTATTTCAAATACTTTTTCTTTGTATTTTAGTATTTTCAAAACAAGTACTTTTATTTGAGTATTTCAATGGTTATTTTGTAAAAACCAAATAGTATTTGAGAATATTTTCTAATACTTATTTGAAATACTATTTTCAAATGCATGGGAGTGTATTTGAGTCAGTGTATTTGAGTATTTACATATATTAAACCGCTTGTCTTTTCAAATAAAATATATCTGAATACTTACTTTGAATGTATGTGAAAGTAATTGAGATATTTGAAATAGTATTTGAACCCAGGTCTGTTGCGTGTGTGTGTCTGTATGTCTCTGTGTGTCACAGGATGCGCTGGGTTTCAACACTCCTCCGTCAGTGGCAATACAGGCGCTGGCACGGCCTCTAACAACCTAACCCTCTAACACAGCACTGGACCCTCTCCAAGTCACACAGACAAGCAGGCAGGCCAACCCACCCCAGCCTTCATGTCCCCAGCGATGAGCGTGAGCTAGCACATTTCAGCATCATGCCAACACTTACTGGGGATTCAGAATAAAAGGGGATCTTTGATCTCTCTCTAGCTACCAGTTGGAATATATTCTAAGGCTGTCCCAAATGGCACCCTATTCCCTATATAGTGCACTACTTTTGACCTGAGCCCTATGGGTCCTGATCAAAAGTAGTGCACTACACAGGGAATAGGGTGCCATTTCGGACGTATACTAAAACATCTAATGCCATGACACTCAGTGGTATGGTGTTGCACTGTGGTAACTGTATCTCTCTGGATAAGAGCATCTGCTAAATGACTAAAAATGTAAATGTAACTACAACACAACAGGTCGTATCTAACTGCTATGGTAGCTGTATCTCTCACTACAGCACAACATGGGTCGTGTCTAACTGCTATGGTAGCTGTATCTCTCATTACATCACAACATGGGCCGTATCTAACTGCTATGGTAGCTGTATCTCTCACTACATCACAACATGGGTCGTATCTAACTGCTATGGTAGCTGTATCTCTCACTACAGCACAACATGGGCCGTATCTAACTGCTATGGTAGCTGTATCTTTCACTACAGCACAGCATGGGCCGTATCTAACTGCTATGGTAGCTGTATCTCTCACTACATCACAACATGGGTCTTATCTAACTGCTATGGTAGCTGTATCTCTCACTACAGCACAACATGGGTCTTATCTAACTGCTATGGTAGCTGTATCTCTCACTACAGCACAGCATGGGTCTTATCTAACTGCTATGGTAGCTGTATCTCTCACTACAGCATAACATGGGTCGTATCTAACTGCTATGGTAGCTGTATCCTCTCACTACAGCATAACATGGGTCGTATCTAACTGCTATGGTAGCTGTATCTCTCACTACAGCATAACATGGGTCGTATCTAACTGCTATGATAGCTGTACCTCTCACTACAGCATAACATGGGCCGTATCTAACTGCTATGGTAGCTGTATCTCTCACTACAGCACAGCATGGGTCGTATCTAACTGCTATGGTAGCTGTATCTCATCTCTCACTATAGCATAACATGGGTCGTATCAAACTGCTATGGTAGCTGTATCTCTCACTACAGCATAACATGGGTCGTATCTAACTGCTATGGTAGCTGTATCTCTCACTACATCACAACATGGGTCGTATCTAACTGCTATGGTAGCTGTATCTCTCACTACATCACAACATGGGTCGTATCTAACTGCTATGGTAGCTGTATCTCTCACTACATCACAACATGGGTCGTATCTAACTGCTATGGTAGCTGTATCTCTCACTACAGCACAGCATGGGTCGTATCTAACTGCTATGGTAGCTGTATCTCTCACTACAGCACAACATGGGCCGTATCTAACTGCTATGGTAGCTGTATCTCTCACTACAGCACAACATGGGCCGTATCTAACTGCTATGGTAGCTGTATCTCTCACTACAGCACAACATGGGTCGTATCTAACTGCTATGGTAGCTGTATCTCTCACTACAGCATAACATGGGTCGTATCTAACTGCTATGGTAGCTGTATCTCTCACTACAGCATAACATGGGCCGTATCTAACTGCTATGGTAGCTGTATCTCTCACTACATCACAACATGGGCCGTATCTAACTGCTATGGTAGCTGTATCTCTCACTACAGCATAACATGGGTCGTATCTAACTGCTATGGTAGCTGTATCTCTCACTACAGCATAACATGGGCCGTATCTAACTGTCCTTATTATCTTTTATAGTAATGCTGTCCACATGTAACGGCTACATCTAAACCCTCCAGCCAATCACAGTCTAATACACAAAGCTCTCCACAGAGAGTCCAGCTCCTAAGATCCTTATAGTGCCATTGAATTACTGTTTATTTTCTCTCCCCTCATAATGGATTGGCCAATTTCAGCTCATCTGAGATAATTCACTGTGGAGGTAGCCACATAATGGCTAACACTGCTTCTGACCGGCAGGCTCAGGCCTTTTCACTCCCCAGCATTATGATGAAGCTTTTAATTAGCATGCTAGCGTGCATCCTAATCTAAATAGTTAATACTCCACGGCTGGGGGGGAGAGCGTGGCGTGTTTGTCTTAGGACTCAGAAGGACCCCTTCTCTGTCAGAGTTGAGCTGAGTGTTCTACCCGCTTATAGGCGTCTATGGAGATGCATGTCTGTCTATGTGCCACTGGGCTGGGCTGAATTGACTGGGCCAGCAGGAGGAAGGAAGCGGAGGGCGATTGAACAGCGAGATATGTCGGGATACGGAGAATGTCATTACCCAAGGGGGTTGGGATGGAAACAGGAGCCTCCAAGCCGAGTTTCATCAAGCCAGCCCCCCACTACCAGTGGCGGGGTGGATCCTGGTTAATGTGTGTTCCCGCGGTGCAGAGCAGTATTAAGCACCTGGGGGGAGGGAGGGAGGGAGGGAGGGAGAGATTATTTTCTCTTCTCTCACCTCTCCAGGCTCTAGGATTATTCAGATGCCTGACTTGGTGTATGACTTTTATATTTGTAGTGCAACATGCCACCTTATAGCCTTGTCTTAGCAGAGGAGCATTGTTGGCCTTTGATGAATCTCCATTGACATTGAGTTATATTTATTTGCTTTATCCTTGACCTTTGACCACAGTATCTTCAGTACCGTACCTTCATATGGGAAGATGTTTTCAGTCGTTAAGTAACCAACCCAAAGCCTCATGTCACATGGCTATGAATCACTGCAGCTCGCTCCAGTCTCCGTGGTCAACTGTTGTCAGTCGGACCACTCTGCATTACGGTCACACAGCTCTGCACGGTCCTCCCATGACCACACATTCTGACCACGGTCCTGGTTGTGCCTGTGTTTTGGGTTGGGAGCGACTCCCTCTCCTCTCCTCACAGCAGACCCCAGCGATGTTGGCCACGCAATCTCTCTCTCTCTCTCTCTCTCTCTCTCTCTCTCTCTCTCTCTCTCTCTCTCTCTCTCTCTCTCTCTCTCTCTCTCTCTCTCTTTCGCTCTATCTCTTCGCTCTCTGTCTTGCTCTCTGTCTCTCGCTCTTTCTCTATCTCTCTGTCTCTCTCTCTCTCTCTGTCGCTCTCCCTGTTACTCTTCATTCTCCATCCTAACCCCAAAGGGACAACACCCAGTCCTGTCTCCCTCCCTCTCATTGAGGGTGCTGCGGTTGTGGGACACCAAAAAGAAGCATCCCCCCTCCACCAAACTCAGGGGGGGGATAATGGATGACAGGAAGAGAGAGAGAGAGATTGAGCGAGAGGAGCCGCCTGTGAGTCGGTCGGTTGGTGGCAGTCTGTCCTGGCTGTCCTCTGTGACAGAGTGGCTGACAGACTGCTTGGCTGGCTGCCTGTCTCCCTGGCCTCTTCACTCTGGTCCCTGCTGGTTAGATGCTGTCTGACTCAGAGCAACACTTACATTCAGCTGGAAACCACGCTGTTGGACCCGACCCCATCAGTGGTCCATCCTCATCCTTCATCCTCACACTGAAGTATTTTCTCTTGGCAGCCAACCACTGTGGCTGCGTCTCAAATAGAATCTTTGGTCTTTGTAATCACATTTATCATATCTAGTCTTTGGTCTTGGTAATCACATTTATCATATCTAGTCTTTGGTCTTTGTAATCACATTTATCATATCTAGTCTTTGGTCTTGGTAATCACATTTATCATATCTAGTCTTTGGTCTTTGTAATCACATTTATCATATCTAGTCTTTGGTCTTGGTAATCACATTTATCATATCTAATCATTGGTGTTTGGAATCACATTTATCATATCTAGTCTTTGGTGTTTGGAATCACATTTATCATATATTTATCATATCTAAACAAAACCAGTTTAGAAGGTTCAGAGCAGCTGAAAGGGCATTACATTTTAGTCATTTAGCAGACGCTCTTATCCAGAGCGACTTACAGTTAGTGAGTGCATACATTTTTCATACTGGCCCCCCGTGGGAAACGAACCCACAACCCTGGCGTTGCAAGCGCCATGCTCTACCAACTGAGCTACAGGGGGCATGGTGATAATAGACAGAAGGCTCTTGAGACAGTGATTTTAAGAGGCCTCAGGGCATACTCAAACTGTGTCACACACATACACACACACACACACACACACACACAGACATACACACACACACACACACACACACACAGACATACACACACACACACACACACACTGACACACACACACAGACACACACACACACACACACACACACTCACTCACCCACCCCTGAAAACAAACAGAGCTGGTGTTGAGTTGAGAGTGTGAGACGTGACACGTCTGGCGAGATGGAATCACTTCCTCCTGTGAACTGGGCGCCCACTGTCACCGTGACCCCTACCCAGTTAACCTCCGACCCAGGGGTCAACGTGACAACGAGCCCACTGAGGATTCGGGTGTGTGTGAGTGTGCGGAGAGTGTGTGTGTTTGCACGTTCGCAGCCACAGGTGTCTGATAGGGGGGCTTTTGGGGCCTCATTCTCACCATCTGTTTCCAGGGTGATGGGATGGGGGGAGGGGGTTACCAACACATGCCTGGAGGAGGGAGGGAGGGAGGGAGGGGAAGGGCGGCGGGCAGAGGGGGGAATGGGGGGACCAAGCAGGCCGCAGGAAGACTGGCAGGTGCTTGTGGATGTTAACCCCTCTGTTGCCCCCTTCACTGTGGGGGAGTCGGATAATTGCGAGGTTGGGGTGAGGGGGAGGGGGGGAGGGTCGTTGGATCTCAAGGTCAGAGGTCAGGACAGAGCCGAGAGCATGCACGCCACTCAGAGAGGCTGCTGTGTGTTAACTTCCTCTCTGATGAGGCCTGTGTGATGTAGGCCATGTGGGTCAAGGCCTGTGTGATGTAGGCCATGTGGGTCAAGGTCTGTGTGATGTAGGCCATGTGGGTCAAGGCCTGTGTGATGTAGGCCATGTGGGTCAAGGCCTGTGTGATGTAGGCCATGTGGGTCAAGGCCTGTGTGATGTAGGCCATGTGGGTCAAGGCCTGTGTGATGTAGGCCATGTGGGTCAAGGCCTGTGTGATGTAGGCCATGTGGGTCAAGGCCTGTGTGATGTAGGCCATGTGGGTCAAGGCCTGTGTGATGTAGGCCATGTGGGTCAAGGCCTGTGTGATGTAGGCCATGTGGGTCAAGGCCTGTGTGATAGGAGGGGAGTGGGCTTGGTCATGTTAATAATAATAATGTTGGGAGGGGAGTGGGCTTGGTCATGTTAATAATAATAATAATGTTGGGAGGGGAGTGGGCTTGGTCATGTTAATAATAATAATAATGTTGGGAGGGGAGTGGGCTTGGTCATGATACTAATAATCATGTTGGGAGGGGAGTGGGCTTGGTCATGTTAATAATAATCATGTTTCTGCAGGTGTTTTCCCAAAGTTCCGATAATACAACTGATGGAAATGACAGAAAAATCCTCCAACCTCAACGCAATTTACCTATACTGTAGCAGTATCAAATGCTGTGCAGGCTGTCCTGCCAAGCCGAATACACTTAATTGTGTGTATGTGTGTGTGTAGGAGGCCCATCCGGCCCTGAATGTCAGTTAGTCAGGTGGGCCAGGCCTGGGAATGATTAGATGGGATGGAGGGGTAGAGGTATAGAGGAGGGGGTTGTAGTACTTGGAACAGCTGCTGATTAACATGGCTGCTTGCTCTTTCTCTCTATCTCTCTCCCTCCCCCTTCCGCCCTCTCTCTCTCTCTCTCTCTCTCTCTCGCTCCCCCTTCCACCTCTCTCTCTCTCTCTCTCTCTCTCTCTCTCTCTCTCTCTCTCTCTCTCTCTCTCTCTCTCTCTCTCTCTCTCGCTCCCCCTTCCGACCTCTCTCTCTCTCTCTCTCTCTCTCTCTCTCTCTCTCTCTCTCTCTCTCTCTCTCTCTCTCTCTCCCACTTCCACCCTCTCTCTCTCTCGATCTCTATCTCTCTCTCCCCCTTCCGCCCTCTCTCTCTCTCTCTCTCTCTCTCTCTCTCTCTCTCTCTCTCTCTCTCTCTCTCTATCTCTTTCTCTCTCCCCCTCTCCCTCTCTCTCCCCCTTCCGCCCTCTCTACCCCTCTCTCTCTCTTTCTACAGAGGAGGAAGAAGAGGATGAAGAAATCACAGAGCTGAAGCCTGATCCAGAATCTGACCAGCAGGAGGAGGAGGACAGCAAGGAGATGAAAGAGGGTAAGAAGAGGGGGGATGAGAAGAGGGGGGATGAGAAGAGGGGGGATGAGAAGAGAGGGATGGGGTAGAATGAAATAGTTTACAGTACAGAAGGGGACAGATGAAAGGTGAAGTAATGGTAAGAAATACAATAGCTTCAGCTGGAGGGAGTGTCTGCATCTTAAATGGCACCCTATTCCCTAATGGGCCCTGGTCATAAGTAGTGCACTATATAGGGAATAGTGTGCCATTTGAGGGAGTTCAGGTGAGTTGAAGCACATAGGTCACACATATGTCAGAGAAGCATTTCTGAGACTGAACTCTCCAGTTCTCTCCACCAAATTGAGTTTAACCACCACCTTGGTTTGGGAAACAGTATAACAGAAACGGAACAGATTTAAATTAAAAACAAGTAAAAGTGATGGATCAATTAATCAATCAAATCTATTTATAAAGCATTTTTTACATCAACAGATGTCACAAAGTGCTTATACAGAAACCCAGCCTTAAACCCCAAAGACCAAGCAATGCAGATGTAGAAGCACGGTGGCTAGGAAAAACTCCCTAGAAAGGCAGGAACCTAGATAGAAACCTAGAGAGGAACCAGGCTCTGAGGGGTGGCCAGTCCTCTTCTGGCTGTGCTGGGTGGAGATTATAAGAGTACATGGCCATTAAGGCCAGATCGTTCTTGAAGACGTTCGAACGTTCATAGATGACCAGCAGGGTCAAAGAGAGAGAGAGAGTGAGATGGGAGAATTAGAGGGAGCATACTTAAGATCACACGGGACACCAGATAAGACATGAGAAATACACCAGATAGGACAGACTGACCCTAGCCCCCTAACAGATAGACTATTGTCAGGGAGAAATCCTCAGGCCAGCACCAGCCTTCTCTTCTCCCACATCGCCAGTCAAACTGTCACTAAACAAAGCCGTTGTAGCGTGAGTGAGCGGTCACTCGCGTGTGACCCCCGCTGGCGTATCGGATTCCAATCTCTGTGGCCGAGGTCCAGCTTATCGGCCCGTGGCACTGCGGGTCAGACCTGATTAAAAACGTGTCACTTGACCCCCTCTGGAGGACTTCAAAAAGAACGGAGGAGACTCGGGGGGGGGGTGACAACTGAGAGGGGGATGGCGAGGGATGGGGGGGGTGGGGGGGGACGCGGAGATGGCATTCTTTGTGAGGCAAAGCTGGTGCAAGGAGTAAATAACTTCACTAAAGGAGGGTAGAATGAGGCCCTGTTAAAACACACACAGATGTACACACATTATTACACACACACACACATTATTACACACATACATTATTACACACATACATTATTACACACATACATTATTACACACATACAGTGGGGGAAAAAAGTATTTAGTCAGCCACCAATTGTGCAAGTTCTCCCACTTAAAAAGATGAGAGAGGCCTGTAATTTTCATCATAGGTACACGTCAACTATGACAGACCTGTAACTTCTTCTTTAAGAGGCTCCTCTGTCTTCCACTCGTTACCTGTATTAATGGCACCTGTTTGAACTTGTTATCAGTATAAAAGACACCTGTCCACAACCTCACACAGTCACACTCCAAACTCCACTATGGCCAAGACCAAAGAGCTGTCAAAGGACACCAGAAACAAAATTGTAGACCTGCACCAGGCTGGGAAGACTGAATCTGCAATAGGTAAGCAGCTTGGTTTGAAGAAATCAACTGTGGGAGCAATTATTAGGAAATGGAAGACATACAAGACCACTGATAATCTCCCTCGATCTGGGGCTCCACGCAAGATCTCACCCCGTGGGGTCAAAATGATCACAAGAACGGTGAGCAAAAATCCCAGAACCACACGGGGGGACCTAGTGAATGACCTGCAGAGAGCTGGGACCAAAGTAACAAAGCCTACCATCAGTAACACACTACGCCGCCAGGGACTCAAATCCTGCAGTGCGAGACGTGTCCCCCTGCTTAAGCCAGTACATGTCCAGGCCCGTCTGAAGTTTGCTAGAGTGCATTTGGATGATCCAGAAGAGGATTGGGAGAATGTCATATGGTCAGATGAAACCAAAATATAACTTTTTGGTAAAAACTCAACTCGTCGTGTTTGGAGGACAAAGAATGCTGAGTTGCCTCCAAAGAACACCATACCTACTGTGAAGCATGGGGGTGGAAAAATCATGCTTTGGGGCTGTTTTTCTGCAAAGGGACCAGGACGACTGATCCGTGTAAAGGAAAGAATGAATGGGGCCATGTATCGTGAGATTTTGAGTGAAAACCTCCTTCCATCAGCAAGGGCATTGAAGATGAAACGTGGCTGGGTCTTTCAGCATGACAATGATCCCAAACACACCGCCCGGGCAACGAAGGAGTGGCTTCGTAAGAAGCATTTCAAGGTCCTGGAGTGGCCTAGCCAGTCTCCAGATCTCAACCCCATAGAAAATCTTTGGAGGGAGTTGAAAGTCCGTGTTGCCCAGCGACAGCCCCAAAACATCACTGCTCTAGAGGAGATCTGCATGGAGGAATGGGCCAAAATAGACTTACAGAAAACGTTTGACCTGTGTCATTGCCAACAAAGGGTATATAACAAAGTATTGAGAAACTTTTGTTATTGACCAAATACTTATTTTCCACCATAATTTGCAAATAAATTCATTAAAATTCCTTCTGGATTTTTTTTCTCATTTTGTCTGTCATAGTTGACGTGTACCTATGATGAAAATTACAGGCTCTCATCTTTTTAAGTGGGAGAACTTGCACAATTGGTGGCTGACTAAATACTTTTTTTCCCCACTGTACATTATTACACACACACACACACATCATTACATACATACATTATTACACACACATTATTACACACACATACATTATTACACACACACATCATTACACACACACACACTATTACACACACACATTATTACACACACATCTTATCACACACATGTTATTACACACACACATACATTATTACACACACACATACATTATTACACCCACACATCATTACACACACCCACACTATTACACACACACACACACATTATTACACACACACACACATTAATACACACACATACACTATTACACACACACATTATTACACACACATACATCATTACACACACACATTATTACACACACATTATTACACACACACACACATTATTACACTCACACATCATTACACACACACACACATTATTACACACACACACTATTACACACACACAGGGTCCCAGTCTAGCCTGACTTTGATCACTTCTTTGTCGTCCTTATGAGTTGTCAGAAACAGGACCAAGTGGGCTGAGATCAAAGAGTCAGCCCTCTAATGGGGACTGCATGGGGACAGACAGAGTGACATCACACAGAGGGACATCATAACCGGCCTGGCGTCTCGCTGGGCCCGGCCGTTATTACAGGGGAGGACTTCAGAGGACTTCAGTTTATTCTTATTTACCGAAGTTAATTACTTTGCAGCTGGTCATTTCCTATTTTGCAGACTATGATGTATGAGGAAGTTTATTGTAGCCAAGGCTTTCCTCTGTCCTTAATGGAAGTGATGTCAGTGATTTGGTGTTACGATCTAGATTATTGTTGTATGGTGTAGTAAAGTTATAGACAGAATGTGCAACCAGACTGTTGTCTTAGTGTGTGTGGAGTTTGAATCATGTTAATTTGGGTATACACTGTCGGTATTTAGTGCAAGTTCAGGGTAGTAGTTTGGGAATGGGTGGGTGTTTAAGATGACACGTGTATATTTGTATTTGTAAGTGTGTGTAGATGTGGATGTTTGTTTGTTTGTGTCTCAGGCCACCCCAGAGAGCTGTGTCTGGGTGGTGTGTGTCTCAGGCCACCCCAGAGAGCTGTGTCTGGGTGGTGTGTGTCTCTGCACATTGTTGTTTACCTATTTTGACTTCTCCCTGTGTGTGTGTGTGTGTGTGTGTGTGTGTGTGTGTGTGTGTGTGTGTGTGTGTGTGTGTGTGTGCCTGCCTTCATGCGTGTGTGTGTGTCAGGCTACCCCTGCAGGGAGCTGACAGAGGAAGAGAAGCAGCAGATCCTCAAATCGGAGGAGTTCCTCAGTTTCTTTGACTGCAGCATCAGAGTAATGGAGAGAGCCCTGGCCCAGGAATCAGACATCTTCTTCGACTACAGCGGACGAGACCTGGATGACAAGGAGGGGTACGAAATTGGAGTGTGTGTGGTGTTGTATATGTGTGTGTGTGTGTGTGTGTGTCTCTCTGTTGTGATGTCTGTAGAAGGAACATGGTATGTGTATGCATGTCTATGGGGCTGCTAATGGCCTCATGGAGTAATGCCTTTGGTGTCAATCAGAACATGACCTCTTTGTTCTTCAAACACATGCCCTCCTCATGATGTCATCGTCCTCTCAGAACCCCCATTTGACCTCATATACAATGACACCACCCAGTGACCTCTGACCCCTGTTTCTATTGGCCACAGGGACTTACAAGGCGGTTCCAGTCTGGCCCTCAGTAGGCTGTTCTATGACGAGCACTGGTCCAAACATCGAGTCATCACCTGTCTGGACTGGTCCCCTCAGGTAAGGACCGTTCCGGGGTGAAGTTTCCCCTTAGATACAGATCTAGCACCAGCTTCCCCTCCCACAATACTAACCTTAACAATTAGTGGGGGAAAAGCAGAACTGACCCAAGATCAGCATTTAGGTGCAACTTTACCACACCGTGTGTGTGTGTTTTGGGAGGGGTGCGTCATCACTGACTGGACAGTCGTTTGTATTTTAACTTCTGTACTCTCCATCCTCTTCCTCCTCTCCATCCTCTCCATCGTCTTCCTCCTCTTTCTCCTCTCCATCCTCTTCCTCCTCTCATCCTCTTCCTCATCTTCCTCCTCTCCATCCTCTTCCTCCTCTCTCTCCTCTTCCTCCTCTTCCTCCTCTCCATCCTCTTCCTCGTCTCCATCCTCTTCCTCCCCTGATCCTCATGTATCCTTCAATTTCCCCTCTCATTCCTCTGTTTCTTCTTTCTTTCCTTCCTCTCCTCTATCTCTCCATTTGATTTGATCTTGTCCTCTCTCCTCCCCCTCCTCTTCCTCCCCAGTACCCAGAGCTGTTGGTGGCGTCCTACAACAACAATGAGGATGCTCCTCATGAGCCAGATGGTGTGGCTCTGGTCTGGAACATGAAGTTTAACAAGAACACACCTGAGTATGTCTTCCACTGCCAGGTAAAATTAGACCCAGGTACACATCTATCAGATCTGTTGGGTACAGGACCATATTCACAAAGTATCTCAGAGTGCTGATCTAGAATCAGTTTTGCCTTTTAGATCATAATTCAATGGAGGGAGGGGACCTGATCCTAGATCAGTGCTCCTTCTCCGGGACGCTTTATAAATACGGGCTTAGATCTATATAACATTGAATTGTTCTCACTCAATGTGTTATACCGATATTGCATTTATGTGATTTATATATCTATATTACAGTACATTAATTGAACAACAGCTCTCTGATTTATAATTGTGTTTCGGGCACTGTCTCAACAGAGCCAAAATAAAAAAAGGTTCACAGCATATTTTCTTTTAACAATGTATCCTGCCAATATCTGAAAAAAGTGACGCTAATTCCCTACAGTTGATGAATGTTTTAATTGGCAGCCTGATACAAGTGGATGTGGGTAGAGCTAAAGTATTCTAAGGCTGCATCCCAAAAGGCTCCCTTTTCCTTAAATAGTGCACTACTTTTGGTCAGAAGTAATGCACTTTGGAGGGAATGATAGCGTGCAATTTGGGATGCAGCCTAAGACTAGTAGGTAATGTATATGGAACGCATCACTCCACCGCTTCAACAATGACGACACCAGAGATGAAAAATGAGGAGTAAAGTGATATTTAATTAAAGCAGTGAGTTCCTCAGGGGTTCCTGGGGTTTGGCCTACTTGGGCAGAACATGATATTACGGAACATGTCCTGCTCGCTCGCTGGCGAATAAAGAAATCCTGAGGTTTTGGTGCAGAAAATGCCTCTGGTTGGTCGTGACGTGTGTGTGTGTTTTTGGTTTTACAATCCTTGTGGGGATCAGAAGTCCTCACAAGGACAGTAAAACAAGAACAATTCTGACAAGTGGGGACACACGGTCCTCACAAGGAAAAAGGCTATTTTAGGCTTAGGGGTTTGGTTTAGGGTTACAATTAGGGTTAAGGTTAGAATTAGGATTAGGAGTTAGGGTTAGGGGTTAGGTTAGGGTTAGGTTTAGGGTTAGGGGTTAGGGAAAATAGGATTTTGAATGGAATCGATTGTCCCCTCAAGGATGGTAAAACAAACGTGTGTGCGTTTGCGCATGTGCGTGCGCATGTGTGTGTATTCACGTGCAAATTTTTGTGTGTCCGTGTGTGTCCATGTGTATGAGGGAGTGATGGGGAGCTTGGGAGGCGTCTTAGAGGGCCTACCCCACTCCCACGAGAGAGAGAGAGAGGGGGGGGATTCTAGAAACGTCTCCGTAATAAAAAGATGTGGCCTACCACTTCCTAATCCAGCAGGCCACATGTGTTCGCCCACCCACGAGGATCCTCCAATCGCATGTGCTGCTTGACTCTGTTTCCTATGCCCAGAGTCTACCTCATAAACACAAACACACACATACACACACACACGCACAGTATACACTTATTTACAAACAGTACATTGAAATAGTCACACGCACACACTGAGTTATAGTCTCACACACAGAGTTAAAGGCTCACACACAGTCACACACACACACACACTCATGCAAAGCCACACACACATGCACAGCCACCCACTCCCATACTGCAGACCAAAATATGCAATTTAGTAGATGCCTTAACAGACCACATACAGTGCAAATATTTCTGTAGGAATGGGTCGTATAAGTTGTGTGCCATAATAGATTGTAAAGAACACCATTATCCCCCAGCTTTATTCGGCTACTATTATTCATGTTGGTTCTGAAATGCATGTAGTCTGCTGTATATATTGCAGTGTTACAGCTACAAGGATTACTGGAGTCCGTTTGTATTTACAAGTGGTTGATGTCCATATTGTAGTCTGAAAGCTGGGTTTCTATAGCATAATGATGTCCATATTGTAGTCTGAAAGCTGGGTTTCTATAGTGTAATGATGTCCATATTGTAATCTGAAAGTTGGGTTTCTATAGCATAATGATGTCCATAAAGCTGGGTTTCTATAGCGTAATGATGTCCATAAAGCTGGGTTTCTATAGCGTAATGATGTCCATATTGTAGTCTGAAAGCTGGGTTTCTATAGTGTAATGATGTCCATATTGTAGTCTGAAAGCTGGGTTTCTATAGCATAATGATGTCCATATTGTAGTCTGAAAGCTGGGTTTCTATAGCATAATGATGTCCATATTGTAGTCTCAAAGCTGGGTTTCTATAGCATAATGATGTCCATATTGTAGTCTCAAAGTTGGGTTTCTATAGCATAATGATGTCCATATTGTAGTCTGAAAGCTGGGTTTCTATAGCATAATGATGTCCATATTGTAGTCTGAAAGCTGGGTTTCTATAGCATAATGATGTCCATAAAGCTGGGTTTCTATAGCATAATGATGTCCATAAAGCTGGGTTTCTATAGCATAATGATGTCCATATTGTAGTCTGAAAGCTGGGTTTCTATAGCATAATGATGTCCATAAAGCTGGGTTTCTATAGCATAATGATGTCCATATTGTAGTCTGAAAGCTGGGTTTCTATAGCATAATGATGTCCATATTGTAGTCTGAAAGCTGGGTTTCTATAGTGTAATGATGTCCATATTGTAGTCTGAAAGCTGGGTTTCTATAGCATAATGATGTCCATAAAGCTGGGTTTCTATAGCGTAATGATGTCCATATTGTAGTCTGAAAGCTGGGTTTCTATAGCATAATGATGTCCATATTGTAGTCTGAAAGCTGGGTTTCTATAGCGTAATGATGTCCATATTGTAGTCTCAAAGCTGGGTTTCTATAGCGTAATGATGTCCATAAAGCTGGGTTTCTATAGCGTAATGATGTCCATAAAGCTGGGTTTCTATAGCGTAATGATGTCCATAAAGTTGGGTTTCTATAGCGTAATGATGTCCATAAAGCTGGGTTTCTATAGCATAATGATGTCCATATTGTAGTCTGAAAGCTGGGTTTCTATAGCATAATGATGTCCATATTGTAGTCTGAAAGCTGGGTTTCTATGGTGTAATGATGTCCATATTGTAGTCTGAAAGCTGGGTTTCTATAGCATAATGATGTCCATAAAGCTGGTTTCTATAGCATAATGATGTCCATATTGTAGTCTGAAAGCTGGGTTTCTATAGCGTAATGATGTCCATATTGTAGTCTGAAAGCTGGGTTTCTATAGCATAATGATGTCCATATTGTAGTCTGAAAGCTGGGTTTCTATAGCATAATGATTGGGTTTCTATAGCACAATAATGTCCATATTGTAGTCTGAAAGCTGGGTTTCTATAGCGTAATGATGTCCATATTGTAGTCTGAAAGCTGGGTTTCTATAGCATAATGATGTCCATATTGTAGTCTCAAAGCTGGGTTTCTATAGCGTAATGATGTCCATAAAGCTGGGTTTCTATAGCGTAATGATGTCCATATTGTAGTCTGAAAGCTGGGTTCCTATAGCATAATGATGTCCATATTGTAGTCTGAAAGCTGGGTTTCTATAGCGTAATGATGTCCATATTGTAGTCTGAAAGCTGGGTTTCTATAGCGTAATGATGTCCATATTGTAGTCTGAAAGCTGGGTTTCTATAGCATAATGATGTGTGTATATTGTCACTGTGACGAAACAGGAGACATTTGGCATCGGAAGCTGTGTGAGGAGTTGACAACAACCATAGATAAAGTTTATGTCATTACAGTTCAACATTTTACTACTTAATAGTTGGTTCCTCACCCTGAATTTAGTATAGATATGAACTGATGATACAGTAATTCTCTGATACACACTCACTCACATGCATGCACACACACACACTCACTCACATACACAAAGGCACGCACACACACTCACCCGCACGCACGCACGCACACACACACACAGACAGACACACACACACACCTCTCCCATGAGAGGGGTCTCTTTGGGTGACTGAGTGGTGCTGCTGGGAAGATGTGTGGTGGATGAAATGATAGCAGAATGGCAGCTCCCAGGCTCTCTTGTGTCAGTCAGTATGAGTGTGGCCTGGGGCTGTGCCATGCTCTTTCATGAGGAGGGGAAGAAAAAACACAGAATGAATGAGAGAAATAAATAAATAAAAGAGAGAGAGAGAAGGAAGGAAGGAAGGAGGAGTCAATCTCCCATCACTTGGCACGGGGCTCCCTCGCTTTTCTCACTGGAGAGGGATGAAAGGAGACAGGAGTGGTCGGGAGAAGAGATATATTTTTTCGCTCCGGGGTCTATTACAAACAGAGGTGCTCCTTTCTAGTTATCCGCGGATCAGATGGATCTTAATGTGCGAGCATGTTCAGCCGTTTAACCCCCAAACCACAGCCTCCCTTTCTTTTCTCTCTCTCTCTCTCTCTTCTCATCTTCCTGAGGTATACGGAAGGCATGCGATCTGCACCGCATACACTCATCCTCTCTCGGCCTCTCTTCAATCACACACGCGCAGCTCTGCCAGGGCTCTGCCAGGGCTCTGCCAGGGCTCTGTTAGGACAACATTTCTAAAAACCTGTTTTTACTTTGTCATTATGGGGTATTGTGTGTAGATTGATAAGGAGAAAATTATTTAATCCATTTTAGAATAAAGCTGTAACATAACAAAATGTAGAAGAAGTCAAGGGGTCTGAATACTTTCCGAATGCACTGTTTTTCATTCTGGGGTGGTTGAAATAATGTTGAATTTCATATTTCAGAGAGTAAAATGGTTTGTTTGAATCATCGTCATCGTTTCAACGTCATGCCATCAACCTAAATATGGAGGTATATTGAAATAAAATGTCAAGCCATAGTCCAAAGATTGTTGCCTGAACAGTGACTCCTACTGGTACACGAGGGGTAATGCACTTCAGGGAGAACAAGTCTACCATCCAGATGCCTACAGTACCTCTATGTACCCTGCTTAGCTTTTTTAAACAAGCTGTGTACGATTCAGCTAAGCTAACATGTCAACACATTTAGACATTGATCAGCTTCCATACTCATGTGTGTAGACTACCTAAATAACATTCAATAGTTGAAAGGAACTCCTCTAACTTTTCTTCCACGGTCTGTATGTGAAAGTCAATTTGGTGTGAGGTTGGGTTTTGTAGGCTACATTGACATCTGATTTGCTCCAAGTACACCATTCCCACTGGGCAAAATCTGGTTGAATCAACGTTTTTTCCAATGCAATTTCAACCCCAAAATGTAATGTGATGATGTTGAATCAAAACTGAATGGATTTGCAAAATGTCATCAATTTAATGACATTTCGTCTTCTTTTACCCAACTTTTAACCTAAATCCAATGACATGGTGAAATTAGTTGTTGATTTCACGTTAAATTCACATGAGTTGACAACTCAACCAAATGTAAATCAAAACTAGATGAAGTTGAAATGAAGTCTGTGCCCAGTGGGTCATTTCATCTTGTAGCTAGGTACTATAATTCGTCCATGGTGGATTGGATCTTTGGAAGTTTAGAAGTAATTACTATTAGCGCTATGAATACGATACCAAATTCATGTTATTAATAATAAACTTTTACCTTTGGATATTGTCATTACTTTGAAACAATGTTGATTCAACCAGTGTGTGCCCAGCAGAGGAAGCGGAGTGGAGCTGGAGTGGAGCTGGAGTGGAGCGAGGAGTGGAGCGAGGAGTGGAGCGAGGATTGGAGCGTGCCCATTTGACTGGAACTTGGAGCGAGTTTCCCAAAGGTTGGAGCATCGGCCTTCTCGGCCGCTCCAATTTTGCTCCAGTAGCTCTCATTGTGAGGGGGTTGATGTGAATGATACTGGGGCTACATTGTGAGGGGTTTGATGTGAATGATACTGGGGCTACATTGTGAAGGGTTTGATGTGAATGATACTGGGGTGGTAGGCATGCTGTCCTCTTCTCACAGCCCCGTCGGTGGACCCATCATTGGCCCAAACCCCGGTTGCTCTAGTAACATCACACGACCCTCTCAAGTGGGCTGGGTCACGCCACATCAATGGCACGCCCCAAAAACCTCACCCGCACCCCTCAGCCCGCCTGCACCCCCGCTGACACTGTCAGCTCCCATCCCACTCAGCCATATTTTTATTAATATCTCTAGGTTTCTTTTACACACCATGGCTCGCTGTGACCTGATCCCCGTGCCAGAGGGTTGGGATAGCAGGCCTGGTTTAGAGGGAGAGAGGGGAGGGGAGGGGAGGGGGGGAGAGAGAGAAGAGGTATTCATAGGTTTTCTGGAGAGATTCCCACTCCAAATTATAGTGGCGGATGAAGTTGCATTTGCTCATAAAGCTTACTGGAGAAATCCTATAAAAGCCACTGTGAGCTTTGTGAGAGGAAGGGCAAAGACCCTGTGTCTGTGGGTTTTTTATGATAGACTTGTATAATAAGACATTCTTTCAACAGCTAACTAGAGATTCTACCTCCATTATGGTGAATTTGTCTTGTTCCCTGCATTCTTTGCTGTTCACAATCTGATCGGTAGAGGAAAATGGCAAAGCTAGGTAGATGAACATTTTAAGACTTACTTAGCAGTCTATCATTGTGTCAAAGCCGTTTTTCTAATCATGCTGTATCAATTCAATAGGAATTATCACTAGAATAATATTTTGTAAAAAAAAATATATATGTTTAAATCAATTTACGGCACTTCTCCTATGTCGATATGACTAAGGTCACTGTCACTGAAAATTGATGAAGAAGAAGAGCTGAAAAGGAAAGAAAGGCTGCTTGTATTCACAGAGCCTCCTTTTCTTTATTTGATGAAACAGAGATATGGTATTACACCGGCTATGCCAGAGACCACAGAGTGACAAAATCTGCGGGGTGTCGTAAAAAAGACAGGCCGAGAAATAGAGAGGGAGCGAGGGATGCCAAGAGAAGAGGGTTCAGCCCATCTGGTCCTCATAAACCCTGCTGAAAACCAGATGAGTGTGGTGGTGCAGCGAGAGGAGAAGAGGAGAATATACTGTCTGTTACTAAGTCATCTATCCCCCTCTCTTCTCCTCCTCCTCCCTCCCTCCCTTCCCAACCCAAACTCCAGGAGCATTTTTCACCCGAGAAAGAGGAAGGCAACAAAGGAGGGAGTGTTCGTTCCTCTCTTCCATAATCCCTTGCTTCATGCCATATTTTATCATGGGTTAGCCTTGTGTATTATTCTGTACAGAACACTTCCTATTAATATAATAGGCTCTGTCACAAGCACTTAACTTTCTGAGTTGATTTTAAAACGTTGCCTTGGGGAAGGAAAACCCCTGTGCTTTTGCTCTGTAGGTGCTGGGCCCTCGGCTTGAGTTTTACCATTGCGTTTCAATTAAGATTCAATGCAGAGAAATGTATTTCACTGGTGTTTTTCAGTGAAGCTGTCAGTTTAAACATCAGTTTGGTTGTGGCCTACCGATAGATGACTTTGCAGGACCTGAACGGACCTTTAGAAAGAGGAGAAATGGTCTCAGAGCTACTTAACTTTGGATATTAATGTCAGAGTTGGTAAAGGAAAAGTATATTATTGAGATACGATCATAATACAGACAGTGGTTTTTATATGGGACGCTTTAGACAGGTGCTGCAAAGGCCTATATGTACTTATCCACTTTGTTTCAAAGGTGCTCATTGGAATTAGATCTTAGGGCTCAAACTAACCAAACCCACATTTCAGTATTCATTCAGTTGCATAAAAACATACAGTAACTACTTTCCTATAGTCAAATGTTTTTACATATTGATTTGGGTACTGTAAAAATAACAGGTTGATTCCGCTGAATGTGTGCGCACAGGCAGTAGTTGTGTAAACAAAGATTGAATCAGCCTCTAATATCACTGTCTGCCTCTAATATCACTGTCTGCATCCAAAGTGGCACCCTATTCCCTATATAGCGCACTACTTTCGACCAAGGCCCATAGAGCTCTGGTCAAAAGTAGTGCACTATATAGGGAATAGGGTGCAGTTTGGGACGCAGCCTCTGTCTTATATTAACTTATCTGTTAATAACACAACATGACATCTGAATGGGGAATTACTTTAATGTATCAACCAATTCCCTCTGGGCAGAAGTCATAAATAGTTTTATGGGGACAAGTTGAAGTAATGTTCAGTAGCTGATGATATACAGTCAGTCATTGTAATTCACGACCATACGTGTTGATATATGACAACTGAATAAGGGATAAAGCTTTTATGTAGCGCCCAGTTCATTTCTGGCAGACGTCGCAAACTGCACTATAGGGATAAACAGCGCTGATGTCAGAAGCCCATTCAGTAGGTCTACAGACAAAGATAGTGGTGAAACTTTAAAAGACTGGGAATTCTGAATTTAGTTAAAGGATTTCTCCACTTTAGATGAAGCGCCTGATAGGGTCAGAAGTCTGCGGAACATATGGAGTGAATATCCACTCTTTTTCATATCTTTGTTTTCTGTCGTTACTATTAAGCTTAGTGATTTATTAGCGAAGATAAATCTGGCAAGGAGAGTAACATAACATCAAGTCATATTGCGAGCGGGGGATCTTCCAGACGTTTATAGAACAGAATAATTGATGACTTCTAATAATGAGATAGAAGATTAAAGTTAGTATTTATCATGGTTATTACATTAACTCAGAGAGATGGATGTTTGAAGGGTACTGGTATTATACCTCAACCTCATTCTAGGAGAAATGAACGTGCTTGTCTTAGTCAAAGCCAGGTTTCTCCTATTTCACCACGATTCTTCAAAGTCATGTGGTAATAATTTGCGGTAAATACATTCATTTCTCTTAAGTCTCTTTATAACAATCTATCGTATAACTTACATCTCTTTCCAGAGGAAAAGTTTGATCAAATGAAGACACTAATAAAGAGTATGCAACTTAGATTTCTAGTTTTTACTCTTACATGCATTAGTAGTGTACATTGAAAATGCCTTTTTCGCTTGCTCTTTCCCACCAATGCAGTAGTACTATAAAAAATCTAGAACAAAAACAAATGAGAAATAGAAATAAGAAGAACACAAGAAAGTAAGTAAGCTATATACAGGGTCAGATCCAGGGTCAGTAGCTATATACAGGGTCAGATCCAGGGTCAGTAGCTATATGCAGGATCAGTTCCAGGGTCAGTAGCTATATACAGGATCAGATCCAGGGTCAGTAGCTATATACAGGATCAGATCCAGGGTCAGTAGCTATATGCAGGATCAGTTCCAGGGTCAGTAGCTATATACAGGATCAGATCCAGGGTCAGTAGCTATATACAGGGTCAGATCCAGGGTCAGTAGCTATATACAGGATCAGATCCAGGGTCAGTAGCTATATACAGGATCAGATCCAGGGTCAGTAAGCTATATACAGGGTCAGTTCCAGGGTCAGTGCCAAAACTATATTTACGATGGGACACTGGAGTGGTAGGGTTAGATATAGGGGTAAGGTGACTAGGCATCAGGATATATGATAAACAGAGTAGCAGCAGCATATACACTGAGTGTACAAAACATTAAAACAATCTTCCTAATATTGAGTTTCACCCCCTTTTGCCCTCAGAACAGCTTCAATTCGTCGGGCAATGGACTCTACAAGGTGTCGAAAGCGTTCCACAAGGATGCTGGCCCATGTTGACTCCAATGCTTCCCACAGTTGTGTCAAATTGGCTGGATGTCCTTTTGGTGGAGGACCATTCTTGATACACACGGGAAACTGTTGAGCATAAAAAACCCAGCAGCGTTGCAGTTCTTGACACAAACCGGTGCGCCTGGCATCTACTATCATACCCCGTTCAAAGGCACTTAAATATTTTGTCTTGCCCATTCACCCTCTGAATGGCACACATACACAATCCATGTCTCAATTGTCTCAAGGCTTAAAAATCCTTCTTTAACATGTCTCCTCCCCTTCATCTACACTGATTGAAGTGGATTTAGCAAGTGACATCAATAAGGGATCATCATAGCTTTCACCTGGTCAGTCTATTTCATGGAAAGAGCGGGTGTTCTTAATGTTTTGTACACTCAGTGTATGATGATTGTGTGATGAGTGTGTGTGCGTGTGTAGAGTCAGTATGAATGTGTTGTGCGTGTTGTGTGTTGGAGTGTCAGTGTGAGTGTGTGTGTGAGTGAGTGTGTAGAATGTGCATAGAGACAATAAAATACAAGGGTCAACTCAGATAGTCTGTGTAGCCATTTTGTTAGCTATTTAGCAGTCTTATGGCATGGAGGTAGAAGCTGTTCAGGAGCCTGTTGGTGTCAGACTTGATGGTCCGGTACCGCTTGCTGTTTAGAAGCAGAGAGAACAGATTCTTTAACAATTTTCCGGGCCTTCCTTTCACACAGCCTGGTATAGAGGTCCTGGATGGCAGGGAGCTCGGCCCCAGTGATGTACTGGGCTGTCGGCACCACACTCTGTAGTGCCATGCCATTCGAGTGCAGAGCAGTTGCCATACCAAGCAGTGATGCAGCCAGTGAAGATGCTCTCAATGGTGCAGCTATAAAACTTTCTGAGGATTTGAGGGACTATGCTAAATCTTTTCAACCTCCTTCACGACTGTTTGCATGTGTGTGGACCATTTTAAGTCCTTAGGGATTTGGACACTGAGGATCTTGAAGCTTTCGACTGACCCACTCCCCTCCATTTGTTGTTGATGAAGAGGCATACCCCTCCCTCTCTCGATTTCCCTGAATCCAATGTCCTGTCTGCTCGGTGAATGGAGAATCCATTGAGTTGGATAGCCATGGGGGGTACCTTGTCCAAAAGCCATGTTCCAGAAAAGCAGAGAATATTGCAGTTACGAGAGTCCCGTTAATAGCAAATCCGCAATTGGAGATAATCTATTTTATTATCAAGAGACTGAACATTGGCCTATAGAATGGAGGGAAGAGGTGGACGGTTTTCCCTTCACCTTAATCTCGCCAGGGCTCCCCCTCTTCTGCCTCTTTTTCACCTGTGTTTCCTCTTCGGTAGCCTGAAGATTTAGTCTGAATTACACAAAGAGCCCAGGCAGATGAGTTGAAGTCGAATTTGAAGCCAGAATTGAGGTTAGTAACTGCCGATCTGATGTTCAAAAGTTATTGTCTATTATAGGAGATGATAGCGGATAAAAGCCATACAGTACGGCGCCATTTTAACAGGTGCATTTGATAAGGCTGGGGGTCTGCTCTGGGGCTAAGTTCTCCTCTCCTTTGGGGTTGGTTTTGGGTTACTCTCCTTCATTAGTCCTCTGATGAATGTCTTGGTAGGGGAGTAGAGGAGTGGTGATCCTCTTGTTGTGGTGATCCCACCGGGCCGGGCGTTCATTATCATTATCCCTGTAATGAAGCAGCCCTGTCTGAGGAGCGTGGAGCGTGGCCCTGACGGCAGGCCCAACCACAGACAGCCACAGGGTCAAAGGTCAGGCCCGGGGCCTCTAATGCGCTGATTGAAATAGCTGCCTGACGTACATCTACTGCACGTCAGAGATGGTGCTTAAGGGTTGAGGGCTAGCTTAGCGAAGTTAGCATTTAGGAACATGTGAGGGCTATATTAAAGAGGCAATCTGGGATTCAAACAACAACAAACCTATATGTCATTAATTTAAAAGTAAAAAAATAGATGTAACAATCGCAGAATGCCCCTTTAATGCCAAGAGAGAAGACCAATTTAGTTTAGATGGGTGAAGAAAAAATCTCACTAAAAGAAGTGTATGTATGTGAGTGAGGGAGGGACAGATATGTCATAAGTGTTGAGTGAGAGAGTTAGCATTATATTAGCCTTGTGTTCCACGCTCCTAGGCTTTCCTAC
>NC_139994.1:9472703-9487703 GCF_964263955.1 Coregonus lavaretus | reverse complement strand
CTTTGTGTCATCTCAGTGTTGTAGGAAGACATATTTTACATGTTTGTGCATATTCAGGTTATACCTACTGATAACTTTCATAAGATATTGAAATGTGTGTGAAATAATATAGTGTATACTACATTATTCACAGTTCTTCACATGTAGAGCTATTTAAACAACAACACTATGACATAGATACAAATTAAATGATATTTGAACTTAAGTGATACAATAAGGGAGACATCCAGTGTGTTTTTTCATGGCCATTCCCTTTCTGTGTCAGTACTACCTGTGTCTGTACTTCCTGTGTCTGAGCTCTCTGTACTTCCTGTGTCTGTCTTTCCTGTGTCTGTCCTTCCTGTGTCTGTCCTTCCGGTGTCTGTACTTTATGTGTCTGTACTTCCTGTGTCTGTCCTTCCTGTGTCTGTCCTTCCTGTGTCTGTACTTCATGTGTCTGTACTTAATGTGTCTGTACTTCCTGTGTCTGTAGCACCCGGTGTACTGTGTGAATGTGGTGGGAACGCAGAATGCCAACAACCTGATCACCGTGTCCACAGACGGCAGGATGTGCTCCTGGAGTCTTGACATGCTCTCTCAACCACAGGTAAGAGCTGATTTGACATCAGTCAATAATGATCTGTGTCATTAAGGCGCATGTCTTCAAACTGATTCAGAGTCAGCAATAGATTAGATTATCACATATGACATACAGCATATTGTCATTAAAGAGAGTGGTACTATAACTGACTCATGTAGCTAATACCATGACAAAGCCCTATCAAACAGTGTAGCTAATACCATGACAAAGCCCTATCAAACAGTGTAGCTAATACCATGACAAAGCCCTATCAAACAGTGTAGCTAATACCATGACAAAGCCCTATCAAACAGTGTAGCTAATACCATGACAAAGCCCTATCAAACAGTGTAGCTAATACCATGACATAGCCCTATCAAACACAATGTATGCTATATAACTGCAGTATGTCTATGTGACATATGTCACAGACTCACTATAACTAGGTCAGCACAACCTTAACATGAGGTTCAAACCTTTAACTCCGTGTTTGTGTGTGTGTGTCTCTGTGTATCTCTGTGTGTGTGTGTGTGTGTGTGTGTGTGTGTGTGTGTGTGTGTGTGTGTGTGTGTGTGTGTGTGTGTGCGTGTGTCTCTGTGTATGTGTGTGTGTGTGTGTGTGTGTGCCTGTCTGTGTGTGTGTTGTAGGAGAGCATGGAGCTGGTGTACAACAAGTCTAAACCGGTGGCTGTAACAGGCATGGCGTTCCCAACTGGAGACGTCAATAATTATGTGGTGGGGAGTGAGGAGGGAACCGTGTACACCGCATCCAGACACGGCAGGTCAGAGGAACACTCACTCACACACACCAACACACACACACACACACACACACACACACACACACACACACACACACACACACACACACACACACACACACTGAGACACACAAACAGGCATGGAGACACTGACACACACACACACACACACGAACACTCACACAGGTAGACACTGAGACAAACTGACACCTGTACTTTCAGTGATTGATATACAACCAGAAATAGCAAGTGAACCCATGTATAGTTACAGACAAATGTGTACACACACACACTATAAGCTTCATATTTTGATGAAGTGTATCTCAGCTATAAGCTCCTGTTACCTATTGAACATGCTATTAGGACCTAGTTCCCCCCAAATAGTATCCTTGGTTCTCTCTGACATGCTCTCTCTCTCTCTCTCTCTCCCATGCTCCTTTGCAGCAAGGCGGGGATCTGTGAGATGTTCGAGGGCCACCAGGGGCCCGTGACGGGCCTCAGCTGTCACAACGCTGTCGGCCCTGTAGACTTCTCCCATCTCTTCGTCACCTCGTCGTTCGACTGGACTGTCAAACTGTGGAGCACCAAGGTAGAGGGACCTGTTTGTGTCTAAACTAGGCGTTACCTACCTGTCCTGACTGAGTAGAGGAATGCAACAGACAGAGTGACTGTCAGTGTCACAGACTGTGTTTGTGATTCAAATAGGATTACTTTTTGAATTTGTTCACTGAGTCAAAAAAGAGGAGCTAAATAAATACATAGATACATTAGGAGGGATGGAGGGAGGAGGGAGGGAGGTTACGTGTCCGTGGCAGTGAGCCGACTGGACTGGAGTGGACTGTGGATGGAAGGAGCGAAGGATGAATGAAGAAAGGGAAAGAAGGGATGGAGGGATGTAGAGAACAGGAGGAGAACGGGAGGAGAACGGGAGGAGTGAGGCTGTTGACTGGGGTTTAAACCACAGAGAGGCAGCGGTGGCCAGGGAGGCTGCAGACTGCTGTGGAACTCCTCTCTCTCCCATTCTGGCCTTTCTGTCTGGAGACAGAGGAGCGCACCACAACCACCACAGAGACGGACAGAGGGAGGGAGAGAGGGAGGGAAGGAAGCAGGGGTGAGGGACGGATAAAGGGAGAGGGAAAAAGTAAAGAAGTGATGGGATAAGAGAGAGAGAGGGACTGGGTAACATACAGTATATAGGCGGGAGGGAGGGGTGCGAGAAAGAAAGAGCAAAGGAGAGAGAAGAAAGTGAGAAAGTTCTTGAAAAAAAGAGAGGGAGAGTTGAAGTTAAATTAGGAAAATCCAGCTGGCTGGAAGGGTTGGTTTAGGAAGAGGAGAAGAGAAGAGGAGAGGAAATAGACCCCATCATAAGACTCACTCCACTGAACAAAAATATAAACGCAACATGTAAAGTGTTGGTCCCAAGTTTCATGAGCTGAAATAAAAGATCCCAGAAATGTTACATACGCACAAAAAGCTTTTTTATTTCAAATTGTGTGCACACATTTGTTTACATCCCTGTTAGTGAGCATCCCTTGTGCTGGGGACAATAAAAGGCCACTTTAAAATGTGCAGTTTTGTCACACAACACAATGCCACAGATGTCTCAAGTTTTGAGGGAGCGTGCAATTGGCATGCTGACTGCAGGAATGTCTACCAGAGCTGTTGCCAGATAATTTAATGTTAATTTATCTACCATAAGCCGCCTCCAACGTTGTTTTAGAGAATTTGAAAGTATGTCCAACCTACCTCACAACAGCAGACCACGTGTAACCATGCCAGCCCAGGACCTCAACATCCGGCTTCTTCACCTGCGGGATCGTCTGAGACCAGCCACCTGGACAGCTGATGAAACTGTGGGTTTGCACAACTGAAGAATTTCTGCACAAACTGTCAGAAACCATCTCAGGGAAGCTCATCTGCGTGCTCGTCGTCCTCACCAGGGTCTTGACCTGACTGCAGATGGCGTCGTTACCGACTTCAGTGGGCAAATGCTCACCTTCGATGGCCACTGGTACGCTGGAGCTGGAGAAGTGTGCTCTTCACGGAAGAATCCCGGTTTCAACTGTACCTTGAAACCGGCCAGATGGCAGGTATGGTGTCATGTGGGCGAGCGGTTTGCTGATGTCAACGTTGTGAACAGAGTGCCCCAAGGTGGCGGTGAGGTTATGATATGGGCAGGCATAAGCTACGGACAACAAACACAATTGCATTTTATTGATGGCAATTTGAATGCACAGAGATACCGTGACGAGATCCTGAGGCCCATTGTCGTGCCATTCATCCGCCGCCATCACCTCATGTTTCAGCATGATAATGCACGGCCCCATGTTGCAAGGATCTGTACACAATTCCTGGAAGCTGAAAATGTTCCAGTTCTTCCATGGCCTGCATACTCACCAGACATGTCACCCATTGAGCATGTTTGGGATGCTCTGGATCGACGTGTACGACAGCGTGTTCCAGTTCCCACCAATATCCAGCAACTTCGCACAGCCATTAAAGAGGGGTGGGACAACATTCCACAGGCCACAATCAACAAATGGTGGTCACACCAGATACTGACTGGTTTTCTGATCCACGCCCCTGCCTTTTTATTAAGGTATCTGTTACTAACAGATGCATATCTGTATTCCCAGTCATGTGAAATCCATAGATTAGGGCCTAATGAATTTATTTCAGTTGACTGATTTCCTTATATGAACTGTAACTCCATAAAATCTTTGAAATTGTTGAATGTTGCGTTTATACTTTTGAAAACCAAAATAAACCAAACCCCAAATAAAAAAGAGACACTAATAAAATCTATATTTTATCAGGCTGGATGCATTTGATATACAGTAAACAGGAACATTTTACAAATGTTGAATGTGTGACATACACTGAACAGGAACACTCCGATAGTGCAAATGTATGTATTATTCAGTGATATGTTCAAAGTGTAGATGCACCAAGTTATTATAAAATATTAAAACATTCTGCAGTTATTTTTCTGGATCAGGGAATTCCCTTCTCTTAGAGGGGTGCCACAGGAATGTGTGTCTGTCTCCTGTCCCTGTGTGTGTGTGTGTGTGTGTGTGTGTGTGTGTGTGTGTGTGCGTGCGTTCTTGAGTGTGTGTTGTGTGTGTACATGAGTGTGTGTGTGGTTGTGGGTACACCTTAGCTGGCTAACCTTTGCTTACCTAAGGTTACCCTAGAGGTTTACCTTCACCTTGCCAATCAACGCCATCAAACGACACACTGAGTTCAAAAAGGCCGGAATGCAAAAGTCTGAATGTGTTTTTACATTCAGAGACGCAAATATTATGGTTATGAAAACATGTGGGTTGTGAGCTGCTTGACTCTGATGTTCACAGGGAGACGTCTAGAGACTGAGGGCGCATAACTTAACTGTCTCTGTCTAGTTATGACCTTAGAAAACAGTTTCTGTGTCTGAAATAGCACCATACAGTGTACTAGTAATGTGCAATATGGGCATTCTATTCCCTATATAGTGCACTAGACTATGGAATAGGGGTTATGAAATAGCTGTGCTCATACATGCTAGGTACATGCAGCTTATTGATCATTATTATAGTAATTGTCTCTCTGGCTTGATTGCGTGAGAGAGAATGAAGGAAGCCTACTCATCATAAGATCTTCATTCCACTACTTGGCCTAGTTTAACCTGATGTCCTTAGCCAGATCACATTCATAAAGTACTTCATAATGACTTCTCTGCCCCTTCTCTGTTTCCCAGCAGTTGTAGGATGTGTCCCAAATGGCACCCTATTCCCTATATATGGCTGTGGTTAAAAGTAGTGCACTAAATAGGGAATAAGGTCATTTAAGATGCAGCCGTAGACTTGGTGAGAATGGAACAACTGGAATAAAGGCAGACCAGGATTCTCTCTGTTGGAACTCCAGTTTGGAATCTAAAGGCCAGGATTCTCTGTTGGAACTCCAGTTTGGAATCTACAGACCAGAATTCTCTTTGTTGGAACTCCAGTTTGGAATCTACAGGCCAGGATTCTCTTTGTTGGAACTCGAGTTTGGAATCTACAGGCAAGGATTCTCTCTGTTCAAACTTGAGTTTGGAATCTACAGACCTGGATTCTCTCTGTTGGATCTCCAGTTTGGAATCTACAGACCAGGATTCTCTTTGTTGGAACTCCAGTTTGGAATCTACAGGCCAGGATTCTCTCTGTTGGAACTCCAGTTTGGAATCTACAGGCCAGGATTTTCTGTTGGAATTCCGGTTTGGAATCTACAGGCCAGGATTCTCTCTGTTGGAACTACAGTTTGTCTTTTGAATTTATTTTGAGAAACATGAGTTTGGCCAGAGTCTGTGGCTTCAGGCTCATGTGATGGTGCCTGGAGAGCAGGTCAGCAGTAGGTAGGCCTAAAGGATTTTAGGGAAAATAACCTAATCAAAATGGATAGCTCCTTGAAAGTGGGAATATGCCAGGCCTATTGGGCCAAAATCAATGATGGGCTATTGTATAGATCAGGGCTGCCCAACCCTCTTCCTGGAGAGCTACCGTCCTGTGGGTTTTCAGTCCAACCCTAATTTAACACACCTGATTCTACTTATTAGCTGCTCAACAAGACCTTAACTAGCTGAATCAGATATGCTAAATTAGGGTTGGACTGAAAACCTACAGGACAGTAGATCTCCAGGAAGAGGGTTGGGCAGCCCTGGTATAGATAATAGAACAAAAATGAATGAAACTTTTAAGAGATCTGATTTTTTGTTTATAAATACTTTGCTAAAATGACACACTTAGTTATCTACCCACCTTGTTCCTTTCTGTTAGCATGTGCACGTAGTAAGGACACCATAATGCCTTCAGGATAAGTGTCTTTTCAGATTCCACAATGATTCTTTAGTTGTGGACACTACATCACTGCACTCCTTCTCTTGCTTTTGGTCCTCATCATTGTAAGTCACCTTGATTTTGCACCTGTGTGTTTTATCATTTTCTTTATGAAAAGATTTAGCGAACTCCATGACAGTAGCTAAAGCAAGGGGCTATAGCAACACACAAGCCGAGAAGGCCGACTCTCCAGCCTTTGGGAATCTCGCTCCGCGCCCCAGTCAAATTGGGCACGCTCCAGTCAAATTGGACACGCTCCGCTACTCGCTCCGCTCCAGCTCCACTCCGCTCACATACTCTGCTGTAGACTGAGCCTAATAAGGCATTTTTCATTTAATTTGTATTTAATTATAAGTAAGTCACAGCCTTTATGCTCAATGTATAGACTATAATGATTTAATACAACAAAATGTTGTTTAAATGCTAAGCGCTTTATGTCCCTACCAGCCTATTGTGTTGCACTCGCAAATGCTTCACAATGTATTTATTTGTAGGCTACAGGCTTGAAATAATTGAAATAATATAGCTTAAATAATTCATTTTCATTCCTTCTTAGGCTCCCTGTCTGGCTTCTGACCTATTTGGAGTGTTTATATGCTGTATAATACGACCTATTTGAAATGATGAGCGCTTCTTACATTCACCTTTTTATGTTTATTAAAATATTTTTCATTAAAATCATATGGTTTGGTTTCAATACTTCAAAACCAAATGGTAGGTCCAGGTAGTCACAGCAATAGGTGGGTGTTGGTTAAATTGTGATTTTAATGAGAGAATTCGGATCGTCATTTTTTTTTTTTTATGAGCGCGGAGCTGTTTTTAGCGGAGCGGTTGGAAAGGATGTGGAGCAAGCACCACTCCATGAGCGATGAGCGGGATTTCCGACCGCTCAACTCCGCTCACATGCTCTGTTGGAACTCCAGTTTGGAATCTACAGTTTGGAATCTACAGTTTGGAATCTACAGGCCTGTTCCCTCTGTTGGAACTCCAGTTTGGAATCTACAGTTTGGAATCTACAGGCCTGTTCCCTCTGTTGGAACTCCAGTTTGGAATCTACAGTTTGGAATCTACAGGCCTGTTCTCTCTGTTGGAACTCCAGTTTGGAATCTACAGTTTGGAATCTACAGGCCTGTTCTCTCTGTTGGAACTCCAGTTTGGAATCTACAGTTTGGAATCTACAGGCCTGTTCTCTCTGTTGGGACTCCAGTTTGGAATCTACAGTTTGGAATCTACAGGCCTGTTCTCTCTGTTGGAACTCCAGTTTGGAATCTACAGTTTGGAATCTACAGGCCTGTTCTCTCTGTTGGAACTCCAGTTTGGAATCTACAGTTTGGAATCTACAGGCCTGTTCTCTCTGTTGGAACTCCAGTTTGGAATCTACAGTTTGGAATCTACAATCAATCAATCAAATCTATTTATACATCAGAAGATGTCACAAAGTGCTATACAGAAACTCAGCCTAAAACCCCAAACAGCAAGCAATGCAGATGTAGAAGCAGGAACCTAGGAAGAAACCTAGAGAGGAACCAGGCTCTGAAGGGTGGCCAGTCCTCTTCTGGCTGTGCCGGGTGGAGATTATAAGAGTACATGGCCATTTAAGGCCAGATTGTTCTTCAAGATGTTCAAACGTTCATAGATGACCAGCAGGGTCAAATAATAATATGTGGTTGTAGAGGGTGCAACAGGTCAGTACCTCAGGAGTAAATGTCAGTTGGCTTTTCATAGCTGAGCATTCAGAGGTCGAGACAGCAGGTAGGGTACAAGGTAGCATATCCGGGTTCCATAGCCGCAGGCAAAACAGTTGAAACTGGAGCAGCAGCACGACCAGGTGGACTGGGGACAGAAAGGAGTCATCAGGCCAGTTAGTCCTGAGGCATAATCCTAGGCCTCAGGTCCTCCGGGAGGGGAGGGAGAGAGGGAGAGAATTAGAGGGAGCATTCTTCAATTCACACAGGACACCAGATAAGACAGGAGAAATACACCAGATATAACAGACTGACCCTAGTCCCCCGGCACATAGACTATTGCAGCATAGATACTGGAGACTGAGACAGGGGTGGGTCGGGGGACACTGTGGCCCCGTCTGACGATACCCCCGGACAGGGCCAACCAGGCAGGATATAACCCCACCCACTTTGCCAAAGCACAGCCCCCACACCACTAGAGGGATACCAACAGACCACCAACTTATTACCCTGAGACAGGCCTGTTCTCTCTGTTGGAACTCCAGTTTGGAATCTACATTTTGGAATATACAGGCCGGTTCTCTCTGTTGGAACTCCAGTTTGGAATCAGTTTGGAATCTACAGCAAATGTCAGAATTGCAAAATCCTGGAGGGACTGCTATATGTCTCAGAAATTAGAAGTCTGACAAACAGAGAGCGAGGGGTGGAGAGAGAGGGAGGGAGAGAGAGGGATGAGTCACTCAGCCCATAGAATGATAGAAAAGGAAGATGAAGAAAACGGTGACCTACCTTTATCATGGTGTTGATGGCAGGCAAACAGTTTCAATTCAGGCTTGAAATTGGTTCTCTCAAGGTTTGCAGCGGGGTGTGTGTGTGTATTAGTAGTAGGAGGCTGTGGTCAGGTGTGTATGTATTAGTAGTAGGAGGATGTGGTCAGGTGTGTATGTCTTCCTGTCCCTTCCCTTGGGAGAGGGAAGGGGCTGGGAAAGGAGAGAGAGAGGAGAGGAGAGGAGAGGAGAGGAGAGGAGAGGAGAGGAGAGGAGAGGAGAGGAGAGGAGAGGAGAGGAGAGGAGAGGAGAGGAGAGGAGAGGAGAGGAGAGGAGAGGAGAGGAGAGGAGAGGAGAGGAGAGGTGTTTATTTATTTTCCATTTTGTACTTGAACTATTTGCACATAATATGACATTTGAAATGTCTTTATTATTTTGGAACTTTTGTGAGTGTAATGTTTACTGTTAATTTTTGTATTGTTTATTTCACTTTTGTTTATTATCTAAATTATTTCACTTGCTTTGGCAATGTAAACATGTTTCCCATGCCAATAAAGCCCTTTGAATTGAATTGAAATTGAATTGAAAGGGAGGGGAGGAGGGGAGAGACAGAGCACATTCCTCCCAAGCAGTCTGTCAGCCTGACTCCCTCTCCCAACCTGTCTCAGCCCATCCTACCGGACTCCCACTCCCTACCTGTCTCAGCCCATCCTACCTGACTCCCACTCCCTACCTGTCTCAGCCCATCCTACCGGACTCCCACTCCCTACCTGTCTCAGCCCATCCTACCTGACTCCCACTCCCTACCTGTCTCAGCCCATCCTACCGGACTCCCACTCCCTACCTGTCTCAGCCCATCCTACCTGACTCCCACTCCCTACCTGTCTCAGCCCATCCTACCTGACTCCCACTCCCTACCTGTCTCAGCCCATCCTACCTGACTCCCACTGGCTACCTGTCTCAGCCCATCCTACCTGACTCCCACTTCCTACCTGTCTCTGCCTACCTGACTCTTTCCTACTCCCTACCTGTCTCCGCCTACCTGACTCTTTCCTACTCCCTACCTGTCTCCGCCTACCTGACTCTTTCCTACTCCCTACCTGTCTCTGCCTACCTGACTCTTTCCTACTCCCTACCTGTCTCCGCCTACCTGACTCTTTCCTACTCCCTACCTGTCTCCGCCTACCTGACTCTTTCCTACTCCCTACCTGTCTCCGCCTACCTGACTCTTTCCTACTCCCTACCTGTCTCTGCCTACCTGACTCTTTCCTACTCCCTACCTGTCTCCGCCTACCTGACTCTTTCCTACTCCCTACCTGTCTCCGCCTACCTGACTCTTTCCTACTCCCTACCTGTCTCCGCCTACCTGACTCTTTCTTACTCCCTACCTGTCCAGAATGCATTTAGCAACCCTCTGGAATTCTCTCTGACAGGCATAGGAGGAGGAGGGGATGGATTCTCCATCTCTCTCGCTCTTTCTCTCCCTTTCTGTCTCTTCTCTCTCTCTGCTCCCTCCCTTTTATGCCCCCTCACATCTGTCTCTGTCTTTCTCCGTCTCTCTCTCTTCCCACTCTTTCTCTCCCTCTGTTTGTTCTTTTATTCTTCCCCTCAGACAGCTGTTCCACTAAGGTTACAGTACACCTTTGGAGAGGGAGACTTTCATGTCTTAGTTTTTTTACGACACTGTGTGAATGTGCAAAGCTTTTTAATTATGCCCTTCACAGACAGACCCCAAGGCTGCAGTGGGGCCACGCTGCCTTTTTCTCCCTCTATCTCTACCCCCCCCCCCCCCCTCTCTCGCTCTCTCTCTCGTGCTCTCTCTATCTCTCTCTCTCTATCCCCCCCTCTCTCTCTATCACCCCTCTCTCTCTATCCTATCTCTCTCATCAAATCAAATCAAATCAAATTGTATTTGTCGCATGTGCCGAATACAACAGGTGTAGACCTTACAGTGAAATGCTTACTTACAAGCCCTTAAACAACAATGCAGTTTTAAGAAAGAATACCAAAATAAAATAAAAATAAAATACAATATAAAATAATAAGAAATAAAAGTAACAAATAATTAAAGAGCAGCAGTAAAAATAACAATAGCGAGGCTATATACAGGGGGTACCGGTACCGAGTCAATGTGCGGGGGCACCGGTTAGTCGAGGTAATTGGGGTAATATGTACATGTAGGTAGAGTTATTAAAGTGACTATGCATAGATAATAAACAGAGTAGCAGCAGCGTAAAAGAGGGGTGGGGGGCAATGCAAATAGTCTGGGTAGCCATTTGATTAGATGTTCAGGAGTCTTATGGCTTGGGGGTAGAAGCTGTTTAGAAGCCTCTTGGACCTAGACTTGGCGCTCCGGTACCGCTTGCGGTGGCAGTGAGAACAGTCTATGACTAGGGTGGCTGGAGTCTTTGACAATTTTTAGGGCCTTCCTCTGACACCGCCTGGTATAGAGATCCTGGATGGCAGGAAGCTTGGACCCAGTGATGTACTGGGCCGTACGCACTACCCTCTGTAGTGCCTTGCGGTCGGTTGCCGAGCAGTTGCCATACCAGGAGGTGATGCAACCAGTCAGGATGCTCTCGATGGTGCAGCTGTAGAACCTTTTGAGGATCTGAGGACCCATGCCAAATCTTTTCAGTCTCCTTAGGGGGAATAGGTTTTGTCGTGCCCTCTTCACGACTGTCTTGGTGTGCTTGGACCATGTTAGTTTGTTGGTGATGTGGACACCAAGGAACTTGAAGCTCTCAACCTGTTCCACTACAGTCCCATCGATGAGAATGGGGGCATGCTCGGTCCTCTTCTTTTTCCTGTAGTCCACAATCATCTCCTTTATCTTGATCACGTTGAGGGAGAGGTTGTTGTCCTGGCAACACACGGCCAGGTCTCTGACCTCCTCCCTATAGGCTGTCTCATCGTTGTCGGTGATCAGGCCTACCACTGTTGTGTTATCGGCAAACTTAATGATGGTGTTGGAGTCGTGCCTGACCATGCAGTCATGAGTGAACAGGGAGTACAGGAGGGGACTGAACACGCACCCCTGAGGGGCCCCCGTGTTGAGGATCAGAGTGGCGGATGTGTTGTTACCTACCCTTACAACTTGGGGGCGGCCCGTCAGGAATTCCAGGATCCAGTTGCAGAGGGAGGTGTTTAGTCCCAGGGTCCTTAGCTTAGTGATGAGCTTTGAGGGCACTATGGTGTTGAACGCTGAGCTGTAGTCAATGAATAGCATTCTCACATAGGTGTTCCTTTTGTCCAGGTGTGAAAGGGCAGTGTGGAGCGCAATAGAGATTGCATCATCTGTGGATCTGTTGGGGCAATATGCAAATTGGAGTGGGTCTAGGGTTTCTCGGATAATGGTGTTGATGTGACCAGCCTTTCAAACCACTTCATGGCTACAGACGTGAGTGCTACGGGTCGATAGTCATTTAGGCAGGTTACCTTAGTGTTCTTGAGCACAGGGACTATGGTGGTCTGATTGAAACATGTTGGTATTACAGACTCAGACAGGGAGAGGTTGAACATGTCAGTGAAGACACTTGCCAGTTGGTCAGCACATGCTCTGAGTTCACGTCCTGGTAATCCGTCTGGCCCTGCGGCCTTGTGAATGTTGACCTGTTTAAAGGTTTTACTCACATCGGCTACGGAGAGCGTGATCACACTGTCATCCGGAACAGCTGATGCTCTCATGCATGTTTCAGTGTTACTTGCCTCGAAGCGAGCATAGAAGTGATTTAGCTCGTCTGGTAGGCTCGTGTCACTGGGTAGCTCGCGGCTGTGCTTCACTTTGTAGTCTGTAATAGTTTGCAAGCCCTGCCACATCCGACGTGCATCGGAGCCGATGTAGTACGATTCGATCTTAGTCCTGTATTGACGCTTTGCCTGTTTGATGGCTCGTCTGAGGGCATAGCGGGATTTCTTATAAGCTTCCGGGTTAGAGTCCCGCTCCTTGAAAGCGGCAGCTCTACCCTTTAGTTCAGTGCGGATGTTGCCTGTAATCCATGGCTTCTGGTTGGGGTATGTACGTACAGTTACGGTGGGGACGACGTTATCGATGCACTTATTGATGAAGACAGTGACTGATGTGGTGTACTCCTCAATGCCATCGGAAAAATCCCGGAACATATTCCAGTCTGTGCTAACAAAACAGTCCTGTAGCTTAGCATCTGCTTCATCTGACCACTTTTTTATTGACCGAGTCACTGGTGCTTCCTGCTTTAGTTTTTACTTGAAAGCAGGAATCATGAGGATAGAATTATGGTCATATTTTCCAAATGGAGGGCGAGGGAGAGCTTTGTACGCGTCTCTGTGTGTGGAGTGAAGGTGGTCTAGAGTTTTTTTCCCCTCTGGTTGCATATTTAACATGCTGGTAGAAATTAAGTCAAACGGATTTAAGTTTCCCTGCCTTAAAGTCCCCGGCCACTAGGAGCGCCGCCTCTGGATGAGCATTTTCTTGTTTGCTTATGGCCGTATACAGTTAATTGAGTGTGGTCTTAGTGCCAGCATCGGTTTGTGGTGGTAAATAGACAGCTACGAAAAATATAGATGAAAACTCTCTTGGAAGATAGTGTGGTCTACAGCTTATCATGAGATACTCTACCTCAGGTGAGCAAAACCTCGAGACTTCCTTAGATATCGTGCACCAGCTGTTTTTTACAAATATACATAGACCGCCACCCCTTGTCTTACCAGAGGCTGCCGTTCTATCCTGCCGATACAGTGTATAACCCGCCTGCTGTATGTTATTCATGTCATCGCTCAGCCACGACTCAGTGAAACATAAGATATTACAGTTTTTAATGACCGTTGGTAGGATATTCGTGCCTGTAGTTCGTCCATTTTATTATCAAGCGATTGTAAATTGGCCAATAGTATCGATGGCAAAGGCAGATTAGCGACTCGTCTCCGGCTCCTTACCAAGCACCCCGATCTCCTTCCGCGATATCTCCTTTTCTTTCTACTGCGAATGACGGTGATGAGGGCCCTGTCGGGTGTCTGGAGCAAATCCCTCTCGTCCAGTTCAGGTGAGTAATCGCTGTTCTGATGTCCAGAAGCTCTTTTCGGTCATAAGAGACGGTAGCAGCAACATTATGTACAAAATAAGTTAAAAACAATGTGAAAAAAACACACAAAATAGCACGGTTGGTTAAGAGTCCCATATAACGGCAGCCATCCCCTCTGGCAGCCATCTCTCTCTCTCTTGCTCGCTCTCTCTCTCTCTCTCTGCCTCCCTCTCTCTGCCTCCCCTCTCTCTCTCTGTCTCTCTGTCTCTCTCTCTCTGTCTCTCTCTCTCTCTCTCTCTCTCTCTCTCTCTCTCTGCCTCCGTCTCTCTGCCTCCCCTCTCTCTCTCTCTCTGCCTCCCTCTCTCTGCCTCCCCTCTCTCTCTCTCTCTGCCTCCCTCTCTCTGCCTCCCCTCTCTCTCTCTCTGTCTCTCTGTCTCTCTCTCTCTCTCTCTGCCTCCCCTCTCTCTCTCTCTGTCTCTCTCTCTCTCTCTCTCTCTCTCTCTCTCTGTCTGCCCCCCCCCCCCTCTCTCTCAATTCAATGTTAACATTGCCAAAGCAAGTGAAGTAGATAGTAAACAAAAGTGAAATAAACAATAAATATTAACAGTAAACATTACACTCAGAAGTTCAAAAAAATTAAGACATTTCAAATGTCATATTATGTCTATATACAGTGTTGTAGCAATGTGCAAATAGTTAAAGTACAAATGGGAAAATAAATATACATAAATATGGGTTGTATTTACAATGGTGTTTGTTCTTCGCTGGTTGCCCTTTTTTTGTGGCAACAGGTCACAAATCTTGCTGCTGTGATGGCACACTGTGGTTTTTCACCCAGTAGATAAGGGAGTTTATCAAAATTGGGTTTGTTTTCGAATTCTTTGTGGATCTCTGTAATCTGAGGGAAATATGTGTCTCTAATATGGTCATACATTTGGCAGGAGGTTAGTGCAGCTCAGTTTCCACCTCATTTTGTGGGCAGTGTGCACATAGCCTGTCTTCTCTTGAGAGCCAGGTCTGCCTACGGCGCCTTTCTCAATAGCAAGGCTATGCTCACTGAGTCTGTACATAGTCAAAGCTTTCCTTAAGTTTGGGTCAGTCACAGTGGTCAGTATTCTGCCACTGTGTACTCTCTGTTTAGGGCCAAAAAGCATTATAGTTTGCTCTGTTTTTTGTTAATTCTTTCCAATGTGTCAAGTAATTCTCTTTTTGTTTTCTCATGATTTGGTTGGTTCTAATTGTGTTGTTGTTGCTGTCCTGGGGCTCTGTGGGGTCTGTTTGTGTTTGTGAACAGAGCCCCAGGACCAGCTTACTTAGGGGACTCTTCTCCAAGTTCATCTCTCTGTAGGTGATGGCTTTGTTATGGAAGGTTTGGG
>NC_139994.1:9435693-9472503 GCF_964263955.1 Coregonus lavaretus | reverse complement strand
CCCCCTTTTCTGTCTTGCCCTCTCTCTCTTTCTCTCTCTGTATCCCTCTCTCTTTCTCTCTGCCTCTCTCTCTTTCTCTCTCTACGTCCTTGTCTGACTCACTAACCCATCTCTCTCTGTGTGTTTCAGCACAATAAACCCCTCTACTCCTTTGAGGACAATGCTGACTACGTCTATGATGTCATGTGGTCCCCTGTGCACCCGGCTCTGTTTGCCGCCGTGGACGGGATGGGCCGTCTGGATCTGTGGAACCTCAACAATGACACAGAGGTGACTGTGTGTTTGTATGTGTGTGTTTGTGCGTGTGGGGTGTGTGTCGGTGTGTGTTAGACAGAGACAGAGAGAGAGAAACATGTCTCATGCTCTGTCACAGTATTGTTCTGGCATGTGTGTGTGTGTGCTTGTTTTGTGTGTGTATCCGTATGTGTGTCTGTGTGTGTGTGTGTGTGTGTATTCGCCTGTGTTTGTGTGTGTGTGTGTGTGTATTCGTCTGTGTGTGTGTGTGTATTTGCCTGTGTTTGTGTGTGTGTGTGTATTCGTCTGTGTGTGTGTGTGTGCTTGTTTGTGTGTGTGTGTGTGTGTGTATTCGTGTGTGTGTGTGTGTGTGTATTCGTCTGTGTGTGTGTGTGTGTTTGTCCCCAGGGCCTCTCTTGTTGGAGTGGAGCCGAACCAGACAGACCAACACCAGCAGTCCCAGCAGCTCTCTCTCAGTGTGGGCGTTCCCTTCCCCACAAGTTCTCCCTAAATCAGACCGGTGACATCTCCTCACCCCGCTCCCACCGAACGCCCCATCAACGCTCCCACAACCATCCCATAACGCTCCCATCTCCAAACCCTTCAAACATTGGCTCCCACAACCAATCCCTCCCACCAAACTCCCCATCAACGCTCCCACAACCATCCCATAACGCTCCCATCTCCAAACCCTTCAAACATTGGCTCCCACAACCAATCCCTCCCACCAAACTCCCCATCAACGCTCCCACAACCATCCCATAACGCTCCCATCTCCAAACCCTTCAAACATTGGCTCCCACAACCAATCCCTCCCACCAAACTCCTCATCAACGCTCCCACAACCATCCCATAACGCTCCCATCTCCAAACCCTTCAAACATTGGCTCCCACAACCAATCCCTCCCACCAAACTCCCCATCAACGCTCCCACAACCATCCCATAACGCTCCCTTCTCCTCCCCGCCCCACTCAACCATGTCACACCAGTACTCCCATAACCATCGATTAACGCTCCTTTCTCTTCCCCGCCCCACTAAACAATGTGATTTCCACAACCATCCCTTAAAGCTACTCCACCCCTAAACTCTTGGTGCCAGTATGCTGCTTTTCTAGATAGCCCAGTCCTTGGTTTTTTTCTCGCCTTGTTTGGCAAGAGTACAATCACTATGTAGCATTGTTGAATACACCCACAGTATGACATCTAGGCTACCCCACCCATAGGTAGAAGGGGAAAAACTAAGGGGATGTCCCTGATCAGAAAACCAAATTTCCAAATAGGTTAAAATTAGATTAGGTTTAGAGGGTTAAGGTTAGGGTTAAGGTAAGGTTACGTTTTAGAGTTTGGCTAGTCGGTATGTCAATGGGATGCTGGTCAGCAATTGAATCCCGGCCTTAGTCTCTCCCAGGTAGGAGGGTTCCCTCCAGTACTGTCCTGTCACAACAAACTAAACTATCCTAAGGTGGAGTAACCAAAACACCGCCCCTCTCCCCCAGAGGCATCGGCCCTCTGTCTACGTTGAGTTACCGAGGGGCGAGGAGGGGCGCGGGGGGCACGGAGTTCTCCCTTTCATTGCTCAGGTCAAAGTAGAGATGAAAGGGGCAACCGCTCCCTCTTTTGCCGTTTCCACGGATACCGTGTCCACAGACCCTCCTCTCTAATTATAAATCTGGTCTCTCTCTCCCTCTCTCCACCATTCCTCGCTCCCATTTTTAACCCTTACCCCTGACCCAGCTCTGTCATAGGAGCTGTGACATTTGGGCCTCTGGGTTTGCACTTTTGGGACTATACCATTGGTTCCATTGCTTCGATCAAGCACAGCTAGCTAAAGATTTCCAAAACGATTTGGAACAGATGGTATATATAGATGAACAGAGACCCTTTAACCCAGTCTCTTACAGGGACAGGCGACTGGGGAGGAGAGAGATTGAGATAAAGATGTTCCTTCCTTCAGTCTATCCAAGGTGCCAGCCCTTCAGCAACAGCAGGCTCTTCAGTGTAGTCTGGAGGAAGACTTCATTAAGGATGGATTGACTTCTCCAACAATGTGCTTTATGAGAAACATTTGGAGACACACACTCCCTCTCTTTCTCTCTCTCTCTCACACACACACACACACACACACACACACACACACACACACACACACACACACACACAGAGACAATCTGAGATAGAAGTTCACAATGTTGCTAATAGCAACAGTCCTCCATTGTTATGGACATATTAAAAACACACAGTCATCATAACGGCATTAGCCTAGCGGTGGAGGGCCTGGTTCTCATTTCCCCTTCACAAACACACAGCCAATTTAAGCAGCTAGTCTGGTGGAAGCTTCCAGTCAGTCTAATAGCAGCTAGTCTGGTGGAAGCTTCCAGTCAGTCTAATAGCAGCCAGTCTGTGGTTATCCCTGCTCTGGAGCGGGGAAGCTGTCTTATTAGCCGACGTGATGCCGATGCTTCTGTCTCCAACGACGACATGGATCATAAACTAATCCTGTCTGTCATGTGCAATAGTGCTTCAGCAGGCCCTGATAGCAGACATAATCATATATAGACTGGTCCCAGATCTGATTCTGCTTTAGCCAACCCCTCTGGCTGGACTGCAATAGCTAATGCACATACTGATCTGGGATCAGGCTATTACTCTGGGTATGTGTCCCTAATGGAACCCTATGCCCTACACATAGTGCACTACTATGGGCCATGGTCAAAAGTAGTGCCCTATGTAGGGAATAGGGTGCCATTTGGGACTCATCCTGAATAATCTGTGTTCATTAGTCCTGAGCAGCCTATGGCCCACAGGCTGTGGTGGGTATTGTTTTAATAGGTGCAGCGGAGGGTTTTTTAATAGGTGCAGCGGAGGGTTTTATGGAGATTTATGTGGCTCATTAAAGGTTTCATATTGTTATTTCACATGGAGCTGAAGTAGACGTAGGTCTACTGGATGAAGCCCCCAGTCTGTCTGAGAATGTACTAAACATGCACCAATCTGCTGGTGCTAATGTCATTGTACTGTTACAGCTATGATTGAAACCTGAAATAGTAGTACTGAGTTTTTCCTTGCCACTGTCACCATTGCTTGCTCTCTGGCAGTTCAGGCTGTACCTTTATGAATAAGTATGTTTTGTATAACTGTAATGTACTATGTGGATCGAATTGGATGGATGGGTTGATTGGCTGGTGTAACCCTGTGTGCCCCAGGTCCCCACAGCTAGTGTGACCATCGAGGGAGCCTCTGCCCTAAACAGGGTGCGCTGGGGGTCGGGGGGCAAGGAGGTTGCCGTGGGTGACTCAGAGGGCCGTTTGTGGATCTACGACGCAGGAGAGGTATGATATGAACACTATGACTGCGTATCAAATGGCACCCTATTCTATATATAGTGCACTACTTTTGACCAGGGTCCATAGGGTGCATTGTGTAGGGAACAGGGTGCCATAAGTGAACTTCACCTGCTCTGCCTTTCTTGATCAGCATTGTTTACATCAGAGTGAGTTAGCAGAACACATGTTTTCTTAGGAATGTTAATACCGGTACTACATAAGAAACTCAGAAACACAGAACACATGAACAAATCACATGAATGTGTTTATTTTTTGACATTTTCATGTCAGACACGTGGTTTTCGGACACGTGTGAAGTTTCATGTTAATTTTTCACGTTTTCCCATCGTGAATTGTTTATTCTTCACCACTTCCAGCTTCATCTGGTCTCCCATCCAGGGACCGAACACTACTGACCCAGTGGGATGCAGGGTGCTACAGTATGTTGCTGGAATGAATGTGCCAAAACGTGCAACTGGCAGCCAAAGCATAGGCCAGGGTAACATAACAAAAGATAGGGAAAATTGCAGGAACGAGGGAGGTGTTTTATTTAATCGTGGTATCATAAAAAAGTAATCACTGAAAACTATTTTTTTGCATCCATTTACAAAACATTTGTTCTCGCATTTTGAAATTATTTCCTTGCAATATTTTGGGTTCATATTTTGCTTTCAATATCATTATTTTTGTTTGCAATACTACTAATTTTGTTCTCGACTTCAGAAGTTTTGCTTGATATTAATGGCACAAAAGTAAATCACTGGAGGATTGCACCATATAATAACACTATTACTCTATTAAAGGTGTTTAAAGCAGCAATCCGTAATTGAAAAATTAACAAAGTGTACTGCCCGCCACAGTTTCAGTAAAAAGCTAAGGGATGGGGCTGGAGAAATGCAAAACCATTCTCAAATTCATAGACAGAGCTATGGATGCAAGGACTAACCATCCATGATATCAAAATTATAGTTTTAACTATTTGTTTAGGCTATACAGTGGTTGTTGACATTTACTTTGTTTACAAACATTGGAGTAAAACCAGCTCATATTTTGGGTTCTGATGGGGAAGGACAGTTGAACTAAGCTCATGAGGCATCTATGTGTTATATTCTTCAAGAATCAATGGGTACATATCTATACTTTACAAGTCCAAAAATGGATGTAGTAACTAAGGATTGCCCCTTTAACAGGCAGTGACCTTCATACAGCAGAACTATGTCGCCATTTGAACGTGATTCATTAACCTGCCCCCAAAAAAAATTCTGTCCACTGTTCCGCGAATTACTCGCAAAATCTAAAACGATTTTTAGATGTGGTCACGTAATTCCAACGGGGGAAACATTGCTACTGCAACATGTTAATACAATCTGTTCACATGTGAGGAGAATAACATTATTTCAATCCCACATGTGATTCTGCAATTCCACATGTGAAAGTGAGATTTTCACAGTTGGAGTTTTCTAACATGTGAAACTGCAAATTAGATTTTCACGTGATTGTTTTTCACATGTGAACTTGCAATTCCACATGTGAAAGTGAGATTTTCACGTGGCGTTTTCTTACATGAGAAAGTGCAAATTTGATTTTCACATGTGATTGATTTTCACATATGATTGATTTTCACGTGAACTTGCAATTCCACATGTGAAAGTTAGATTTGTACATGTGAAGTGGCAAATGTGATTTTTACATGTGAATGATTTTCACGTGAAAGTTTTTAACATTTGAAACCACAAATTTCACATGTGATGTTTGTGTTGGTATTTCTCCTCTATCCCTTCTTTCTCCACATGACTTTTACCTCCACCACAAAGTGGCCAACCTCCCTGAATCCCATGTTTGTAGGGTTCTTTTTGGGCTCTGGTTTGTGCCTTGTGTGTGTCTACTGTGTGGGGTGCCTTCTAATTTGGGACGCAGACCCTCTCTCTCCCTCTCTCTCTCCCCCTCTCTCGATCCCTCGCTCTCTCTCTCTCTCTCCCTCCCTCCCTCCCTCTCGCTTCCTCTCTCTCTCTCTCTCTCTCTCTCTCTCTCTCTCTCTCTCTCTCGCTCTCTCTCTCTCTCACTCCCCCTCTCTTTCTCCCTCTCTGTTGGTTGATGGTAATGGCGGCTCATAAATAAAGGCTCAAGTGTAATTTGAAGGGTTTTCATGTCCTGAAAGGACTGAAGCTAGCGAACACCGTAAAGAAAGAGCTAAAACTAGAATGGATTGGTCTAGCAACAATGCAACATGATGGAATGGTGGAGAGGCAATTGTCCTGCTGATCTGTACAGTCATATTCTGCATCTCAAATGGAACCCTATTCCCTATGTAGTGCACTACTTTTGATCATGGACCGTAGGAATGTAGGGAATAGGGTACCACATTTGGGACGAAATCATAGTAGGCTGTTTATGCCTCAATGTTATTATTTTCAATATCAATTATATCATTATATTATAATGATATTACACCAGGTTGTTATTATAAAATATAATTTGTTCTCAATTACCTAGCTAAAAAAGGTTAAATAGATATTCTGACATTTTAAAAAAATACCAAAAATATGAAAAATGTATGCACTCACTCACTAACTGTAAGTCGCTCTGGATAAGAGTGTCTGATAAATGTCTAAAATGTAAAATGTAAATACACTACATGACCAAAAGTATGTGGACACTTGCTCGTCGAACATCTCATTCCAAAATCATGGGCATTAATATGGAGTTCGTCCCCCCTTTGCTGCTATAACAGCCTCCACTCTTCTGGGAAGGCTTTCCACTAGATGTTGGAACATTGCTGCGGGGACTTGCTTCCATTCAGCCACAAGAGCATTAGTGAGGTCAGGCACTGATGTTGGGCGATTAGGCCTGGCTCGCTGTCGACGTTCCAATTAATCCCAAAGGTGTTCGATGGGGTTGAGGTCAGGGCTCTGTGCAGGCCAGTCAAGTACTTCCACACCGATCTTGACAAACCATTTCTGTATGGACCTTGCTTTGTGCACGGGGCCATTGTCATGCTGGAGCAAGAAAGGGCCTTCCCCAAACTGTTGCCACAAAGTTGGAAGCACAGAATCGTCTAGAATGTCACTGTATGCTGTAGCGTTAAGATTTCCCGTCACTGGAACTAAAGGGCCTAGCCCGAACCATGAAAAACAGCCCCAGACCATTATTCCTTCTCCACAGTTGGCACTATGCATTGAGGCAGGTAGCGTTCTCCTGGCATCCGCCAAACCCAGATTAATCCGTTGGTCTGCCAGATGGTGAAGCGTGATTCATCACTCCAGAGAACGCGTTTCCACTGCTCCAGCGTCCAATGGCAGCAAGCTTTACACCACTCCAGCTGACTCTTGGCATTGCGCATGGTGATCTTAGGCATGGAAACCCATTTCGTGAAGCTCCCGACTAACAGTTCTTGTGCTGACGTTGCTTCCAGAGGCAGTTTGGAACTCGGTAGTGAGTGTTGCAACCGAGGACAGACTATTTTTATGCGCTACGCGCTTCAGCACTCGGCAGTCCCATTCTGTGAGCTTGTGTGGCCTACCACTTTGCAGCTGAGCCGTTGTTGCTCCTAGACGTTTCCACTTCACAATAACAGCACTTATAGTTGACCGGGGCAGATCTATATAGTGTATAATGAAGTAGTTTATTATCCTGAATTATATTTTCAGAGAATACAAATAAATGTCTCTGGTGTGTGAGATGGAACAGTAATATGGAATGGATATGTGGATAGTTTCTTGTTGCTGGCTTTGTTTTGTGTTCTCAGAGGTTTTATAGTTCATGTTGCTTGACCTTGTTAAGTGCTCTGTAAATACTTTAATTGGCTTTCCCTGTAACCTATAATTTATTGTAATTCCCATAAAAGCTTTACCCTGGGTGCCGGCCGGTTTCTGCTTTAGCCAACTCGACTTGTCATCGTGTTGCCAAACGACGTAGCTAGCGCCATTGAATACAGAAACAATCAAACAATCAGCTTTAATATTGCAGCTAGATTGTGGCTCCTATCAATGTAATTATCTGCATCATTTCCAATATTTTTGGGTAAATATTTTGAGATTCTTCAAATAGCCACCCTATGCCTTGATGACAGCTTTGCACACTCTTGGCATTCTCTCAATCAGATTCATGAGGTAGTCACCTCATGCATTTCAATTAACAGGTGTGCCTTCTTAAAAGTTAATTTGTGGAATTTCTTTCCTTCTTAATGCGTTTGAGCCAATCAGGTGTGTTGTGACAAGGTAGGGGGGATACGGAACATTTCAAGAACTTTGAAAGTTTCTTCAAGTGCAGTCACAAAACCATCAAGCACTATGATGAAACTGGCTCTCATGAGGACCGCCACAGGAAAGGAACACCCAGAGTTACCTCTGCTGCAGAGGATAAATTCATTAGAGTTAACTGCACCTCAGAAATTGCAGCCCAAATAAATGCTTCACAGAGTTGAAGTAACAGACACATCTCAACATCAACTCTTCAGAGGAGACTGTGTGAATCAGGCCTCCATGTTCGAATCGCTGCAAAGAAACCACTACTAAAGGACACCAATAAGAAGAAGAGACTTGCTTGGGCCAAAAAACACAAGCAATGGACATTAGACCGGTGGAAATCTGTTCTTTGGTCTGGAGTCCAAATTGGAGATTTTTGTTTTTTGTGATACGCGGTGTGGGTGAATGGATGATCTCCGCATGTGTAGTTCCCACCATAAAGCATGGAGGAGGAGGTGTTATGGTGTTGGGGTGCTTTGCTGGTGCCACTGTCTGTGATTTATTTCGAATTCAAGGCACACTTAACCAGCATGGGTACCACAGCATTCTGCAGTGATACGCCATCCCATCTGATATGGGCTTAGTGGGACTATCATTAGTTTTTCAACAGGACAATGACCCAACACACCTCCAGGCTGTGTAAGGGCTATTTTACCAAGAAGGAGAGTGATGGAGTGCTGCATCAGATGACCTGGCCTCCACAATCCCCCGACCTCAACCCAATTGAGATGGTTTGGGATGAGTCGGACCGCAGAGTGATGGAAAAGCAGCCAACAAGTATTCAGCATATGTGGGAACTCCTTCAAGACTGTTGGAAAAGCATTCCAGGTGAAGCTGGTTGAGAGAATGCCAAGAGTGTGCAAAGCTGTCATCAAGGAAAAGGGTGGCTATTTTTGGAAGAATCTCAAATATAAAATATATTTTGATTTGTTTAACACTTTTTTGGTTACTACATGATTCCATATGTGTTATTTCATAGTTTTGATGTCTTCACTATTATTCTACAATGTAGAAAATAGTCAAAATAAAGAAAAACCCTTGAAGGAGTAGGTGTGTCCAAACTTTTGACTGGTACCGTATATATTTTCCTTCTTTATTATTTTCCTTTAACCCTACCATCCCTCTCCATAATTGGAGTAAACTAATGGACAACAATACTTAGGATTCTACTTCCAGCTTATACAGTGCATTTGGAAAGTATTTAGACCCCTTGACTTTTTCCACATTTTGTTACATTACAGCCTTATTCTAAAATGGATTAAAAAATAATAATTCCTCATCAAACTAGACATTTTTGCGTAGCAGAAATACCTTATTTACATAAGTATTCTGACCCTTTGCTATGAGACTCGAAATTGAGCTCAGGTGCATCCTGTTTCCATTGATCATCCTTGAGATGTTTCTCCAACTTGATTGGACATGATTTGGAAAAGCACACACCTGTCTATATAAGGTCCCACAGTTGACAGTGCATGTCAGGGCAAAAACCAAGCCATGAGGTTGAAGGAATTGTCCGTAGAGCTTCGAGACAGGATTGTGTCGAGTTACAGATCTGGGGAAGGGTACCAAAACATTTCTGCAGCATTGAAGGTCCCCAAGAACACAGTGGCCTCCATCATTCTTAAATGGAAGAGGTTTGGAACCACCAAGACTCTTCCTAGAGCTGGCCGTGCGGCCAAACTGAGCAATCGGGGGAGAAGGGCCTTGGTCCTTGGTCCTTGAGTGGCCCAGCCAGAGCCTGGACTTGATCCCGATCGAACATCTCTGAAAATAGCTGTGCAGCGACGCTCACCATCCAACCTGACAGAGCTTGAGAGAATCTGCAGAGAAGAATGGGAGAAACTCCCCAAATACAGGTGTGCCAAGCTTGTAGCGTCATACCCAAGAAGACTTGAGGCTGTAATCGCTGCCAAAGGTGCTTCAACAAAGTACTGAGTAAAGAGTCTGAATACTTATGTAAATGTGATATTTCCGTTTTTATTTGTAATACATTTGCAGAAAAATGTAAAATCCTGTTTTTGCTTTTTCATTATGGGGTATTGTGTGTAGATTGACGAGGGGCGGGGGAAACAATTTAATCCATTTTAGAATAACTTAACAACATTTGGAAAAAGTCAAGGGGTCTGAATACTTTCCGAATGCACTATAATATACTATATACATTTTACGGACGCAGTATATTTTACATTAGTTATCTCGTGTTTTTTTTTGTCCCTCACTTCAGCTCCCTTCAACCCCTCCCATCTATCTCTGAACACCATCCAGTTTTGATTTCTAGCTGCCATATATTTTTCAACTGTGCTGTGATGTTTCACAAAAGTTCTGAACCTTTCTATTGTCATAGTTTCTACAGATTGTAAATTAAAGATAACTTTTTTTGCTAAGAGTATTATTAGATTATTGATTGATTTCCAAATCACCCAGCAGTGCTATTTGCAGCTCCAGGTAAATGTTGCAATTCTTCAGCCATTCCTGAACCTGCGACCAAAAACAAGCTACATATGGGCAGTACCAAAACAAGTTATCTAATGATCTGCAGAGCTGGGATGGTTGTATCCCCAATATATATATATATATATATAACATTCTATTGGTTGCAAGAATTTCGTATAATCATTTAAATTGAAAAACTCTTAAGTTTTGAATCCGGCGTTGTTTTTGTATCAGTTCATAAACCATGTGCCATGGAATCGGTACATCGAAAATCTCTTCCAAACTATTTTGCAACCTGTTTGGCACAGCTGTCTATTTTTTGGTCCTTAAATTAAACTGGTATACTTTTTTATTTATCACAATTTTATTTAACCGGTTTTGGTAATTCATGCAGGGCTGACAGACAAGTTCCTTACCTGCTCCCCCTTCCACTTGCCTCTTCCATTTATGCGGAAATGCTGCAATTAGTTGGTTGTAATTTTGGATAGAGCAGACATTTCCATAAATGTTTGTTAGCTGCATGTGTCACAACTCCACCAGTCCTATTTATGATATAATTTACAAACATGATAAATGTTTTCTTATTTCATCCACATATGTGTTTTTTTGTTCCTTAAGGCTATATAAAGCAGTGCAATATCCAATCATAGATCTATGTTGTACAATAATGACATTACACATTGTCCCTCTCTGGTTAAATGCTCTTCAGTGCCAGGGCAGGTAATGTCAGGCTTCATCCTAAATGGCACCCTATTCCCTGTTTAGTGCACTACTATGGGCTCATGTTAAAAGTAGTGCACTAAATAGGGAATTGGGTGCCATTTAGGATGCAGACTAAGTGTATTGATGATGATTTCCCTGAGGAGGACCCCTGGTGTGCTTTAAAAGCTCTGAGGGTTTAAAATGGCCGCTGTCCCCTCCCACCTCCTTATTGCTGGTTAATTATAGCCTGCAGAGCGGTAACCGTGGTGACAGCCTGGGTGGCAGCTCCAGCAACCAACCAACCAAGTGACCTTTTCATTTGACTTTCACAGCAGAGCTTCGCCATGACAGGTTACTGGAGGTCACAGTCATAAAAAACTTGTAACAAATGAAACAAAGTTATGTGGTTAACGCGTGTACATTTCACTGACCATTTACATTACATTTTTACATTTTAGTCATTTAGCAGACGCTCTTATCCAGAGCGACTTACAGTTAGTGAATACATATTTTTTTAGACATTGACTAGATTAACTTGAAACTTCAAGTAAAAGCTAAAATTGAATTTCTCGATTCTTGAGGGACTTTTCGTACTGTGAAATGTAAATGTATTGGACAGCAGATGAGGAGACCATAGATTTAGACCATGAACAGAAACATACATATACTGGACTGTATTTGCTCATGAGGCTGATAAACCAGCCAATCTGATCCTGACAAAGACTCAGTTATTGGTCAAAACATAATCTATTGTATAGAAAAGATGATTGGGGATATCTACCAGTGTGAAGGTGGATACATTTAGTTTTTCTCTCTGTGGTTCCTCCCAGCTGGCAGTGCCCCACAGTGAGGACTGGGCACGCTTCGCCCGCACCCTGATGGAGATCAAGGCCAACCGGGCCGACGGCGAGGAGGAAGAGCCTGTGGAACTGACGCCATAGGATTGAACGAATCACTGCAGGATCCAATAGGATCACCGAGCATCGCCAGGCACACTGGGCGGCTCACTAGGAGATCCAGCCCATCAGAAGGCTTTATTCTCACACCTTTATAACATGATTTTACGCACCTGTCAAAGCAGCAATATGTGTTTCTAGACCCCGCCCCCCCTCAGTCTCTCTGTGACAGCTACGGGTCGTGTTCTCCTGCTCAGCCGTTGCTGACGCATGCCAGATCTTACAACACTTGAAAAGGTATTTTACGTATCAGCTAACCACATCATGTTATAGTAATCTGGTGCCCGACTGCACAGTCGATGACGTGACAAGCAACCATTGGTTGATGCAAACACCGTCTGAGCAGGGGAACGCGACCACTATTCCAGCAGTGTCCAGGCTACAACGTGCTTTCACTCTACTGTATTTACATCACATTTTGGGGAATTTATGTTTTTGGAATTTATGTTAATATATGTTAGTCGTATAAGCACCTCGGGCCTTTTTGTAATTTACTATATTCATCATTTATTGATGAACTTACTGTATGTGGTCAGTTATCATACAGTGCTTAGAACCTAAGGGAATCCCATATCCAATCATAGGTCTCACTACAGCTGTGAAGCGCTGTGAAACTAGCAGTGAGAACAATTCGACAGGGCCTATAGAACTCTATGTTGTCATGTTACAGAAGTCTCATGTTCATAGTGCTGTTGTTGTGCTTTTCTCAGTATCCAACCCCCTACATGCATGCAACACATTTATAGGTTCTTACAGCTTCATAGATATGTTCTAATATGTTGTGGATGTCTGTAACTGCTTTATGTCAATGTTATATATACGTAGGTGAGGGTTATTGCACTATTCAAGGGCCCCGTGTAGCTCAGTTGATAGAGCATGGCGCTTGCAACGCCAGGGTTGTGGGTTCGTTTTCCACGGGGGGCCAGTATGAAAATGTATGCACTCACTAACTGTAAGTGGCTCTGGATAAGAGCGTCTGCTAAATGACTAAAATGTAAAATGTAAGCAACAAATTCTAGTTTAGCACTTTGTTTAGTGGAAGTGCTACGTGTACTGTAATGAATAGACATATATTGTCATCTAGAGTGTGTGCCCGCTGTTTATCATGATATATCTGCCAATAAATCATGGCTGAAGAACTGTTAGCTTGTATACTTGTTGTTAAACTACTGTAATTATAGTGTCACAAGTTGGACGTTTGTCTGTTATGATTCTCACCTCTTACCAGGCGTCAAGCTTTTCTCTGAATTGTCGCACCACAACCTTGTAAAAGAACACACGCACACACGCTTTGTTTACTAACGTTAGACGTTTCTTTTTAATTGTATTAGTACATATACACTGAGTGTACAAAACATTGACAGACTGACCAGGTGAATCAAAGTGAAAGCTACCCTTAGATCCCTTATTGATGTCACTTGTTAAATCCACTTCAACCAGTGTAGATGAAGGGGAGGATAATTTTTAAGCCTTGAGACAATAGAGACATGGATTGTGTATGTGTGCTATTCAGTGGGTGAATGGGCAAGACAAAAGATTTAAGTGCCTTTGAACGGGGTATGGTAGTAGGCGCCAGGCGCACCGGTTTGTGTGTGTCAAGAACTGCAACGCTGCTGGGTTTTCACACTCAACAGTTTCCCGTGTGCATCAAGAATGGTCCACCAACCAAAGGACATCCAGCCAACTTGACACAACTGTGGGAAGCAATGGAGTCAACATGGGCCAGCATCCCTGTGGAATGCTTTCGACACCTTGTAGTCCACGCCCCGACGAATTGAGGCTTTTCTGAGGGCAAAAGGGGGTGCAACTCAATATTAGGAAGGTGTTCCTAATGTTTTGTACACTCAGTGTATATAAATATTGCTGCCATACATACAGTAAGGCACAATTATTACACGCCATATAATACTCCTCTCCTGTACAAGTTTAAATGTGGGCGTCTTCCGTGACAACGAGCAGCTAGTATAGTATAGTGTAATGTAGTGTAGTATAGTGTATTGTAGTGTAGTATAGCTAGTCAGTGACATTATCTTTCTGCTCTCTCCCTCTGCTCTGCTGTGCCCTGACTCTTTAAATAAGACATTAATTCAACACACAGCACAGTTTGAGCTGACAGACAACTCAACGTAGGATAACAGACAGTCACTACAGTACCGTAGTAATACCGTGTGAAAATGGTGGTTACACTGAACAGTATAATTACGTTCAAGTGTTTAGTTTGGTCGATCTCTTTTTCATGATCAAGATTATTCGTGTTTTTTCTTCACAGTATCCAAAAAGCAACTCAGCGAACCGTATCAATATGAAAATGTCTCTCTGTTCGTTCTCATATGTACAGAATAACCATTGTTCGGATGTGCGTGCTTGTGTTACTTTCCCCATCGATAACGTCACATTTAACATGGAAATAAAAACATGTCCATTTGACAGATAGGGCTTATTCTGTTGAGGTTCTATCAGACAAACTAACAGGTGGAAGACAGTAAATTCACCATTATATGGTTAGGCCGGAATTCAATCAAAGCTTGTTGTCGACAAGCACATTGCACTGTCAACCGGACATTCACATTCATGGTAAACGCTACGCATGTTGGCTCAAGCATAAATTACCTTAAAAAATCAAGTGCAATGCGCTTGTTGACAATGCATATTTGAATGAGTCCCAGCTTTAGTGATGATGTAATGACAGGAAGCAGTCCAGGTCTAATTCAAGTCATGGCCAGCCCCTCTGCTAGTGTGTTAAAATACCAACTAGAATGGCACTACTCTAGACACACAATGTCAGTACTGTAGCTATCACAAATTCAGTGTTACAGCGTGATTGAAATTTAATGGCAATGCTCCCACGTCAGCGGAGACTGCATTCACGGTAAATGCTGCAGATGTCGGCTCAATAGGAAATTATTTTTAAATTTCTAGCTTCAGCGATAGAGATTGAATAGAGCCCTTGATCTTCACAATAAGACTGACTCAAAAAGTCATCTTTACAGCTAGATGAGACTAAAACAGAAGCTAAACCAAGCTGATGTGCTTTTAGACCATGACATATAAAGGTTGTTTCAAGAAGTTCTTAATAGTTTTTTTTATTAATGTCTCATATCAACTAAAACATAGATACCTATTTTTCTTTAAAGCCTAGCGAGGCACATCACACTAGTCAGAATGTGCCTCTCTTTCGGGTGGAATATTCCAAGTGCTCGACGGGGCGGGGGTGGGAGGGAGGGGGTGTAACGATTGCGCGTGTGCTCTATTCTGCCCCCTACGGGTGGGCAGAGGAGGTTCAATTCAAGGGGGGTCCTCCTTGGACAGGGGGGGTTACGTGCACGTTGTATCTTGGGAGGTGGAGTCCAAATTTGCTTTCGATGCCAGCGAACGTGGCCACGGCCAACCTGAAGCCTCCGATGTGGTCGGGGCTGGGCGCCGGCAGGCTGATCCGAGACTTGGGAGTCGGCTCCGAGCCAGACGGTTTTCTGTGGTGTGGAGAGAGAAGGAGAGGGGAGAGGGGAGAGGGAGGAGGGAGGAGGGAGGGGGGAGAGAGAGAGGGAGGGGGGAGAGAGAGGGAGGAGGAGGGAGGGTGGTGAGGAGAAAGGAGGATAGAGAGATGGAGGAGAGAGAGGGGGAGAGCGGGAGGTGGAGGGAGGGGGAAAGAGAGAGGGAAGGAGAAACAAGGGAGGAGAGAAAGAGAGAGACAGAAAAGAGAGAAACCAAAAGTGGAGGGAAAAGAGACCGCAAGAGAGAGAGGGAAGAGTTAAGAGTTTTTATATTAAACATTGTCCACCACAAAAAATAAACATCTTAATCGAATATTAAGACTGGGCGAGAGAGCTATTTATTTATATATTTTTTATTTTTTAGAGTGCTATTTTTCCCCAGAGCACTGGAACCAGAAATAAATTAATATCCCACAATGGTTTCATATACTCCTTTCTGTGATATCTTTCCAATACGGACAACAAGGAACACATTTCAAACCCACACCACACCATCGAGCAGTAGAGTATTAACTGAACGTTTTTCTGAACATTTTTGAGAATGGAGCAAAGTCTGTGAAGACCACATTATGCATACAGTATGCATGTTATTTCAGAATATTTAGGACAGAAAGAACCCCAAAGTATTGACTAAATTCTGTCAATACAATTACATGTACAGTATAATAGTGAATGTAATGTTTTTGGTGACGCTTATCCTAAAACTCACCCCCTTACCCTCCTGTCTCTGTCTCTTATTGGTCAATGGAACATTAGAGAAGTGCATTCTAAAGAGTGACCAGTTTGCTCTGCCAAGGAACATGAGCTCATTTCTACCCCGAAAAGCTGGAAAGAGAAAGAGCACAAGTCAAAGTGATTCTCTCTGCCCTCCATCACAGCTCTGGAGCTCTGGAGTTTAGGACTGCCCTTACATCACAGCTCTGGAGCTCTGGAGTTTAGGACTGCCCTTACATCACAGCTCTGGAGCTCTGTAGTTTAGGACTGCCCTACATCACAGCTCTGGAGCTCTGTAGTTTAGGACTGCCCTACATCACAGCTCTGGAGCTCTGGAGTTTAGGACTGCCCTCCATCACAGCTCTGGAGCTCTGGAGTTTAGGACTGCCCTCCATCACAGCTCTGGAGCTCTGTAGTTTAGGACTGCCCTACATCACAGCTCTGGAGCTCTGTAGTTTAGGACTGCCCTACATCACAGCTCTGGAGCTCTGGAGTTTAGGACTGCCCTTACATCACAGCTCTGGAGCTCTGTAGTTTAGGACTGCCCTACATCACAGCTCTGGAGCTCTGTAGTTTAGGACTGCCCTTACATCACAGCTCTGGAGCTCTGTAGTTTAGGACTGCCCTTACATCACAGCTCTGGAGCTCTGTAGTTTAGGACTGCCCTTACATCACAGCTCTGGAGCTCTGTAGTTTAGGACTGCCCTACATCACAGCTCTGGAGCTCTGTAGTTTAGGACTGCCCTACATCACAGCTCTGGAGCTCTGTAGTTTAGGACTGCCCTCCATCACAGCTCTGGAGCTCTGTAGTTTAGGACTGCCCTTACATCACAGCTCTGGAGCTCTGTAGTTTAGGACTGCCCTACATCACAGCTCTGGAGCTCTGTAGTTTAGGACTGCCCTTACATCACAGCTCTGGAGCTCTGTAGTTTAGGACTGCCCTTACATCACAGCTCTGGAGCTCTGTAGTTTAGGACTGCCCTTACATCACAGCTCTGGAGCTCTGTAGTTTAGGACTGCCCTACATCACAGCTCTGAAGCTCTGTAGTTTAGGACTGCCCTACATCACAGCTCTGGAGCTCTGTAGTTTAGGACTGCCCTCCATCACAGCTCTGGAGCTCTGTAGTTTAGGACTGCCCTTACATCACAGCTCTGGAGCTCTGTAGTTTAGGACTGCCCTACATCACAGCTCTGGAGCTCTGTAGTTTAGGACTGCCCTTACATCACAGCTCTGGAGCTCTGTAGTTTAGGACTGCCCTACATCACAGCTCTGGAGCTCTGTAGTTTAGGACTGCCCTACATCACAGCTCTGGAGCTCTGTAGTTTAGGACTGCCCTACATTAGTTTAGGAAATGTCACGTCCATCCCACCAAGTAATGGTCTGCGTCCCAAATGGCGACCTATTCTTTATATAGTGCACTACTTTTGACCAGAGCCCTATAGGAATAAGGTGCCATTTGGGATACAACCAAGTAAAGGGTGAAGCTAGTCAGCTGATCTACTCTGAAATTATTTTGGTCTCATGGCACTTCTTGTTCCTCTGGAGACAAAGAAGTGCACCCACACAATGGGTAGCCAAGCTTTTCATTTAACCCTCTGCATGGTTTTAAATGGTAATGTATTCTTTGTGTAACTACACATCTCTCTCCCTGTGTTGAAAGGTTGGCAGTAAAGAGCTGCTAGAAATGACCATCATTTTGTGTCACACAGCAAGAGTCAGTAGAAGCTATCATTCCCAACTGGACGATTCTGACATTTAAGTTTTTTGATTTTTTTGTTGTTGATTTTATCGTGTGATTGTCTGAATTTCCTCAGCAAGACTGAGCAATCTAGTCTAATATCCGACAAGACATCAGGACCGTTATTCATGAAGTGTCTCAGAGTAAGAGTGCTGATATAGGATCAGTTTGGTCTTTTAAATAATAATGAATAAGATTATATGGACAAGGGGGGGTCCGGATCCTAGATCAGCCCTCCTATGCTGAGACACGTTATGAATACGGGCCAGGCTTATGTCATTCAGATGAGGAGAGGGAGGAGTTCTGACTTACTGTCCGCCGAAGTCCACGTAGAACCACCTCTGCAGGAGTTCATAGGTCACCAGGGTGACCCCAAACTGAGGTGAGGACCGGAACACTCGGGCTACAGTGAAAAACCACAACTCTCAATAACACTATTTCACTATTACACTACTGTGTAAACTATGTGGAGCCTGGGTACCAGTCTGTTTGTGCTAACATTCCACTCCTTGCCACGCCTTGTCATGCAAAACAAGGAGTGAAATGTTAGCACAAAACAGGTCTGGATTTCAGGCTAAATAATGTGCCATATGAAGGGTTAAAAAAACAGTTGCAAATTAGCTAGAGATGACCATGGTACACTGTGACATAGTAGTGGAATATGGTTATTAAAACAACAACACTGTCAAATAAGACCTAGAAAGCAATCTACACCACTCCTCATCAGTCAACTTTTTTTTTAGATAATAATACAAATAATTCCACACTTTCAACTGGAAATAAACTAAATCTGCCATTTATATCACATCATCATCAGACATTAATAAAAATGTGGTGATACCTCCCGCTCCTTTCCAGAAGGCCCGTGGTCCCTCCTCCTTCAGAATCTTCCAGAAGCAGTCAACGAGGCCGCTGTACGTGGTCTGGCCGGCACGGGCCGCCACTTGTAGCCTGGTCTTGATAACATCGGCTGGGGTCACCAGGGAGGCCGCGGGCATGCCTAAGGAGAGAACACCTCACTCAGCACCCTGGCGGCTCTCAGGATTCTGATTCAGTACTTGTTAGTACTGTCTGTGAATGTAGTGGTTCTGTTATCCTACATCAGTGTTAGTACTGTCTGTGAATGTAATGGTTCTGTTATCCTGCATCAGTGTTGGTAGTGTCTGTGAATGTAGTGGTTCAGTTATCCTGCATCAGTGTTGGTACTGTCTGTGAATGTAGTCATTCTGTTATCCTAAATCAGTGTTGGTACTGTCTGTGAATATAGTGGTTATGTTATCCTGCATCAGTGTTGGTACTGTCTGTGAATGTAGTGGTTCCATTATCCTGCATCAGTCTCCATATTGTTTGTGAATGTAGTGGTTCTGTTATCCTGCATCAGTGTTAGTACTGTCTGTGAATGTAGTGGTTATGTTATCCTGCATCAGTGTTAGTACTGTCTGTGAATGTAGTGGTTATGTCATCCGGCATCAGTGTTAGTACTGTCTGTGAATGTAGTGGTTCCATTATTCTGCATCAGTGTTAGTACTGTCTGTGAATGTAGTAGTTCTGTTATCCTGCATCAATGTTGGTACTGTCTGTGAATGTGTGGTTCTGTTATCCGGCATCAGTGTTGGTACTGTCTGTGAATGTAGTGGTTATGTCATCCGGCATCAGTCTCCATATTGTCTGTGAATGTAGTGGTTCTGTTACCCTGCATCAGTGTTGGTACTGTCTGTGAATGTGTGGTTCTGTTATCTGGCATCAGTGTTGGTACTGTCTGTAAATGTAGTGGTTCTGTTATCCTGCATCAGTCTCCATATTGTCTGTGAATGTAGTGGTTCCATTATCCTGCATTAGTATTAGTACTGTCTGTGAATGTAGTGGTTCTGTTACCCTGCATCAGTGTTTGTACTCTCTGTGAATGTAGTGGTTCTGTTATCCTGCATCAGTCTCCGTATAGTCTGTGAACGTAGTGCTTATGTTATCCGGCATCAGTGTTGGTACTGTCTGTGAATGTGTGGTTATGTTATCCGGCATCAGTGTTAGTACTGTCTGTGAATGTGTGGTTATGTTATCCGGCATCAGTGTTGGTACTGTCTGTGAATGTGTGGTTCTGTTATCCGGCATCACTGTTGGTACTGTCTGTGAATGTGTGGTTATGTTATCCGGCATCAGTGTTAGTACTGTCTGTGAATGTGTGGTTATGTTATCCGGCATCAGTGTTGGTACTGTCTGTGAATGTGTGGTTCTGTCATCCGGCATCACTGTTGGTACTGTCTGTGAATGTAGTCGTTCTGTTATCCTAAATCAGTGTTGGTACTGTCTGTGAATGTAGTGGTTCCATTATCCTGCATTAGTCTCCGTATAGTCTGTGAACGTAATGGTTCTGTTATCCTGCATCATTGTTAGTACTGTCTGTGAATGTAGTGGTTATGTTATCCTGCATCAGTGTTAGTACTGTCTGTGAATGTAGTGGTTCCATTATTCTGCATCAGTGTTAGTACTGTCTGTGAATGTAGTAGTTCTGTTATCCTGCATCAATGTTGGTACTGTCTGTGAATGTGTGGTTCTGTTATCCGGCATCAGTGTTGGTACTGTCTGTGAATGTAGTGGTTATGTCATCCGGCATCAGTCTCCATATTGTCTGTGAATGTAGTGGTTATGTCATCCGGCATCAGTCTCCATATTGTCTGTGAATGTAGTGGTTCTGTTATCCTGCATCAGTGTTGGTACTGTCTGTGAATGTGTCGTTCTGTTATCTGGCATCAGTGTTGGTACTGTCTGTAAATGTAGTGGTTCTGTTATCCTGCATCAGTCTCCATATTGTCTGTGAATGTAGTGGTTCCATTATCCTGCATTAGTATTAGTACTGTCTGTGAATGTAGTGGTTCTGTTACCCTGCATCAGTGTTTGTACTCTCTGTGAATGTAGTGGTTCTGTTATCCTGCATCAGTCTCCATATTGTTTGTGAATGTAGTGGTTCTGTTACCCGGCATCAGTGTTAGTACTGTCTGTGAATGTAGTGGTTCTGTTATCCTACATCAGTGTTAGTACTGTCTGTGAATGTAGTGGTTCTGTTATCCAGCATCAGTGTTGGTACTGTCTGTGAATGTAGTGGTTCTGTTATCCTGCATCAGTGTTGGTACTGTCTGTGAATGTAGTGGTTCTGTTATCCTGCATCAGTGTTGGTACTGTCTGTGAATGTAGTGGTATGTTATCCTGCATCAGTGTTTGTACTGTCTGTGAATTTAGTGGTTCTGTTATCCTGCATCAGTGTTGGTACTGTCTGTGAATTTAGTGGTTCTGTTATCCTGCATCAGTGTTAGTACTGTCTGTGAATGTGTGGTTCTGTTATCTGGCATCAGTGTTGGTACTGTCTGTAAATGTAGTGGTTCTGTTATCTTGCATCAGAGTTGGTACTGTCTGTGAATGTAGTGGTATGTTATCCTGCATCAGTGTTTGTACTGTCTGTGAATTTAGTGGTTCTGTTATCCTGCATCAGTGTTGGTACTGTCTGTGAATTTAGTGGTTCTGTTATCCTGCATCAGTGTTAGTACTGTCTGTGAATGTGTGGTTCTGTTATCTGGCATCAGTGTTGGTACTGTCTGTAAATGTAGTGGTTCTGTTATCCTGCATCAGTCTCCATATTGTCTGTGAATGTAGTGGTTCCATTATCCTGCATTAGTATTAGTACTGTCTGTGAATGTAGTGGTTCTGTTACCCTGCATCAGTGTTTGTACTCTCTGTGAATGTAGTGGTTCTGTTATCCTGCATCAGTCTCCATATTGTTTGTGAATGTAGTGGTTCTGTTACCCGGCATCAGTGTTAGTACTGTCTGTGAATGTAGTGGTTCTGTTATCCTACATCAGTGTTAGTACTGTCTGTGAATGTAGTGGTTCTGTTATCCTGCATCAGTGTTGGTACTGTCTGTGAATGTAGTGGTTCTGTTATCCTGCATCAGTGTTAGTACTGTCTGTGAATGTAGTGGTTCTGTTATCTTGCATCAGAGTTGGTAGTGTCTGTGAATGTAGTGGTTCTGTTGTCCTGCATCACTATTTCTGCTCAATCTGTCTGTATACGTTTCTGCTGTTGGGTTATACAAAGGTTATACTTGAACCCATTGCACTGTGTCCTCCATGTATATCATGAGTATATGACGAATAAACAAAGTTGAACTCTCGATGAGATTTTTATCTAACTCCTCTTGTCTACGTTTGTACTTATTTCAAAACATCATCAAATCCTACTTTAATTTGAGCCTTTGGTCATCTGAATGAGGACCAGTGAGTGATATGTAGAACTACTCTCTTGATCCTTCCCACAGAAAGTTGTGTACGATCAGAAAAATAAATTAGAAAACTGCATTGGAGCTACTATGTAATGTTCATGGTTTTCTCCCTCAAGAGGCAGACAATACGAGGTAATGAGATGGACACACAAAGGCATCCCACGTGCCAGTGACTGGTGACTGGGGGCCCCATGCGGGCAGCCCTCTCCAGCCACTTCAGCTATGAATGGCCTCAATCATCAATGGCTGCTTTCGACCACCACGCACAGTCATTACCATCACCGGCCTCTTCACCAGCTAGTCACACAGACTTCTAGCTACACGTCTTCAACCTAGACGAGCCATTCAATTCAACCACTGATCAACTCACTGCAACTGTGACAGAACTGGAAAGACCACCTGCACTGATATCCTTCATATGAGAGGACAGGAGATGAGAGGAAAGGAGGGGAGAGGAGAGGAGAGGGGGGGGAGGAGAGGAGAGGAGGGGAGAGGAGTGGAGAGGATAGGAAGGGGAAGGAGAGGAGGGGAGGGGAGAGAAAGGGAGAGGAGAGGAGGGAGAGGAGAGGAGAACTCAACTGGCTTCACAGCACATTCAAAGTGCTAAGGGGACTCAAAACACAGGAACACAGTCTTAAATCTCCCTCTCAAAGCTACCTCAGAAAGCCTATTCCTCTACAGCCATAGAGAGAGCGTAAGAGAAACTAAAAGAGAGAGAGAGAGAGGAAGGAGGAGGAGGAACTGGGAGATGACCAGCTCTGCAGTGTGTTCTGGGATCAGGGGGTCTGCTTGGCAAATAATGCCGCCCAAACTGAGTGTGTAATTCAATTTCCTGCGCCGACTGTGAAGCGCTAATTGCCAAAAAGGCTTAACCGCTGATAAATGTAGAAAAGAGTGATAAATGCTATGAGCAAATGCAAAATCATAAACTGCATTTCAGGCTTCTAAACCATAGCTCCCGGACCCGGTCGAGGGAATTATCAAAATAAGACGAAGGGGGAGATTGGGAGTAGGAATGCTTTTTTAGATTTATATGACTTTTCCATGTAGCGCCATGATCGCCGCTCACTCCACACTGAAGAGCAGAACTACAGTACTGACCGACATATCCCTCAGGATTCAAAATAAATATTAACCCTTTTCTTGTGACGTTCCAAACCACCCTGGCTTGGCTTCTGCACTCGCCTTCTTATACGCTGTTTTCTTTAAGATAAACCCACTCAAGTAAAAATATTAAACCTACAGACTCGCTCCAGATCATATTTTCACGTAGGAGGAGAAAGAGACCTGGAAGACTGTGGATCAAAACTGTTGGATGTCTTTCCTCCGGCTTGCCAGTATTGTGAGATCTGTTTATTGTCGACCCAGCTCCCCACCCTCCCCTCCCTCAGCTCCTCACCCTCCCCTCCCTCAGCTCCTCACTCTTAACACTCCTAACACACAGGCTGCCTCTCAACTGGCACCCTATTCCCTATATAGTGCACTACTTTTGACCAAAGCCTTATGGGCCCATAGAGAGTGACTATGGACCCTATGGGCTATGGTCAAAAGTAGTGCACTATATAGGGAATAGGGTGCCATTTGGGACAGAGCTCAGGTTGCCAGTTCCTATATGTTAGCAGTGGAAAGTCTCCCATCCTATTGAAACCCTGTTGGCAGGCAGGCGGTTGGTCTCTCTCTGGGCTCTGTCTACTCCCTCAGTGCTTAGCTCCAAACCCCAGCCTCCAGCCAATCGCTGAGCACTCTAATTAGGGACGACCACGATGGAGCCTGTGGTCACCGGTGACTACTGGGGCCTTAGGCCTGGAGGCTGGGAGGGATAGAGGGACGGGGAATGGAGGGATGGAAGGAGGGAGGGAGGGATAGAGGGACGGGGAATGGAGGGATGGAAGGAGGGAGGGATAGAGGGATAGAGGGACGGGGAATGGAGGGATGGAAGGCGGGAGGGATGGATAGGGGAAAGAAAGGGGTGGAGGCTGGGGAATGGAGGAAAGGAGGGATGGGGAGGGGGAAGGATAGCGGGATAGAGGCTGGGAGGTGTGGAGGCAGAGGCTGGGAGGGAAGGAGGTTAGAGGGATGGAGCCGGGGTCTTGGGTCTGGGCCGGGGCCCATGTGGTGGCTCACCACCCACCAGGAATGCTCACGCTTGGTTTTCTGCTTCCCCAAGAATGGTTCCTTATTAAGCTTGTGCTAGTGACAACATTTTAACAGTATTGTTTTTTCATCTGAATCGTCATCTTCTGATCGTCAATGACCAATATGGTTGGATGTGTGTATAATGTATACAGTTTCTCTATCATATAGGCTGAGAGAGAGATAGAGAGAGAGAGAGAGAGAGAGAGAGAGAGAGAGAGAGAGAGAGAGACAGACTAGGGAGATAATAAATTGCTCTTAGAAAAAAGGGTTCCAAAAGTGTTCGTTGTCTGTCCCCATAGGAAACTCCTTTTTGGTTCCAGGTAAAACCGTTTCTAAAGAGTTCTACCTGCAACTAAAAACAGTTATTCAAAGCGTTCTCCTATGGGGACAACAGAAGAATACTTTAAGGTTCTTAGAGTGTAAGACCCTGGGTCTGAGTCACAGTGTTGCATGGTATCTTACCTGCTATGGCCCCTGAAAACAGCAGCTTGCCCGGCCCGACCCTCCCATCCTCATCACTCATGTAGGCCTTCACGTGAGCATAGCAGGGGAAGTAGATGGCTGAGAAGGGGATGTCTCGCAGGAAACAAGCTTTGGCTCCCTGTGGATGGTGAAGAGAGATAGAAGAGACCGATGGGTGAGGGGGGAGGGGGGGGTGAGAGATGAGGAGGACAGAGAAACAAGGAGGGAGGCAACAGACAAGGATGGGTCAAAACAGAGAGAGAGAGAGACAAGAAGGGAGGGAGGGATGGAGACAGTAAAAAAGAGAGAGAAAAGGAGGGGGTGAAACCGAGGAAGAGACAAGGGGAATAAAAGGAGGGGAGGGAGAGAGAGACACGAAGAAGTTTCGTAAGAGACACAAACTTTCACTGAGGAGGTCTCATATACAGTACTGTAACCCTTTTTCCTTTAGACATCCATGATTTGGAAAATGAATGGAAAGATGTTACTGTTTTACTTCTGAAAAATCTAACCCCAAAATGTCTAAGACTGGTTTCTGTTCCTGTCCCTCTGTATTTGAAAAGCTGGTATCTTACATATTGCTAGGCCCAGCAGTGTACCCTGACCACACGACCTGGCCAGGGAAAACTCTAGGCCCTACACTACAACTCATCACCTCTCCTCACTTCTCATCTCCATCTGGCAGCCAGTTCCTATATGTGAGACGAGAGAGAGAGATAGAGAGAGGGAGAGAGAGGGGGGGAGAGAGAGAGAGAGAGAGAGAGAGAGAGAGAGAGAGAGAGAGAGAGAGAGAGAGAGAGAGAGAGAGAGAGAGAGAGAGAGAGAGAGAGAGAGGAGAGTAAAAGATGAGAGATCAGGGAAAGAGGAGGAAGATTGCCTCTGTCCATCACTGTAAAAAAAAGCCATATCTTCAACCAGATCACGTTTCATCTTATTCCCCACCTTGGCTGCCATCCAGGTGAGGTTGGGGAAGAGAAAAGGAAGGCTTTCCCTTCAACAGAGCAGTTTAAAGCCAGGGCTGCATCCCAAATGGCACCCTATTCCCTATATAGTACACTATTTTTGACCAGAGCCCTAAGGGTTCCCTTTTGGGCCCTGGTCAAAAGTAGTGCACTATACAGGGAATAGGGTGCCATTTCGGACGCAGACCAGGAGAAGTTCTCCTTAAAACAGGCTTCATTTAACTGCCGGGTTTAATCCTACCACTCATACACAGCGTACACAGATACCTTACTGTATGGGTATCTCTTCTTTCCTCAAGCGCTTTGCTTCTTTCTCCCCTGCCTGCCCTCCCCTCCCCTCCCCTCCCCGCCAGGGCCGCCATACCAGACTGCATGCTGAAAAGCTGCAGATAGTATCGCCAAAGCCCTGGTTCACATTCTCACAAAGACAGGCCTAGTAGAGACTCAAGCTCAACCTTGTACCTGATGAGGCTGGGGCTGGTGCTGGAGAGGCTGGGATTGAATTCTACTACTATGATTCTACTGTGATTCTACTGTGATTCTACTGTGATTCCATTGTGATTCTACTGTGATTCTACTATGATTCTACTGTGATTCTACTGTGATTCTACTATGATTCTACTATGAATGAGGGATTGTGCATGGTGCATACAGTATGATTGATTGTGAGTATGTGTGTCTATCCCAATGTGTGTGTGTATGAGCACTGGAGTACACACAAGTACAGTTGAAGTCGGAAGTTTACATACACTTAGGTTGGAGTCATTAAAACTTGTTTTTCAACCACTCCACACATTTCTTGTTAACTAACTATAGTTTTGGCAAGTCGGTTAGGACATCTACTTTGTGCATGACACAAGTAATTTTTCCAACATTTGTTTACAGACAGATTATTTCACTTTCACAATTCCAGTGGGTCAGAAGTTTACATACACTAAGTTGACTGTGCCTTTAAACAGCTTGGAAAATTCCAGAAAATTATGTCATGGCTTTAGAAGATTCTGATAGGCTAATTGACATCATTTGAGTCAATTGGAGGTGTACCTCTGGATGTATTTCAAGGCCTACCTTCAAACTCATTGCCTCTTTGCTTGACATCATGGGAAAATCTAAAGAAATCAGCCAAGACCTCAGAAAAACAATTGTAGACCTCCACAAGTCTGGTTCATCCTTCGGAGCAATTTCCAAACGCCTGAAGGTACCACGTTCATCTGTACAAACAATAGTACGCAAGTATAAACACCATGGGACCACGCAGCTGTCATACCGCTCAGGAAGGAGACGCGTTCTGTCTCCTAGAGATGAACGTACTTTGGTGCGAAAAGTGCAAATCAATCCCAGACCAACAGCAAAGGACCTTGTGAAGATGCTGGAGGAAATAGGTACAAAAGTATCTATATCCACAGTAAAACGAGTCCTATATCGACATAACCTGAATGGCCGCTCAGCAAGGAAGAAGCCACGGCTCCAAAACCGCCATAAAAAGCCAGACTACGGTTTGCAACTGCACATGGGGACAAAGATCGTACTTTTTGGAGAAATGTCCTCTGGTCTGATGAAACTAAAATAGAACTGTTTGGCCATAATGACCATCGTTATGTTTGGAGGAAAAACGGGGTCGCTTGCAAGCCGAAGAACACCATCCCAACCGTGAAGCACGGGGGTTGCAGCATCATGCTGTGGGGGTGCTTTGCTGCAGGAGGGACTGGTGCACTTCACAAAATAGATGGCATCATGAGGAAGGAAAATTATGTGGATATATTGAAGCAACATCTCAAGACATCAGTCAGGAAGTTAAAGCTTGGTCGCAAATGGGTCTTCCAAATGGACAAATGTATTTATTTTTATTTTATTTCACCTTTATTTAACCAGGTAAGCCAAGCATACTTCCAAAGTTGTGGCAAAATGGCTTAAGCACAACAAAGTCAAGGTATTGGAGTGGCCATCACAAAGCCCTGACCTCAATCCTATAGAAAATGTGTGGGCAGAACTGAAAAAGCGTGTGCGAGCAAGGAGGCCTACAAACCTGACTCAGTTACACCAGCTCTGTCAGGAGGAATGGGCCAAAATTCACCCAACTTATTGTGGGAAGCTTGTGGAAGGCTACCCGAAATGTTTGACCCAAGTTAAACAATTTAAAGGCAATGCTACCAAATACTAATTGAGTGTACGTAAACTTCTGACCCACTGGGAATGTGATGAAATAAATAAAAGCTGAAATAAATCATTCTCTCTACTATTATTCTGACATTTCCCATTCTTAAAATAAAGTGGTGATCCTAACTGACCTAAAACAGGGAATTTTTACTAAGATTAAATGTCAGGAATTGTGAAAAACTGAGTTTAAATGTATTTGGCTAAGGTGTATGTAAACTTCAGAATGTATGTGTTTATATGAGTGAATAGGTTTGTCTTGATAAATACTGCACTGCACATACAGCAATACCATACATGTGATAGGATCATAGTTGGAGTTCTCACTGTGAGCAGTGGTGGCACTAGCGCATCAGCCAGTCAGCCAGTCAGCCAGCCAGCCAGCCAGTCAGTCAGTCAGTCAGTCAGCCAGCCCCTCCAGCAGTGGAGCGGAGGTAGGTAGCAGGGAGAGGCAGAGAGAGAGGCTGAGGGGCAGGGTAATTAGCCTGACAAAGGGTGCTCTGTGCCTGGGCACAGCCTTGAGGAGCCAGCCCGTCTGGGACTCACAGGCTGGAGCCTGTCTGGGCCTTCCCGGGCCCTCCTGCTTCTCTCTCAATGCACATTGTCTCAGCAGGAGGACAGGAGACACAGAGAGAGACAGGGGAGGCACCACTACCATCATACTGGATTCAGCATTCTCATACATACGACGGAGCAGACATACTGTAGACGCGCACACACACACAGACACATACTCACACACACATACATACATACACACAGACAGACACATACACACACACACATACATACATACACACAGACAGACACATACACACACACACATACATACATACACACAGACAGACACAGACAAACACATACAAGTGGAGGCATCAGGTTCAGCACTCTCACACACACACACAGACACACACACTGATTGACGAACACAAACGACTAACATGGGACAAACCTGGGAAGAAATAGAACTGAAACTTTGCTACAAAAAGAGAAAGGGGTAGTATCTGTAAGCTATAGATAAAGGAACTTGGAGATTTCATTTAAATGAAACCCAAATAAGTGTTAACGCCCACAGCTTTAATGTGAGCTAGAACTCTTTAAAAGGCTTCAGGAATCAACGACACTGATCATCATCGGTGCCCTTTTAAAAACCAACCTCTCCATAACGAGAGTGACTCACCGTAGTTCTAAAATAAAGCCTAAAGGTAACACCTGCCAGAGCTCAAATCACCATCCAACATTCCCTTGAAAACAAAACTCAGAGCCCCTCTACCTACCTGAGTCACTGGTATTCATTCCATTATTACCATGGCCATTGTTACACAGTTACCTCACATTGTTTATATCTCAATCTCAGCCATGCTCCCTGCTACCTGGCCCTGGGGGGCCCTACGGTCCACCTCATAGGCACTCACTAGCAATCTCTACCTGATTCAGTTGCTATTGTAGCTGAGGGGTTAAGTACAGCTATGTCCTAGTTGTCCCTGTCTTTGAATCCAGTGCTAGGTGTACAGGAGGACCTACCTTGTAGAGGCCAAAGAAGCCCAGGTCCTTGATGACAGATATGGCGCTGACGCGGGGGCCGGTGGTGATCTCTCCAGCCACCTGCAGACGGATCTTCACGATCTCCAGAGGGTTGGTGAAGATCACCTGAGAACCACCCGCCTGGACGGACACACACACACACACACACACACACACACACACACACACACACACACACACACACACACACACACACACACACACACACACACACACACACACACACACACACACACACACACACACACACACACACACACACACACACACACACACACACACACACACACACACAAACACACACACACACACACACAGACAGACAGAGAGTGGGGAAAGGATTTACAGCACTAGAGAAGTGTTTTATGAAACCTGAATTATCAGCAGCACAAGGGGAATATTTTTGTAATAAAACTGTAACACAATGGGCTGTAAGTGACCACTGTAGCTAGGTAACGGAGTGTACCCATCAGTGTACACTGATGGTGCCCTTATAGGGACCTCACAGGACAGTTCAAATAGGCTACACCAGCAGTAAAAGGTGTTTACTGTAGACAGGCTCCTAGATCTGTCAGTAATATATGTTCACTGTAGACAGGCTCCCAGGTCTGTCTCTAGTCTCTAAACAATCCTTATTCAGTTCTACCCTGCCTGAGGGGTTCTGTCCTAACAACGCTCCAACCTTGTACTTGGTGCCGGAGATCAAACACCCAGCCACAGGCCCAGACAGGTTCCTCTCAGACAGGTTCCTCTCAGAGAGCTTTCAGGCTACAGCTATGGTATCTAGAGCTGGGGGTGCAGTGCGGAGGCGGCGGCGTTTAAAACTGTGTTTATAGCTAACTGCGTCTCGGCACGGAGAGGGAGAGCCGGGACATAGTTAGCCGGGAAGGCGGCAACCATTCTGGAACTCTCTCTGTCTCTCTCTCTCTCTCAATCTGAATCTGCAACCATGTGCATTTTTTAACAGCCGCCCTCGAATTCGTAAGTAAGCGTTCCCATATTTCGAGGGAGAGATCATAATCGTCTCATTGAAGGTATTAGGACTTTAAATAGAGTGGAGCAGAACCGACCCACACTTCCCATCCAGAACTTTTAAATAGAGTGGAGCAGACCGACCCACACTTCCCATCCAGAACTTTAAATAGAGTGGAGCAGAACCGACCCACACTTCCCATCCAGAACTTTAAATAGAGTGGAGCAGAACCGACCCACACTTCCCTTCCAGAACTTTAAATAGAGTGGAGCAGAACCGACCCACACTTCCCATCCATAACTTTAAATAGAGTGGAGCAGAACCAACCCACACTTCCCTTCCAGAACTTTAAATAGAGTGGAGCAGAACCGACCCACACTTCCCTTCCAGAACTCTAATTAGAGTGGAGCAGAACCGACCCACACTTCCCTTCCAGCCCTTAATGAGGGCAGTGAATAGCAGGAGGCCGATTCTTAATTCTAACGTCTCACCGCTACAACGTTATAACTATTTCTTCCTGTGGAAAATGATCTTTCATAGTTGATTACAGCGGCCCTCTAATAGCAATGCATTTATTACGGGTCCGTTGGACACGGAGATGATGAACTGGAATTAGGTCCACTTCAGCTCACATCAATTGGACACTAATTGGGGGATTCTTTTATGTTAAGGACAGCAAACAACAAGACAGGTTAGAGAAACCACCACACAATTAGGACTGTCAGGCAGAAGAACAGACACGTCTGTCAGGGGAGGGGGGGAGAAAGGGAGAGAGAGATGGAGAGGGGGGGAGAAAGGGAGAGAGATGGAGAGGGGGGGAGAAAGGGAGAGCGATGGAGAGGGGGGAGAAAGGGAGAGAGATGGAGAGGGGGGAGAAAGGGAGAGAGATGGAGAGGGGGGAGAAAGGGAGAGAGATGGAGAGGGGGGAGAAAGGGAGAGAGATGGAGAGAGAGATAGATAGGGAAAGAGAGAGAAAGGGGTAGAGAGAGACAGACAAAGAGGGCGAGAGAGTGAGAGAGACAGAATGAGAGAGACAGAGAGAGAGAGAGAGAGAGATTTGATTACAGAGTGACACAGTCGGTGGCGCGCTGATAATTCCCAGGTAATTACAAGGCAAGGTGATCCCCTTAGGAGTTTTGAGAGTCAGCACCTCAGACACGCTCCAGCACTACAGACACAGTGTGTGTGTTGCAGAGAGATGAGGGGCCTAGACCGCAGAGCTGACTGCACTCTCACGTCAGCAACTCCACACACACACATCACGTGGCCATGTATACGCACACACACATACCAACACACATACACACACACACAAACACACACACACACACAGGGGATAACAGCTAACATTTTACTTTTCAAAGGCATACAATAGCTTAGTGCAAGTTAGCAAACATTAGCCACCCTCCATTAATAACCACTCACACTTTCATAGGTGCCAAGAGAATGCTCAAATGGCGATTAAACAAGCTTGCATGCATTTATGTGTGTGTGTGTGTTTATGTTCTCATGTGGGTGTTAAACGTTGTGATAAATGTTTTTAGCCCTCGAAACGGAGCCGAATAACAAATCATTACAAAGACTTAACAATCTAATTGAAGCGATTTACACTGAATAATTGCTACAGTGAAAACTAACAAAGCAACACTGTATTCCCTCCCTCCTTCTCTCTCTCTCGCTCTCTCTCTTCCTCCTGTTGCTTTCTGTGCTCTTGACATTGGCCGAGTGTGTATTTTGAGTAACCAAGACCTCAAATGAGGGCCAGTGACCGCCTGATAGGCATCCAGCCAGCCAGCAGCATCTCAGTCAACGCAGCATGCCGTTCTTACCAAATAATCATTAAGAACTGGCAACCCTCACTGAGCTTAATTCTATTCTGAGGCTACAGGGAGGGGAGTAGGGAGGGGAGATGACATGAGTGGGGAAAGAGAGGAAGAGAAGGGGAGAGAGGAAGGAGGGGAAAGAGGAGAAGAGAGGGACGTGGGGAGGGGAGATGACATGAGTGGGGAAAGAGGAGAAGAGAAGGGGAGAGAGGAAGGAGGGGAAATAGGAGAAGAGAGGGACGTGGGGAGGGGAGATGACATGGGTGGGGAAAGAGGAGAAGAGAGGGGGAGAGAGGAAGGAGGGGAAAGAGGAGAAGAGAGGCGACAAGTAGAGGAAAGGAGAAAAGAGGGGAGGAGAGGAGATGGAAGGAAGAAAGGAAAGAGGAGAGGAGAGGAGAGGAGGGGCAAAGAGCAAAGTTGAGATGAGGAGAAGAGGGTAGAAGAGGGTAGAAGAGATGAACAGAGAGAACAGATCAGAAGTGTTGAGAGGAGCATAGAATAGTTGAGAGAAGAGAGGAGAAGAGAAGAGAGGAGAAGAGAGGAGAAGAGAAGGGAGGAGAGGAGAAGAGAGGAGAAGAGAGGAAAGGATAGGAGAAGAGAAGAGAAGAGAGGAGAAGAGAGGAGAAGAGAGGAGAGGAGAGGAGAGGAGAGGAGAGAGAGAGAAGAGAAGAGAAGAGAAGAGAAGAGAAGAGAAGAGAAGAGAAGAGAAGAGGAAGAGAAGAGAAGAGAAGAGAAGAGAAGAGAAGAGAAGAGAGGAGAGGACAAGAGAGGAGAAGAGATGAGAAGAGAGGAGAAGAGAAGAGAGAAGAGAGGAGAAGAGAGGAAAGGAGAAGAGAAGAGAAGAGAGGAGAAGAGAGGAGAGGAGAAGAGAGGAAATGAGAGGAGAAGAGAAGAGAGGAGAAGAGAGGAGAGGAGAAGAGAGGAAAAGAGAAGAGAAGAGAAGAGAAGAGAAGAGAAGAGAAGAGAAGAGAAGAGAAGAGAAGAGAAGAGAAGAGAGAGAAGAGAAGAGAACAGAACAGAGCAGAAGAGAGGAGAGGAGAGGAGAGGAGAAGAGAGGAGAACAGAGTATGACTAGATCCTCACCAGTCCTATTTAACAGTAAGATATTTGTAAAAAACGTTATTTACAGACTACTGGTCTGGGACTGTCGCCTGTCAGGCTACCGGTTTGGGACTGTCGCCTGTCAGACTACCAGTCTGGAACTGTCGCCTGTCAGACTACCGGTCTGGGACTGTCGCCTGTCAGACTACCGGTCTGGCACTGTCGCCTGTCAAACTACCGCTCTGGGACTGTCACCTGTCAGACTACCGGTCTGGGACTGTTGCCTGTCAGGCTACTGGCCTGGGTCTATCACCTGTCAGACTACCGGTCTGGGACTTTCACCTGTCAGACTACCGGTCTGGGTCTGTCGCCTGTCAGACTACTGGTCTGGGACTGTCACCTGTCAGAGTACTCGTCTGGGACTGTCGCCTGTCAGACTACTGGTCTGGGACTGTCACCTGTCAGAGTACTGGTCTGGGACTGTCACCTGTCAGACTACCGGTCTGGGACTGTCGCCTGTCAGACTACCGGTCTGGGACTGTCGCCTGTCAGACTACTGGTCTGGGACTGTCGCCGGAGTCCAAACCAATACTTTCACAGTTTCCTAATCATATAAACAGACTGGCTGAAGTCCACTAAACAGGGTGTGTGTGTGAGTGTAGGTGTGTGTGTGTGTGTGTATCTGTATGTGTGTGTATGTCTCTCTGTGTGTGTATATGTGTCTGTGTGTGTGTATGTCTCTCTGTGTGTGTATGTGTGTCTGTGTGTGTGTATGTCTCTCTGTGTGTGTATGTGTGTCTGTGTGTGTGTGTGTGTGTGTATGTCTCTCTGTGTGTGTGTGTCTGTGTGTGTGCGGATAGGTATGTGTCTGTCTGTGTATGTCTCTGTGTGTGTGCCCGCGCCCATGTGTGTGTCTCTGTACGCATGCGTGTGTGTGTGTGTGTGTGTGTGTGTGTGTGTGTGTGTGTGTGCGCTGGGGTGTGTGTGTGAGCTGGGGTGTGTGTGTGAGTGATAACAGCACTAACACCAGAAGCTGAGACAGGATGAAAGGAGCTGTCAGAACAGCTCACAGAGAAAAATAGGAAAAATCCATCCATCCTCATTCCACTCCACATACACTACCTCCCTCTACTCTAGCCTGAACGTACAGCATGTACAGAGTACAGATTGACCTTTTTTCCGACACTCAAGATAAAGAATAAGCTGGCCTTTCTATCTTCAACATTCCACTCTACATGTTTTATTTGCGACACAATTTCCATACTGACGTCTCTCATTTCAAAATCTCTCCATTGAAACCTCCTCAAAACATTCATTCATAGCCATAATTGAGTTGTATTCGCTTGCGTGCACATGGCAAGTATGTGGGTAAACATAATGACTTGTGTACCCCAAATATTCTGCTTTAGTGATCAGCATCAAACAGCTCCCTGGTGAAAGGCCTCTATTCATTGGTTGGTGGGGGGGTGACGCTATAGGGTCAGGTAGAACTAAAGGGATGGGGTGGGGGGGTGGGTCAGAGTGTGTGACAGCTCACTGATCAAACACGGGGTTGGGGTAGTGGGGTCGAGGTGGGGGAGGGGGGCAGTCTCTCAGGTAGCAGCCCTGTCTGTCTCCGTCTTTGTGTCGTCGAGCTTAAAAACACCTGATCTCAGGTCACTTGGTGGTGCAAGACGTGACTGTCATCCTCCAGTGGGCCCAAACCTGCAACAGGTAAAACGTGCCTGTCTAGTTAGCTTCTATGTGGATGGAGGTTGATTAATTAGATGATACTCACACATGCACCAGCCAGGATCTCAGCAGGTACAGGGATTGATCCATCCTTCTGTCTGGTCTTCCCTCTGATAAAGTCATTGACCTGTGGTGAGAACACTAAACATTAGACACACACAGAGAGACAGTCAGACACACACACACACACACACACACACACACACACACACACACACACACACACACACACACACACACACACACACACACACACACACACACACACACACACACACACACACACACACACACACACACACACACACACACAATACAGAGGGAGAGGATATTGTTCAACTAAGCTTAAAGGGCCACTAGTAATGTGATTGGAGTAACAGTAATATTTCACTGTACCACACACAGTAGAGTAGAAGTACTTTAACGTTTCATCATGAGGTCTGATTGAAACCAAACAGATGGAGTACATTGAGGTGGTGGGGTGGTGTGTGTGTGTGTGAGTTTGTATGTGTGTGCCTGCATGTGTGTGTGTGAGTGTGTGCGTGTGAGAGTGTGTGAGTGTGCACATAAAATCTGTACTGTACATTAAACTAAAACTCGAGGTAAATGTTAAACTAGGGCCCAGTGAGGGGCTCCGTGGTGACTGGGGCCTGACTGGTCTCCATGTGGCGAAAACAAGGCACTTACTGTCAGCTTTATGGCTTTCTCCGGGGCCACACCCAGTAGCTGTGGTACCAGACCTGTCATTAGGACACAACATGATTAGAAAAGAGAAGGGCCAAGGAAGTAGAACACACACAGGCAAGTGTACACACACAGCACAGCACACAGCACAGTCCCCCTCCACATTAAACACATACCCTGCTGAATCCAATTCTGCCTGATCCCCAGACACTAATGAACACTACTGATGTGGTGTGGGGACATCAGGGTCTTAACAGACTAACAAAGTGAAAGAAACATCGACTAGTAGCTCCTTCCCAGAATAGAAGAAAATACATAAAACACTAACCAAAGTTTACACAGCCCTCAATTACAACGCAAAGACTTCTTACAACCCAAAGACTTCCAGGCGGATAAAAATAAACAAAAGAATCTGATTAGAGTGCGATGGATGGACCCCCCACCCCTCTTACTACCCCCCACCTTCCTCCCTCCCCCATCCCTAAAGTAACAAACAAACTTAATAGTGGAGGGGGTGAAGGGGGGTTGTGAACGCAGGGCCCAAAACAGGCCACACATAGACAGACACAGGAGCACAAACATATGATTAGCTTCAGCTGGGCTGGGACACACAAACAGAAACAGGAGTGTTAGTTGTGTTTGTGGAAGGGCTCAGGCAGAGAACCACACACAAGCCATTTTTGTATTAAATGGCCCATAGCAGTTCACAGTTGTAGTTAAGAGATGCTTATTGTTTTCTCATGCTGCATTAGCAAGGGTTCCCGTCTAGATAACTGTAAGTCGCTCTGGATAAGAGCATCTGCTAAATGACTAAAATGTAAATGTAAATGTAGAGACCATCACATCATCCTAGTGTTTGCAGTGTCTTTGTGTGTTTGTGTGTGTGTGTGTGTGTGTGTGTTCTGGTCTGGTCTGGCTGTCTCACCATTCTAATGGAAAATGCTCAGCTTCATTACATTAGATAAAGTTGGCTTATGACACTCTCCTCAGTGGCTAATATAACATAACCAGCATTATTACACAGTAGATCAATGTTAATGAGGGAATTGTGAATAAAATGGGTGAGATTCAAGAAACTATAAGAAAGTTTCTCTTTGAATTTCTCTTTCAAAGTCCAGACTCCAGACAGCCGTTCAAATTGATCTGCACCGTTTGATGTTTTTTGTCACATGGTATGCTTCCCAAATGGCCC
>NC_139994.1:9408193-9430693 GCF_964263955.1 Coregonus lavaretus | reverse complement strand
AAATATTCCAAAACATGCATCCTGTCTGCAATAAGGCACTAAAGTAATACTGCAAAAAATTTGGCAAAGAAATTAACTTTTTGTCCTGAAAACAAAGCATTATGTTTGGGGCAAATCCAATACAACACATCACTGAGTACCACTCTTCATATTTGCAAGCATGGTTGGTGGCTGCATCATGTTATCATCAAGGACTAGGGAGTTTTGGGGGGGATAAAAATAAACGGAATAGAACTAAGCACAGGCAAAATCCTAGAGGAAAACCTGGTTCAGTCTGCTTTCCAACAGACTCTGGGAGACAAATTCACCTTTCAGCAGGACAATAACCTAAAACTCAAGCCCAAATATACACTGAGTATACCAAACATTAGGAACACCTTCCTAATATTGATTTGCACCCCCCCCCCCCCCTTTTGCCCTCAGAACAGCCTCAATTCGCCAGGGCATGGACTCTACAAGGTGTCGAAAGCCGTTCCACAGGGATGCTGGCCCATGTTGACTGCAAAGCTTTCCACAGTTGTGTCAAGTTGGCTGGATGTCCTTTGGGTGGTGGACCATTCTTGATAGACACGGGAAACTGTTGAGCGTGAAAGACCCAGCAGCGTTGCAGTTCTTGATACACTCAAACCGGTGCGCCTGGCACCTCCTACCATACCCCGTTCAAAGGCACTTAAATGTTCTGTCTTGCCCATTTGTATTTGTATTTATTATGGATCCCCATTAGCTGCTGCCAAGGTAGCAGCTACTCTTCCTGGGGCCCAGCTAAAACATTACAATACATTCACAACAGATTTCACAACACATTAAGTGTGTGCCCTCAGGCCCCTACTCTACTACCACATATCTACAACACAAAATCCATGTGTATTATCGTGTATTTGTGTGTCTGTGCATGTGTTTGTGTCTGTTCACAGTCCCCGCTGTTCCATAAGGTGTATTTTTATCTGGGTTTTTTTTTCAATCTAATTTTATTGCTTGCATGAGTTACTTGATGTGGAATTGAGTTCCATGTAGTCATGGCTCTATGTAGTTCCGTGCACCTCCCATAGTCTGTTCTGGACTTGGGGACTGTGAAGAGACCTCTGGTGGCATGCATGGGTGTCCAAGCTGTGTGCCAATAGTTCAAACAGACAGCTCGGTGCATTCAACATGTCAATACCTCTCACAAATACAAATAGTGATGAAGTCAATCTCTCCTCCACTTTGAGCCAGGAGAGATTGACATGCATATTATTAATGTTAGCTCTCTGTGTACATCCAAGGGCCAGTCGTGCTGCCCTGTTCTGAGCCAATTGCAATTTTCTTAAGTCCCTCTTTGTGGCACCTGACCACATGACTGAACAGTAGTCCAGGTGCGACAAAACTAGGGCCTGTAGGACATGCCTTGTTGATAGTGCTGTTAAGAATGCAGAGCAGTTTTTATTATGGACAGACTTCTCCCCTTAGCTACTGTTGTATCAATATGTTTTGACCATGACAGTTTACAATCCAGGGTTACTTCAAGCAGTTTAGTCACCTCAACTTGCTCAATTTCCACATTATTCATTACAAAACTTAGTTGAGGTTTAGGGTTTAGTGAATGATTTGTCCCAAATACAATGCTTTTAGTTTGAAATATTTAGGACTAACTTATTCCTTGCCACCCATTCTGAAACTAACTGCAGCTCTTTGTTAACTGTTGCAGTTATTTCAGTCGCTGTAGTAGCTGACGTGTATAGTGTTGAGTCACCCGCATACATAGACACACTGGCTTTACTCAAAGCCAGTGGCATGTCGTTAGTAAAGATTTTAAAAAGTAAGGGGCCTAGACAGCTGGCCTGGGGAATCCCGATTCTACCTGGATTATGTTGGAGAGGCTTCCATTAAAGAACACCCTCTGTGTTCTGTTAGACAGGTAACTCTTTATCCACAATATAGCAGGGGGTGTAATGCCATAATACGTTTTTCCAGCAGCAGACTATGATCGATAATGTCAAAAGCCGCTCTGATGTCTAACAAAACTTATGAATGGCACAAATACACAATCCATGTCTCAAGGCTTAAAAATCCTTCTTTAACTTGTCTCCTCCCCTTCATATACACTGATTGAAGTGGATGTAACAAGTGACATCAATAAGGGATCATAGCTTTCACCTGGATTCACCTGATCAGTCTATGTCATGGAAAGAGCAGGTGTGTCACGGATTCTGCCGAGGCTGCTCCTCCTCCTGGTTCGGGCAGGCTTCGGCGTTCGCCGTCCCCGGAGTACTAGCTGCCACCGCTCTATGTTTCTTGGTGTGATTGCTTTCGTCTGTCTTTTACACCTGTGTCCATTTGTGTGTTGATTACTTGTCCTATAAGTTCCTTGTTTTGCTTAGGCTAGATTGTGTGTTGTTTTTCGCCTGTCCGTTGTGCTGCGTGTTTTGTTCCTGTTTTCGTGTCATTTTGTTTTACGCACAGTATGCGTATTTTCTCGCCTCTGTTTATTGTTGAGGCCGTTCTCTGTATTTTGCCTATTGGATTACTTCAGTAAACTTTGTTGGACTAGCTTCGGTGTCCTGCGCCTGACTTCCACACACCATACACCTCAGCCCGTGACAAGGTGTTCTTAATGTTTTGTATACATTGAATGTTCCTGAGTGGCCTAGTTACAGTTTTGACTTAAATTGTCTTGAAAATCTAGGCAAGACTTGAAAATGGCTGTCTAGCAATGATCAACAACCAACTTTTACATTTTACATTTTAGTCATTTAGCAGACGCTCTTATCCAGAGCGACTTACAGTTTTTAGTGAGTGCATACATTTTTCATACTGGCTCCCCGTGGGAATCGAACCCACAACCCTGGCGTTGCAAGCGCCATGCTCTACCAACTGAGCTACAGGAGGCCACGGAGCTTGACAGAGCTTGAAGAGTAAAAAAATATATGGCCAAATATTGTACAATCCAGGTGTGCAAAGCTTCCAGGGCCTGATTCCAACTTAGGATATTACACCTTTCTTATGCACGCCTTTCCTACTCACTTCTTAGTAGTTGGTATCAGTCTTACCTTATGCAGGTGCGTAACAGGCTTTGCAGGCGAGGTTACCTTGCGTGCGCTGAATAAATGTAATTCAACCGCTGAAAACCTACCAACTTGATGGCCAACAGATTTTCTCGTGGAGTTTTCATTCAATAGGGTTTTCAGTACCTTTATCTTAAGCCATCCCTTTAAATACGGTGTACCTTTAATTATAATTTTGTCGACAGACTCAATAGAATACATAGAGAGAACGGGTTCAGAAAATAGGGATTAATGAAAGAATGTCATCTATGCATCTCCATCTCAGTTTCCGCACCAACTGGCAGATTTTAAAATACTCTGATCTTGTAGATTATTTTGGCACATTTTAGGGTTAGGAAAGTATGTATGAATGATTTAAAAAAACAGCTTTGGAGAGCCTTTACGTACAGAATATATTGATGAATAAAAAATACAGTGGTTTCATTTATCCTGAAAGTTGTCATATTCAAGTTCAATCCATGAAATATTGGAAGGTGGAAAAAGGAGTACAATAAGGGTTGAACAGTAGTCCTGTAAATCTACCCTAATTCTCACTAATCATGGAACTGTATGACAGCGGTCCAGTCATCGTGAACCGTGCACCAAGCTCCAGATTTAACCTGCTACGTGTCATCTGAGTTCCATAATAATTCAACTAGGCTACATATACCAAATTATTGCACAATGTTAGCCTAATGTGATCCACAAATGCCAGCAACCCTTAGGAACAACTTAAATGGATGTGACAGAGGAAAGAAACGTTAGCGGAATGGAATGATGCAAAATGTAAGCTACAAATTGAAGAAAACGAACACGAAAGTGACAGTTATAAATGTATGTGGGTGTTACTAACGGTGGCTTCAGATAGTGGCTATAATTTAACATGATACAAATTGTTAAATAAAACGGAGAAAAGCCATGGCATAGGCTATAATTAAAACATTCTAAAGTGCATACATCAACGTAGGTTCGGCCCTATAGAAGCCTTTGGCTTGGGTGTCCTAATTTCATCCACGCAAATTATGAGGGTACACAATTAAAATTCTGAATAACGGCACAGCTATTTTTATCCTATTTCACTGTGGAAAAGTGTACATGTCATGTTGATATGATTTTCAGTTTGCTTCCATATGGCTGGTTTCGCATTCTTCTCCAGGGATCATAAGGAAAAATCATCTAAAACAATTGCTATGTGTATTTCCAATCCCCTTCTCCAAACAGATTAATAGTTTACCTAGCACTTGTCAATAGCTCTTATCCATTTCTAAATGACAGTGCATGGAGAATGCTGTTATTTCTATCTGAAAAAAGAAAGTAGATGCTTTTTCCATTTGGAACCGGCAGGTTTGCTTGACCTTATTCATGGTTTCCTCTTGCGTAAAGGTGGTGGAATCAAGTCAAGGTCAGAATATGGCTTATTTGTAGACACACCTCCGCCAATCCTTCATTTCTGAAATCTCCACCCTGAACAAATAGAGGGTGAATAGCATGCTATTCTCATGCTTAAGTTCAAGGTCAGAATACGCATAGAGAGAACAGAGCATAGAAAGGGAATAACCTTCCATTTATGCTTAACTCAGGTCGGAACTGGGGCCTTAAAGACTTACCCAGAAAGACTCACAGCTGTAATCGCTGCCAAAGGTGATTCTAACATGTATTGAATACTTATCTAATCAAGATATATTAGTGTTTTATTTTTGCATTTTTCTTTCACTTTGACATTACAGAGTATTTTGTGTAGATAAAAAAAAAAGCAAAAACAAAGTGAATTTTAATCCCAATTTGTAACACAGCAAAATGTGGAAAAAGTCAAGGGGTGTGAATACTTTCTGAAGGCACTGTAACTAAACGGCTGGAGTTAGTCTTAAATTAACAGGTTTTTAAAAATGTATTGACAAAGATACAGTAAACTGTACATGTCACAGAGAGGTTTCTGATGTCTGATTGTATTTCTTTCTTTGGAGAGATCCAATCAAAGACACACTTTTAGAAGTTGTGTTCTCCTTGGCAGTTTATTCAATGGCTGTCATTTGAGAATCTGACCGGAAATCAGACTGGTATTTGGGGATTTAGAAAGATTATATATTTTCTTCAGTTTCTCATGTTTCATGTTGGATAAGTCTGTCCTAGTGTATTGCTCATATATATTCAGTAAAGCAATCATAGAAAGACCCAACATCATCAGTGAACTTAAAGGCTCTGACCATTACCAGGACATGGAGATGTTTCTAGACTACAGTTACCATAACCATGACCGGGATTCAATCCAAGGCGCTCTATGGTGCAGGTCACTAAACAGCCGACAATGCACCTTTTAAAGGCGTTTTCGCAACATTTGCGCAGATCGCATTCATGGCAAACGCTGCGCATTTCGGCTCAACTGTAAATTACCTTTAAAAGTGTGTTATAGTCCACTGCACTATACGTTGAATTGAATCCCAGCCAATATCTCTTATTTTCTCTCCTTCTTTCTTTCTTTCTTTCTTTCTTTCTTTCTTTCTTTCTTTCTTTCTTTCTTTCTTTCTTTCTTTCTTTCTTTCTTTCTTTCTTTCTTTCTTTTTTACCTGTCTCTGGACCTCCACCAGGTTGTATGGGAGGGCCCCTTCCTCTAGTGGAGCAATCCTGTCAATGTCCACAAGACCAACACGGCTGGAATAGAGGAGGAGAGGAGAGAGGGAAAAGTTTAATTGCTTTAAACTGACATTTCAAGAAACACTTTCAAACGGTTATACCATTTAAATGCTTCTGACTTTTTCCTTCTGACCCTGATACAATTTTCAACGATATCTGATATTCAACAATATCAATGACCAACTACCTCCCTCTCCCTCATTCTCTCTTATCCGCGCTGCATCCAAACAAAACAACAACATTTGTCCGTGATTCCAGGGGCCTCTCCAACTCTGTGCGTGCGCCCGGCGTCCACATAACATCTCTGTGACGTTCCCAGATTTGGGAGCAGCTCAATCCCCTCCGATTATTAGGAACAATTATCTCCTGCATCTCTAATCAGAGGCTGTGGAGACTATTAAAGTATCCCGTTGCCCAGAAATAATAATCAGGTGCTCAGAGAGGGCAGAAATGACCGGTACTCTATGCTGCCGGGCAAACCTATGGAGCAAGAGGCATGGGAACGTGAGCCGTGTACAGTTAGAAGAACCGCTGGGGTGCCGTGTGGACTCCCCTTCCAATGTGTGTGTGTGTGTGTGTGTGTGTGCTGAGTTTTGAAGGCTTAGTTGAGTGAAAGGGGATTCAAAAGAGTCACGTCTGGCTCTTTTGATCACGCTGCAGTGAAAGCAGACATTCTGGAAGAGGAACGACCGGGTCCCAGAGGTATGGCGAGCTCCAGTGATCCAATGACAACCACATGGATTAATGGACAGGCTATTGAGATCCAATAAACTGAAAACTAGTATTAACTACAATAATACATGCTAATGTGGAAATACAATGAGAGGAATGGACTACACTATGCTATATCAATGACTGTGGGAAAATGTTTCCCCTAATATGGAGCTTCATTCAATATTGCTGGAATTCAATGAATTAAAACTGAGGTTGAGAGGGCTTATCATGTATGATCTGTTTTGCATAATTATCTATCTTGAACGCAACTGTAATCAAGCTATTTAAATGGAATAGGGCTATCTATTTGAGGCCTATCCTTGTCGTGTGTGTGTGTGTGTGTGTATGTGGGTGTGTGTGTGTGTGACTCACCCCCGGGACTCAGACAAGTCAGCCAGTTGGAACAGGATGTCCACCTCCATCGGAGTCACCTGACCAAACCTCTGGGCCCCAATGATGAACTCCTCTGTTAGAGGAGAGGAGAGGAGAGGAGAGGAGAGGAGAGGAGAGGAGAGGAGAGGAGAGGAGAGGAGAGGAGACGAGAGGAGAGGAGGAAAAATGTAAACATTAGTGCATAATAGTTATATTTCTACTTTATCCGAGGCTATATTTGCATTACGTGTGATGGATCCCAGTTGAGATGAAAATCTATCTTTCCCTCAAGTCCAACGTCCTATACACAAATACAGTGCTTGAATTAGTTCCCACATGTATTTCCTGTTTACAAAGCCTTATTGAATTGACTTAATCTGTTGTTTAGACAGACAGACAGACAGACAGACAGACAGACAGACAGACAGACAGACAGACAGACAGACAGACAGACAGACAGACAGACAGACAGTGTGTCAGCGTCTGGGTGAAGTGGTGAAACGGAATCAGGCACAGGACACAGAACTGAGAAAAGTATGGCTTTACTAAACACAAAGTAAACCATATCAAACCCTCCACGCAGGGAAGAGCAAAACAACAGCTCAACAGACGACGTAACAACGAACAATCACGCACAAACCCAGGAGGGAAAACAGAGGTAAAATAGGGAAAACAATAAGCCTAATGAGTAACAGGTGTGAATAATAAAGAAAGGACTAGTGTGACACAGAAACATTGATCGGTGGCAGCTAGTACTCTGGTGACGACGAACGCCGAAGCCTGCCCGAGCAAGGAGGAGGGGCAGCCTCGGCTGTATCCTTTGCAGGCGAACATGGGCAGTGTTCCATGTCTCCTCCGAGCGCTGAAACCATTCATCCACCGCAGGTGCCTCGATCTCGCTATGATGCCACGGTGCCAGGACCGGCTGGGAACCTAGTACACACTGAAAGGGAGACAGGTCAGTGGAGGAGTGGCGGAGGGAATTTTGTGCCATCTCTGCCCAGGGGATGTAAACTGACCAATCCCCCTGCCGGTCCTGGCAATACGACCTCAGAAACCTACCCACATCCTGGTTTACTCTCTCCACCTGCCCATTACTCTCGGGGTGAAACCCTGAGGTCAGGCTGACCGAGACCCCCAAATGGTCCATAAACGCCCTCCAGACCCTCGATGTAAACTGGGGACCCCGATCAGACACTATATCCTCAGGTACCCCGTAGTGCCGGAAGACGTGTGTAAACAGGGCCTCTGCGGTCTGCAGGGCAGTAGGGAGACCGGGCAACGGAATGAGACGACAGGACTTAGAAAACCGATCCACAACGACCAGGATCGTGGTGTTACCCTATGACGGAGGAAGATCCGTAACAAAGTCCACCGATAGGTGTGACCACGGCCGTTGTGGAACGGGGAAAGGTTGTAATTTACCTCTGGGCAGGTGTCTAGGTGCCTTGCACTGGGCGCACACCGAACAGGAAGAAACATAAACCCTCACGTCCTGAGCTAAGGTAGGCCACCAGTACTTCCCACTAAGACAGCGCACTGTCCGACCGATGCCAGGATGGCCAAAAGAGGGTTACGTGTGAGCCCAATAGATCAAACGATCGCAAACCTCAGATGGAACGTACACACGACCCACTGGACACTGGGGGGGAGTGGGCTCCGTGCGTAATGCCCGCTCGATGTCCGCGTCAACCTCCCGTACCACCGGGGCCACCAGACAAGAAGCCGGAAGTATGGGAGTGGGCTCCCTGGTCCGCTCCTCTGAGTCATACAGCCGGGACAGAGCGTCTGCCTTAGCATTCTGGGAACCTGGTCTATATGATAAGGTGAACACAAAACGCGTGAAAAACATGGCCCACCTTGCCTGACGAGGATTCAGTCTCCTCGCTGCCCGTGTGTACTCCAGATTGCGGTGGTCAGTCAAAATGAGAAAAGGGTGTTTAGCCCCCTCAAGCCAATGTCTCCACACCTTAAGAGCTTTCACAACAGCTAACAGCTCCCGATCCCCCACGACATAGTTTTGCTCCGCCGGGCTGAGCTTCTTCGAAAAGAAAGCACAGGGGCGGAGTTTAGGAGGCGTACCCGAGCGCTGAGACAGTACAGCTCCTATCCCACCTCGACTGTGAATTGCAAGGAAGGATCCGGATGAGCCAGCACGGGAGCCGAGGTGAACAGCGCCTTCAGCTGATCAAAAGCCCTGTTCGCCTCAGCTGACCACTGCAGGCGCACCGGTACGCCCTTTAGCAAAGAGGTGATGGGAGCTGCTACCTGGCCAAAGCCCCGGAAAAATCTCTGGTAGTAGTTTGCAAAACCCAAAAATTGCTGCACCTCTTTTACCGTGGTAGGAGTCTGCCAATTATGCACGGCTGAAATGCGGTCACACTCCATCTCGACCCCTGACTCTGAAAAGCAGTATCCTAAGAAAGAGACGGACTGTTTGAAGAACAGACATTTCTCAGCCTTAACGTACAGGTCATGCTCCAACAGTCTACCAAGCACCTTGCGCACCAGGGACACATGCTCGTCGCGTGTAGCGGAGTAGATGAGAATATAATCTATATACACCACTACACCCTGTCCGTGCAGATCCCTGAAAATCTCATCGACAAAGGATTGAAAGACTGAGGGAGCATTCATCAAACCATACGGCATGACGAGGTACTCATAGTGACCAGAGGTGGTACTAAATGCCGTCTTCCACTCGTCCCTCTCCCGAATACGGATCAGAGGTACAATTTTGTGAAGAAGCGCACCCCGTGCAATGACTCCGTCATACTAGCTATGAGAGGAAGAGGATAGCTGTATTTTACGGTTATCTGATTTAGACCTCGATAGTCAATGCACGGGCGTAAACCTCCATCTCCTTCTTCACAAAAAAGAAACTCGAGGAGGCAGGGGAAGTGGAGGGCCGAATGTATCCCTGTCCCAGAGATTCGGTGACATATGTCTCCATAGCCACCGTCTCCTCCTGTGACAGAGGATACACGTGACTCCTGGGAAGTGCAGCGCCCTCACGGAGTCGCCTTCCTTTTACAGAAGGCGAGAGCCAAATCGGCATATTCTGAGGGAATGTGCATTGTGGAGACCTGGTTTGGACTCTCCACCGTGGTTGCCCCTAAGGAAACCCCTTCACACCTTCCCGAGCACTGATGTGACCATCCCTTAAGAGCCCTCTGTTGCCACGAAATACTGGGGTCATGGGTGGTTAGCCAGGGAAGCACCAGCACCACGGGAAACGCAGGAGAATCAATAAGGAAGAGATTAATTCTCTCCTCATGACCCCCCTGCATCTCCATCCGGAGTGGAACTGTGACCTCCCTAACCATACCCGACCCTAAAGGGCGACTATCTAAGGCACGTATGGGGAAGGGCACATCTAAAGGCAATATAGAAATCCCTAATCTATGCGCAACCAGCCTATCCATGAAATTCCCAGCTGCGCCGGAATCTACGAGCGCCCTATGCTGGGAATGTGGGGAAAACTCAGGGAAAATAACATTTACCATCATGTGAGCAACAGGGAGCTCTGGGTGAGTTGGGTACCTACTCACCTGGGATGGTCCACCAGAACCCTGCCTGCTGCCTCGGTTCCATGAGGGTCCTCTCCTGCACCGGCCCGCAGTGTGTCCTCTGCGGCCACAGTTGGTGCAGGAGACCACCCCCTTGCTCGTTCTCTCCATATCAGCACCTCCAAGCTCCATAGGTGTGGAGTCGGAATTGCTGGGGGATGGACTGGATGGACCCTGATCTGGATGTCCGCGGGTGGCCAACAGGTTATTCAGCCGGATCGATAAATCTACCAGCTGGTCCAGGTTAAGATTAGTGTCCCTGCAGGCCAGCTCCCTACGAACGTCCTCCCGTAGACTGCATCGGTAGTGGTCAATCAGGGCCCTCTCATTCCACCCGCTCTGGCTGCCAGTGTCCTGAAATCCAGGGCGAAGTCCTGTGCGCTCCTCCTTCCCTGTCTGAGGTGAAACAGACACTCCCCCGCCGCTCTCCCCTCTGGCGGATGATCGAATACTGCCTGGAAACGGCGGGTAAAATCCTCATAACGAACGGACTGAGCGTCTATTCCACCCCACTCCGCGTTGGCCCATTCCAGCGCTCTGCCCGACAGACAGGAGATGAGGGCGGACACGCTCTCGTATCCCGAGGGAGCCGGGTGGATGGTTGCCAGGTAGAGCTCCACCTGGAGCAGGAAACCCTTACACCCGGCAGCTGTCCCATCATATTCCCTCGGGAGCGAGAGCCGAATACCACTGGACCCAGGGTTTGATGGTCTTGATGGAGGAGAAATCGGAGGAGGAGGAGGTGTAGAAAACCCAACTCTCTCCCATCGATCCATGGTGTTGATCACTCGATCCATAGCCGAACCTAGTCTCTGCAGCATGATCGAGTGCTGTTGGATGCGTTCCTCCACCGAGTCGCTGGGATCGGACGTACCTGCTGACTCCATAATGGTGCGTGATTCTGTCAGCGTCTGGGTGAAGTGGTGAAACGGAATCAGGTGCAGGACACAGGACTGAGAAAAGTATGGCTTTACTTAACACAAAGTAAACCATATCAAACCCTCCACGCAGGGAAGAGCAAAACAACAGCTCAACAGACGACGTAACAACGAACAATCACGCACAAACCCAGGAGGGAAAACAGAGGTAAAATAGGGAAACCAATAAGCCTAATGAGAAACATGTGTGAATAATAAAGAAAGGACTAGTGTGACACAGAAACATCGATCGGTGGCAGCTAGTACTCCGGTGACGACGAACGCCGAAGCCTGCCCGAGCAAGGAGGAGGGGCAGCCTCGGCTGTATCCGTGATACAGTGTACAGTAGGGGAAGTGTTAGGTCCATAATGAACAGGTTGATAACTGGCTTGCATCCCAAATGGCATCCTATTCCCTATTTAGTGCACTACTTTTGACCAGGGCCCAGGCTCTGGCTGGCTTACAGTGTGATTTCTATAGTTCTGGTATCTGGTATTGAGTGACCAGCTTATTCAAAGAGCAGCAAGTGTTCTGACTGTGTCGTCCCATACAGAGCTACTCAGTAGAGCAGAGCTCAGCTAGCTCAGTTTACTCCCAGACATCCCCTCACTGTCAGTCCATACACAGACATCACCTCACTGTCAGTCTATACACAGACATCACCTCACTGTCAGTCCATACACAGACATCACCTCACTGTCAGTCCATACACAGACATCACCTCACTGTCAGTCTATACACAGACATCACCTCACTGTCAGTCCATACACAGACATCACCTCACTGTCAGTCCATACACATACATCACCTCACTGTCAGTCCATACACAGACATCACCTCACTGTCAGTCCATACACAGACATCACCTCACTGTCAGTCCATACACAGACATCACCTCACTGTCAGTCCATACACAGACATCACCTCACTGTCAGTCTATACACAGACATCACCTCACTGTCAGTCCATACACAGACATCACCTCACTGTCAGTCCATACACAGACATCCCCTCACTGTCAGTCCATACACAGACATCACCTCACTGTCAGTCTATACACAGACATCACCTCACTGTCAGTCCATACACAGACATCACCTCACTGTCAGTCTATACACAGACATCACCTCACTGTCAGTCCATACACAGACATCACTTCACTGTCAGTCCATACACAGACATCACCTCACTGTCAGTCCATACACAGACATCACCTCACTGTCAGTCCATACACAGACATCACCTCACTGTCAGTCCATACACAGACATCACCCCACTGTCAGTCTATACACAGACATCCCCTCACTGTCAGTCTATACACAGACATCACCTCACTGTCAGTCCATACACAGACATCCCCTAACTGTCAGTCCATACACAGACATCACCTCACTGTCAGTCCATACACAGACATCCCCTAACTGTCAGTCCATACACAGACATCACCTCACTGTCAGTCCATACACAGACATCACCTCACTGTCAGTCCATACACAGACATCACCTCACTGTCAGTCTATACACAGACATCACCTCACTGTCAGTCTATACACAGACATCACCTCACTGTCAGTCCATACACAGACATCACCTCACTGTCAGTCTATACACAGACATCACCTCACTGTCAGTCTATACACAGACATCCCCTAACTGTCAGTCCATACACAGACATCACCTCACTGTCAGTCCATACACAGACATCACCTCACTGTCAGTCCATACACAGACATCACCTCACTGTCAGTCTATACACAGACATCACCTCACTGTCAGTCTATAGACAGACATCACCTCACTGTCAGTCTATACACAGACATCACCTCACTGTCAGTCCATACACAGACATCACCTCACTGTCAGTCTATACACAGACATCACCTCACTGTCAGTCTATACACAGACATCACCTCACTGTCAGTCTATACACAGACATCACCTCACTGTCAGTCTATACACAGACATCACCTCACTGTCAGTCCATACACAGACATCACCTCACTGTCAGTCCATACACTGACATCACCTCACTGTCAGTCTATACACAGACATCACCTCACTGTCAGTCCATACACAGACATCACCTCACTGTCAGTCCATACACAGACATCACCTCACTGTCAGTCTATACACAGACATCACCTCACTGTCAGTCCATACACAGACATCACCTCACTGTCAGTCTATACACAGACATCACCTCACTGTCAGTCCATACACAGACATCACCTCACTGTCAGTCTATACACAGACATCACCTCACTGTCAGTCCATACACAGACATCACCTCACTGTCAGTCCATACACAGACATCACCTCACTGTCAGTCTATACACAGACATCACCTCACTGTCAGTCCATACACAGACATCACCTCACTGTCAGTCTATACACAGACATCACCTCACTGTCAGTCCATACACAGACATCACCTCACTGTCAGTCCATACACAGACATCACCTTACTGTCAGTCTATACACAGACATCACCTCACTGTCAGTCTATACACAGACATCACCTCACTGTCAGTCTATACACAGACATCACCTCACTGTCAGTCCATACACAGACATCACTTCACTGTCAGTCCATACACAGACATCACCTCACTGTCAGTCTATACACAGACATCACCTCACTGTCAGTCTATACACAGACATCACCTCACTGTCAGTCCATACACAGACATCACTTCACTGTCAGTCCATACACAGACATCACCTCACTGTCAGTCCATACACAGACATCACCTCACTGTCAGTCTATACACAGACATCACCTCACTGTCAGTCCATACACAGACATCACCTCACTGTCAGTCTATACACAAAGATAATCTGACAGTCTATACACAAAGATCATCTGACTGTCTATACAGAAAGATAATCTGACAGTCTATACACAAAGATCACCTGACAGTCTATATACAAAGATCATCTGACAGTCTATACACGGGTCCTTTCTTGAGTTGGGCTCTGGGGTGTAACAACCGTTGAGCATCTGATTTTATGGTTGATTGTGGGGGAGGGGGGTTGAGTGTGTTGGAGTATGTGAGTATGTGCGGGTGTGTTTGTCCCACATCTGTTGTGGGGGGGGGGGGGGATGTTGGTGGGAGTATGGGATGGACCGCGGTAATTGTTTGCTAGGATAATAATTGCTTGTCAATAAATTAAATGTAATACAATGGCAATCTGGGTTATATGTTAAAATCCTATGCATGAACTGCCGACATTATTACGCATATTAATTGATAATGATGGAAAATAGGATATGCATTATTTTTTTAAATAGTTATATATAGAGAGGTGACAGCATTGGAAATGCTTTTGGTGGTTAATCTGCTTCTGTTTTGTGGGTGGCACTGTGTGCTGTTTTCGATGGATGGGTCCTGGCCTCTCGGGGCCTTAGGGATCCGGAGGGACGTGGGTGGGATGCCGATCACTGGGATGACGGCTCAACTTGGGATGGGGAGGGGCTTTAGCGGGGGAATTAGTTGAGAACACTTGAAGGGTTACTCAGTAGCAATGCAAATATCACGGTACAGCTATATGGACACTCAATCATTACGGTATTTTTTATTGGTAAATTTACAAACATATATAATGATAAATAGACTTGAAACTCTCATTATGGTGTATGGTGAAATAAGTATAGCCAGTTATAATTGTAATGGCTTAGCTGATAATAACAAAAGAAGAACAATATTTACATGGCTCAAAGAGAAGGAATATAATATCTATTGTTTACAGGAAACTTATTCAACAATTTGAGATGAAGTTGCGTGGAAAAAGGAATGGGGGGGGGGGGGGGGGGGAATATACTTCTCCCATGGGCAAAGAAATTCAAAAGGGGTGATGATTTTAATTAATAGTAATTTCGATCCGAATGTGCAAATTGTCCAAATAGATACGCAAGGTAGATGGATTATTTTAAATATGTTATTGGACATTAAACAGATATGGCTCATTAACCTTTACGGACCAAATAATGATGATCCACACTTCTTTGACAATATATATAATAAATGATCAACCCTGCAAGCAATTCAAGACAATATTATTATGGTGGGGGATTATAATACTGTTTTAAATAGCTCAATGGACCGTAAAGGAAATCACACCACAAACAATCCCCCACATGCTCTTAAGGAAATTATGAATGTCATGGATACATTAGAACTAGTAGATACAGTGGGGGAAAAAGTATTTAGTCAGCCACCAATTGTGCAAGTTCTCCCACTTAAAAAGATGAGAGAGGCCTGTAATTTTCATATATAAATACCGTATGACAGACAAAATGAGAAAAAAAATCCAGAAAATCACATTGTAGGATTTTTAATGAATTTTTTTGCAAATTATGGTGGAAAATAAGTATTTGGTCAATAACAAAAGTTTCTCAATACTTTGTTATATACCCTTTGTTGGCCACCTACAAACAAGCACCAGGCTGGGAAGACTGAATCTGCAATAGGTAAGCAGCTTGGTGTGAAGAAATCAACTGTGGGAGCAATTATTAGGAAATGGAAGACACACTGATAATCTCCCTCGATCTGGGGCTCCACGCAAGATCTCACCCCGTGGGGTAAAAATGATCACAAGAACGGTGAGCAAAAATCCCAGAACCACACGGGGGGACCTAGTGAATGACCTGCAGAGAGCTGGGACCAAAGTAACAAAGCCTACCATCAGTAACACACTACGCCGCCAGGGACTCAAATCCTGCAGTGCCAGACGTGTCCCCCTGCTTAAGCCAGTACATGTCCAGGCCCGTCTGAAGTTTGCTAGAGTGCATTTGGATGATCCAGAAGAGGATTGGGAGAATGTCATATGGTCAGATGAAACCAAAATAGAACTTTTTTGTAAAAACTCAACTCGTCGTGTTTGGAGGACAAAGAATGCTGAGTTGCATCCAAAGAACACCATACCTACTGTGAAGCATGGGGGTGGAAACATCATGCTTTGGGGCTGTTTTTCTGCAAAGGGACCAGGACGACTGATTCGTGTAAAGGAAATAATTAATGGGGCCATGTATCGTGAGATTTTGAGTGAAAACCTCCTTCCATCAGCAAGGGCATTGAAGATGAAACGTGGCTGGGTCTTTCAGCATGACAATGATCCCAAACACACTGCCCGGGCAACGAAGGAGTGGCTTCGTAAGAAGCATTTCAAGGTCCTGGTGTGGCCTAGCCAGTCTCCAGATCTCAACCCCATAGAAAATCTTTGGAGGGAGTTGAAAGTCCGTGTTGCCCAGCGACAGCCCCAAAACATCACTGCTCTAGAGGAGATCTGCATGGAGGAATGGGCCAAAATACCAGCAACAGTGTGTGAAAACCTTGTGAAGACTTACAGAAAACGTTTGACCTGTGTCATTGCCAACAAAGGGTATATAACAAAGTATTGAGAAACTTTTGTTATTGACCAAATACTTATTTTCCACCACAATTTGCAAATAAATTCATTAAAAATCCTACAATGTGATTTTCTGGATTTTTTTTCTCATTTTGTCTGTCATAGTTGACGTGTACCTATGATGAAAATTACAGGCCTCTCTCATCTTTTTAAGTGGGAGAACTTGCACAATTGGTGGCTGACTAAATACTTTTTTCCCCCACTGTAGGTACAGCAAATCCCCTTATTGTATGGGACACCTTTAAATGTGCCTTTAGAGGCCATGCAATTCAGTACTCATCTCGAAAACAAAAGCAATTTAGGTCAAAAGAGTTTATACTAACAAAGGAAATAGAAAGTCTAACAGAACAGATAGATGGTAATAAAAACTGTAACATAGAGGTTCAGAATAAATTAGAGGAAAAACAAAAAGAAATGGAGAAACTTATTCAAGAAAGATCAAGTGTAATATATTATAAAAAATAAAGCAAACTGGATGGAATATGGGGAAAAATGCACAAAATCATTTTTTAATCTTCAACATAGCAATGCTACCAAAAATAATTTTATGAAACTGGTTACAATTGACGGAGTCACCCATGATTCACCAAATTATATTTTGAAGGAGGAAACAAAGTACTTTAAGCATATGTTTTCGTTTCAGTCGCCTCCATCTCCTCTAACTGAAGCTAATTGTAGAGATTTTTTTTCTATTGATAATGTAAAATTAACAGCCATACAGAAAGACTCATGTGAAGGTGAAATTACATAGGAGGAACTTCTGGATGCAATTAAAGATTTTAAGTCCGGGAAAACTCCAGGTTTGGATGGCATACCAGTCGAGGTATACCAAACCTTTTTTGATATACTAAGAGGACCGTTATTAGCATGTTTTAACCACTCCTATGTAAATGGTAGATTATCTGACACTCAAGAAGAAGGTCTGATCTCATTATTACTAAAACAGGATACAAGTGGAAAATATAAAGATCCAGTCCATTTAAAAAATTGGAGGCCCCTTACACTTCAGTGTTGTGATGCAAAAATTCTAGCAAAATGTATAGCGCATAGTAAGTATTGGAAACAATAGAACACTATGGAAAATCTGGGAAACCAGGCCTGCTATTCATAGCAGACTTCGAAAAGGCATTTGATAAAGTACGACTGGGGTTTATATATTAATGCCTGGAGCATTTCAATTTTGGAGAATCTCTTATAAAATGGCTCAAAATCATGTATAGTAACAGTAACCATAGGTGTAAAATAGTAAATAATGGCTATTTCTCAGAAAGTTTTAAACTGTCAAGAGGAGTGAAACAAGGTTGTCCACTATCGGCATATCTATTTATTGTGGCCATCGAGATGTTAGCTATTAAAATCAGATCCAATAATATTATCAGAGGATTAGAAATCCAGGGCTTAAAAATAAAGGTGTCATTGTACGCTGATGATTAATGTTTTCTTTTAAATCCACAACTAGAATCCCTCCACAGCCTCATAGAGGATCTAGATACATTTTCTAACCTCTCTGGATTACAACCAAATTATGACAAATGTACTATATTACGTATTGGATCACTAAAAAATACCATTTTTACATTACCATGTAGTTTACCAATAAAATGGTCTGATGGTGATGTGGATATACTCGGAATACATATCCCAAAGGAAATAAATGATCTCACTTCAATACATTTTAATAGAAAGTTAGCAAAAATAGATAAGATCTTGCTACCATGGAAAGGTAAATACCTGTATATTTGTGGGAAAATCACCCTGATTAACTCTTTAGTATTATCCCAGTTTACATATTTGCTTATGGTCTTGCCTACGCCTATGAACAGTTTTTTAAATTATATGAGAAAAAAATATTCCATTTTATTTGGAACGGCAAGCCAGACAAAATTAAACAGGCCTATTTATATAATGAATATGAATTCGGAGGACAGAAATTATTAAATATTAAAGCATTAGACCTATCACTAAAAGCTTCAGTCATACAAAAGTTATACTTAAATCCAAACTGGTTCTCAAGCAAATTAGTAAGATTGTCTCACCCAATGTTCAAGAATGGCCTTTTTCCCTTTATTCAGATTACAACCACTCATTTTCAGTTATTTGAAAAGGAAATCATCTCCCAAATATCACTATTTCTAAAACAAGCCACAGAAAGTTGGTTGCAATTTCAATTTAATCCTCCAGAAACAACAGAACAAATAATGCAACAAATATTGTGGTTAAATTCAAATATACTAATTGACAAAAAACCTTTATTTTTTGACAAAATGTTTAAAAAAGGTATAATCTTCGTAAGTGATATCATCGGTAGGACTGGTGGAGTTATGTCGCACATGCAGCTAACAAAAACATATGGAAATGTCTGCTCTACCCAAAATTACAACCAAATAATTGCAGCCTTACCGCAAAAATGGAAGAGGAAAGTGGAAGGGGGAGAAAGTAAGTAACTTGTCTGTCGGCCTTGCATTAAAGAACATAATTGGTTAAGGAAAACTGTGATAAATAAAAAAGTAAATCACTTTCATTTAAGGACCAAAGGATTGACAGCCGTCCCATTTGGATTGCAAAATAGTTGGGAAGAGATTTTTGACGTACCGATCCCATGGCATAGCGTTTATGAACTGACACGCAAAACGACACCGGATTCAAAAATTTGAATCTTTCAATTTAAATTATTATATAAAATTCTTGCTACCAATAGAATGTTATTTATATGGGGGATACAATCTTCCCAGCTCTGCAGATTTTGCTGTGAAGAGACAGAATCATTAGATCATTTGTTTTGGTTCTGTCCATTTGTAGCTTGTTTTTGGACACAGGTCCAGGAATGGCTAAAGGATTGCAATATTTACCTGGAGCTAACCTTGCAGATAGCATTACTGGGTGATCTGAAAAGTCATAGTCAATCGATCAATAATATAATAATACTTTTAGCAAAAATGTTTATTTTTAATTCACAATCTGTAGAAACAATGAGAATAGAAAGGTTCAGAACTTTTGTAAAACATCACAGTACAGTTGAAATATATATGGCAAATAGAAATCCTATATGGATGGTGTTAAGAGATAGATGGGAGGTGTTGAATGGAGTTGAAGGATGGGACTAATAACAACTAACAACAAATAATAACAAGATAACTAATGATGTAAGCATACTGTGTCCATAATAAGTATATAGGTTGTATGTTGGGAGCTTTTGGGAAAAAGCACAGTTAGAAAGATATGGCATATAGAAGCAAACCAGATGGACATCATGAAAATGATCGGAGAGGTTGAGAGTAGAAGAAGTTCAGGAGAAAAAACAAACAAAATATAATTATTGTAAAATTGACTGTGTCCATCAAATGTAGATAGTAAGTATAAGCTGGAAGTAGAGGCCTAAGCATTGTTGTTCACTAATTTACCCCAAGTAGGGAAAGGACGGCGGGGTTGAAAAATAATAAAGGGGAGTATATATATAAAAAACATGGGGGATTGGAAGTGATGCAGACAATTACATTGATGGAAGTTACAATCTATCTGCAATATTAAGCTGATCTACCCCCCAAAAAATTAAAACATTTTAAAAAGATCATCTGACAGTCTATACACAAAGGTCATCTGACAGTCTATACACAAAGATCATCTGACTGTCTATACCGAAAGATCATCTGACAGTCTATACACAAAGATCACCTGACTGTCTATACACAAAGATAATCTGACAGTCTATACACAAAGATCATCTGACTGTCTATACACAAAGATCATCTGACAGTCTATACACAAAGGTCATCTGACAGTCTATACACAAAGATCATCTGACTGTGTATACAGAAAGATCATCTGACAGTCTATACACAAAGATCATCTGACTGTCTGTACAGAAAGATCATCTAACAGTCTATACACAAAGATAATCTGACAGTCTATACACAAAGATCATCTGACAGTCTATACACAAAGGTCATCTGACAGTCTATACACAAAGATCATCTGACTGTCTATACCTAAAGATCATCTGACAGTCTATACACAAAGATCACCTGACTGTCTATACACAAAGATAATCTGACAGTCTATACACAAAGATCATCTGACTGTCTATACACAAAGATCATCTGACAGTCTATACACAAAGGTCATCTGACAGTCTATACACAAAGATCATCTGACTGTATACAGAAAGATCATCTGACAGTCTATACACAAAGATCATCTGACTGTCTGTACAGAAAGATCATCTAACAGTCTATACACAAAGATCATCTGACAGTCTATACACAAAGATCATCATGACAGTCTATACACAAAGATCATCTGACAGTCTATACACAAAGATCGTCTGACAGTCTATACACAAAGATCATCTGACAGTCTATACACAAAGATCATCTGACAGTCTATACACAAAGATCATCTGACAGTCTATAAACAAAGATCATCTGACAGTCTATACACAAAGATCACCTGACAGTCTATAAACAAATATCATCTGACTGTCTATACAGAAAAAAATATGGCCTATATGTCTCTATACACAACTATCACTCGTCAGTTCCTGTAGGCCACTATAAACTATTGTCAGTTCCTGTACTCACAAATCACCAACTGGTGTCTATACAATATAATCACCTGTTGTTGTTAAATCTAAATAGGCCTACTCACAAATCACCTGTCTGCATACAACGATATAACTAACATTTCTCCCTCTATAGAAAACAATCACCTGTCTCTCTCTCTACATACAGTATACACTACATGACCAAAAGTATGTGGACACCTTCTCGTCGAACATCTCATTCCAGAATCATGGTCATTAATATGGAGTTGGTCCCCCCTTTATTGCTATAATAGCCTCCACTCTTCTGGGAAGGCTTTCCACTAGATGTTGGAACATTGCTGCTGGGCCTTGCCACAAGAGCATTAGTGATGTCGGGCACTGATGTTGGGCGATTAGGCCTGGCTCACAGTCGGTGTTCCAAATCATCGATGGGGTTGAGGTCAGGGCTCTGTGCAGGCCAGTCAAGTTCTTCCACACCGATGTCGACAAACCATTTCTGTATGGACCTCGCTTTGTGCACGGGGGCATTGTCATGCTGAAACAGGAAACAGCCTTCCCCAAATTGTTGCCACAAAGTTGGAAGCACAGAATCGTCTAGAATGTCATTGTATGATGTAGCATTAAGATTTCCCTTCACTGGAACTAAGGGGCCTAGCCCGAACCATGAAAATCAGCCCCAGACCATTATTCCTCCTCCACCAAACTTTACAGTTGGCACTATGCATTGGGGCAGGTAGCGTTCTCCTGGCATCCAACAAACCCAGATTTGTCCGTCGGACTGCCAGATTGTGAAGCGTGATTCATCACTCCAGCAAACGCATTTCCACTGCTCCAGAGTCCAATGCCGGCGAGCTTTACACCACTCCAGCTGACACTTGGCATTAAGCATGGTGATCTTAGGCTTGTGTGCGGCTACTCTGCCATGGAAACCCATTTCATGAAGCTCCCGACGAACAGTTCTTGTGCTGACGTTGCTTCCAGAGGCAGTTTGGAACTCGGTAGTGAGTGTTGCAACCGAGAACAGACGATTTTTACGCGCAACGCGCTACAGCACTCGCGGTCCCATTCTGTGACCCTACCACTTCGCGGCTGATCCGTTGTTGTTCCTAAACATTTCCACTTCACAATAACATCACTTAAGAGTTGACCGGGGCAGCTCTAGCAGTACAGAAATTTGACGAACTGACTTGTTGGAAAGGTGGCATCCTATGACGGTGCCACGTTGAAAGTCTCCCAGCTCTTCAGTAAGGCCATTCTACTGCCAATGTTTGTCTATGGAGATTGCATGGATGTGTTCTCGATTTTAAACACCTGTCAGCAACAGGTGT
>NC_139994.1:9373193-9405693 GCF_964263955.1 Coregonus lavaretus | reverse complement strand
GAGACAGGCACGCATGCACACACACACACACACACACACTAACTGGCTTCCCCAGAGAGGAGACCGGTAGTCATCAGGCTCTGTTTAATGAAGTGCTTCTCTAATGAGGATGGAAGGATGGAAGGATGTAGTAAAGCAGAGAAAATAGAACGAGGTAACGCTTAAAACAGAGACTCAGAACGTTCTAGTAGGCTAGTACCCACTGCACACATTCCTTCCAGCCCACAACACAACTCTTTCAACGTTACACACGGAGTCTTGATTTAAGTCTGTTTAAAATTACTTAAAGGACTTGATGGTGTCAATGTGTTGGTGTCCCGTTTGATACGAGTATTTCCATTTTCTCCGATGGAATGATCCATTAAAGTAACGTGGATGAAATATTGCGGATATTCATCTTGTACTATTCTAAATAGGGGGGGTGGGGAGAAAAATCATGGAAAACCATCCGTTTCACTAGATGGCGGTGTATGCTTTATAGACACAGCAGTGAGCCCGCCACAGCTTGCAGTGAGGGAGAGAAGCCATCTGCAGAAGAAGGGAGGAGGAGGTTGCTTGGGTTGAAGCTTCTCCTCTCCTCCCACTCCTCTCTATGTCCAAAAACCAGCAGCCTCACACTGTTCACTGAAACATTCTAGCCATGACATCTACACCCTAGTCATGACATCTACATTCTAGCCATGACATCTACATTCTAGCCATGACATTCTACATTCTAGCCATGACATCTACATTCTAGCCATGACATCTACACCCTAGCCATGACATCTACATTCTAGCCATGACATCTACATTCTAGCCATGTCATCTACATTCTAGCCATGACATCTACACCCTAGCCATGACATCTACATTCTAGCCATGACATCTACACCCTAGCCATGACATCTACATTCTAGCCATGACATCTACATTCTAGCCATGACATCTACATTCTAGCCATGACATCTACATTCTAGCCATGACATCTACACCCTAGCCATGACATCTACATTCTAGCCATGACATCTACATTCTAGCCATGACATCTACACCCTAGTCATGACATCTACACCCTAGCCATGACATCTACATTCTAGTCATGACATCTACATTCTAGCCATGACATCTACACCCTAACCATGACATCTACACCCTAGCCATGACATCTACACCCTAGTCATGACATCTACATTCTAGCCATGACATCTACACCCTAGCCATGACATCTACATTCTAGCCATGACATCTACATTCTAGCCATGACATCTACACCCTAGCCATGACATCTACATTCTAGCCATGACATCTACATTCTAGCCATGACATCTACACCCTAGCCATGATATCTACACCCTAGCCATGACATCTACACCCTAGTCATGACATCTACATTCTAGCCATGACATCTACACCCTAGTCATGACATCTACACCCTAGTCATGACATCTACATTCTAGCCATGACATCTACACCCTAGCCATGACATCTACACCCTAGCCATGACATCTACATTCTAGCCATGACATCTACATTCTAGCAATGACATCTACACCCTAGCCATGACATCTACATTCTAGCCATGACATCTACATTCTAGCCATGACATCTACACCCTAGCCATGATATCTACACCCTAGCCATGACATCTACACCCTAGTCATGACATCTACACCCTAGCCATGACATCTACATTCTAGTCATTACATCTACATTCTAGGCATGACATCTACACCCTAGTCATGACATCTACACCCTAGTCATGACATCTACACCCTAGTCATGACATCTACATTCTAGCCATGACATCTACACCCTAGCCATGACATCTACATTCTAGCCATGACATCTACATTCTAGCCATGACATATACACCCTAGCCATGACATCTACATTCTAGCCATGACATCTACATTCTAGCCATGACATCTACACCCTAGCCATGATATCTACACCCTAGCCATGACATCTACACCCTAGTCATGACATCTACATTCTAGCCATGACATCTACATTCTAGTCATGACATCTACACCCTAGTCATGACATCTACATTCTAGCCATGACATCTACATTCTAGCCATGACATCTACATTCTAGCCATGACATCTACATTCTAGCCATGACATCTACACCCTAGCCATGACATCTACACCCAGCCACGACATCTACATTCTAGCCATGACATCTACATTCTAGCCATGACATCTACACCCTAGCCATGATATCTACACCCTAGCCATGACATCTACACCCTAGTCATGACATCTACATTCTAGCCATGACATCTACATTCTAGCCATGACATCTACACCCTAGTCATGACATCTACATTCTAGCCATGACATCTACACCCTAGCCATGACATCTACACCCTAGTCATGACATCTACACCCTAGTCATGATATCTACATTCTAGCCATGACATCTACACCCTAGCCTTGACATATACACCCTAGTCATGACATCTACATTCTAGCCATGACATCTACACCCTAGTCATGACATCTACATTCTAGCCATGACATCTACATTTTAGCCATGACATCTACACCCTAGCCATGACATCTACACCCTTGCCATGACATCTACATTCTAGCCATGACATATACACCCTAGTCATGACATCTACATTCTAGCCATGACATCTACACCCTAGCCATGACATCTACACCCTAGTCATGACATCTACACCCTAGCCATGACATCTACATTCTAGTCATGACATCTACATTCTAGCCATGACATCTACACCCTAGTCATGACATCTACACCCTAGTCATGACATCTACACCCTAGTCATGACATCTACATTCTAGCCATGACATCTACACCCTAGCCATGACATCTACATTCTAGCCATGACATCTACATTCTAGCCATGACATCTACACCCTAGCCATGACATCTACATTCTAGCCATGACATCTACATTCTAGCCATGACATCTACACCCTAGCCATGATATCTACACCCTAGTCATGACATCTACATTCTAGCCATGACATCTACATTCTAGTCATGACATCTACACCCTAGTCATGACATCTACATTCTAGCCATGACATCTACATTCTAGCCATGACATCTACACCCTAGGTATTACATCTACACCCTAGCCATGACATCTACACCCTAGTCATGACATCTACACCCTAGCCATGACATCTACATTCTAGTCATGACATCTACATTCTAGCCATGACATCTACACCCTAGTCATGACATCTACACCCTAGTCATGACATCTACACCCTAGTCATGACATCTACATTCTAGCCATGACATCTACACCCTAGCCATGACATCTACATTCTAGCCATGACATCTACATTCTAGCCATGACATCTACACCCTAGCCATGACATCTACATTCTAGCCATGACATCTACATTCTAGCCATGACATCTACACCCTAGCCATGACATCTACACCCTAGTCATGACATCTACATTCTAGCCATGACATCTACATTCTAGTCATGACATCTACACCCTAGTCATGACATCTACATTCTAGCCATGACATCTACATTCTAGCCATGACATCTACACCCTAGGTATTACATCTACACCCTAGTCATGACATCTACATTCTAGCCATGACATCTACACCCTAGTCATGACATCTACACCCTAGTCATGACATCTACATTCTAGCCATGACATCTACACCCTAGCCATGACATCTACACCCTAGTCAAGACATCTACACCATAGTCATGACATCTACATTCTAGCCATGACATCTACATTCTAGCCATGACATCTACACCCTAGCCATGACATCTACACCCTAGTCATGACATCTACACCCTAGTCATGACATCTACACCCTAGCCATGACATCTACATTCTAGCCATGACATCTACATTCTAGCCATGACATCTACACCCTAGCCATGACATCTACACCCAGCCATGACATCTACATTCTAGCCATGACATCTACATTCTAGCCATGACATCTACACCCTAGCCATGATATCTACACCCTAGCCATGACATCTACACCCTAGTCATGACATCTACATTCTAGCCATGACATCTACATTCTAGCCATGACATATACACCCTAGTTATGACATCTACACCCTAGTCATGACATCTACATTCTAGCCATGACATCTACACCCTAGTCATGACATCTACACCCTAGTCATGACATCTACATTCTAGCCATGACATCTACACCCTAGTCATGACATCTACATTCTAGCCATGACATCTACACCCTAGCCATGACATATACACCCTAGTCATGACATCTACATTCTAGCCATGATATCTACACCCTAGTCATGATATCTACATTCTAGCCATGACATCTACACCCTAGCCTTGACATATACACCCTAGTCATGACATCTACATTCTAGCCATGACATCTACACCCTAGTCATGACATCTACATTCTAGCCATGACATCTACACCCTAGCCATGACATCTACATTCTAGCCATGACATCTACACCCTAGCCATGACATCTACACCCTAGCCATGACATCTACATTCTAGCCATGACATCTACATTCTAGCCATGACATCTACACCCTAGCCATTACATCTACACCCTAGCCATGACATCTACATTCTAGCCATGACATCTACACCCTAGCCATGACATCTACATTCTAGCCATGACATCTACATTCTAGCCATGACATCTACACCCTAGCCATGACATCTACACCCTAGCCATGACATCTACATTTTAGCCATGACATCTACACCCTAGCCATGACATCTACAACCTTTCCATGACATCTACATTCTAGCCATGACATCAACACCCTAGCCATGACATCTACACCCTAGCCATTACATCTACATTCTAGCCATGACATCTACACCCTAGCCATGACATCTACACCCTAGTCATGACATCTACACCCTAGCCATGACATCTACACCCTAGTCATGACATCTACACCCTAGTCATGACATCTACACCATAGTCATGACATCTACATTCTAGCCATGACATCTACATTCTAGCCATGACATCTACACCCTAGCCATGACATCTACACCCTAGTCATGACATCTACATTCTAGCCATGACATCTACATTCTAGCCATGACATCTACATTCTAGCCATGACATCTACACCCTAGCCATGACATCTACACCCTAGCCATGACATCTACATTCTAGCCATGACATCTACATTCTAGCCATGACATCTACACCCTAGCCATGACATCTACACCCTAGTCATGACATCTACACCCTAGCCATGACATCTACATTCTAGCCATGACATCTACACCCTAGCCATGACATCTACACCCTAGCCATGACATATACATTCTAGCCATGACATCTACATTCTAGCCATGACATCTACATTCTAGCCATGACATCTACATTCTAGCCATGACATCTACATTCTAGCCATGTACAGGGACACAAATGTAGAGAAGAGAAAATATTTGTGCCAACGGAGCGTTCTATTTGATCATTTCTCATTTTTAGGTGTGTGTGTGTGTTTGTGAGAGAGATTAGAGGGAGAGAGTGTGTAGTGTGTGTGTAGGCTTGGTTCCACACACAGCATTGCGTTTAATGCGTCTATACTGGCAGTGAGTGTGTGTTTACTAACATGGACCCAGAGATGGCTGGTTTATGAGGTAAACACAGTGGGAGAAATGACAGAGTTCACTAGGTGTTTATAAAACAGGCTAGACATGAAGGGAGACACACAAACACAGTGACATGTGAGACATACATACTTAATTACTCACACAAACATACCATACACACATGTAACACCATCATTGTGAGAAAATTATTTCCTCACACACAAAGTGAAAAATAAGAGATTACATCAAAACAGCTGTGTGTGTGTGTGTGTGTGTGTGTGTGTGTGTGTGTGTGTGTGTGTGTATGTGTGTGTGTGTGTGTGTAGGAAGAGACATTTAACCGCCTGGTTTGCTGTCAGAGAGGTTTGAGTTAATGACACGTTAGGAGAAGAATAGAGGGAGAGAGGGAGGAGAACCAGAGAACAAGGAAGCCACACCCACCGCCACCAGGCTCTCCTCCACAAAGGGTGTGAGCATGTGGGGCCGGATGGTGACCATGATGTCCCTGAAGTCCAGGGCGGAGATGGAGCCGCTGTGGGCCTTGTCCCTCTGAACAAAGGCCTGCCGTGCATGTTCCAGCTGCATCTCCTGGGGAGGAGACAGAGGAACACACCCACACAGATTAACAACACACCCACAAAGATTAACAACACACACACACACACAGATTAACAACACACAGAGACAGACACACACACACAGATTAACAACACACACACACAGATTAACAACACACACACACAGATTAACAACACACCCACACAGATTAACACACACACATATTAACAACACACAGAGACAGACACACACAGATTAACAACACACCCACACAGATTAACAACACACACACACACACAGATTAACAACACACAGAGACAGACACACACACACACAGATTAACAACACACACACACAGATTAACAACACACACACACAGATTAACAACACACCCACACAGATTAACACACACACATATTAACAACACACAGAGACAGACACACACACACACACAGATTAACAACACACACACACACAGATTAACAACAAACACACACAGTTTAACAACACACACACAAACAGATTAACAACACACACACACAGATTAACAACACACACACACCAATTAACAACACACAGAGACAGACACACACACACACACACACACACACACAAATAGCACACATACATAGACAGATACACACACGAATAGAGACAGGTACACACATGTGGGCACAAACATTATGTACAAAGGGTCGAACCCACATGGTAGAGGTCATACAGATGCTTTGACTCATCAGTACTCATGACTCATAGATAGCCTTTAAATCACACAGATACCCTTTAAATCAAACAGATACACTTTCAATCATATAGATACCCTTTAAATGTACTTTACTCGCATCAAAATGCTGGATGGAAACCTGGTTAATGATAGATACCCTTTAAATCACACAGAGACCCTTTAAATCACACAGATACCCATTAAATCACACATAGACATCCATAGATACCCTTTAAATCACACAGATACCCTTTAAATCACATACAGTGCCTTTGGAAAGTATTCAGACCCCTTTACTTTTTTCACATTTTGTTACGTTACAGCCTTATTCTAAAATTGATTAAATCGTTTTTTCCCCTCATCAATCTACACATACAGTGAGGGGAAAAAGTAGTTGATCCCCTGCTGATTTTGTACGTTTGCCCACTGACAAAGAAATGATCAGTCTATAATTTTAATGGTAGGTTTATTTGAACAGTGAGAGACAGAATAACAAACAAAAAATCCAGAAAAACACATCTCAAAAATGTTATAAATTGATTTGCATTTTAATGAGGGAAATAAGTATTTGACCCCCTCTCAATCAGAAAGATTTCTGGCTCCCAAGTGTCTTTTATACAGGTAACGAGCTGAGATTAGGAGCACACTCTTAAAGGGAGTGCTCCTAATCTCAGCTTGTTACCTGTATAAAAGACACCTGTCCACAGAAGCAATCAATCAAAAAGATTCCAAACTCTCCACCATGGCCAAGACCAAAGAGCTCTCCAAGGATGTCAGGGACAAGATTGTAGACCTACACAAGGCTGGAATGGGCTACAAGACCGTCGCCAAGCAGCTTGGTGAGAAGGTGACAACAGTTGGTGCGATTATTCGCAAATGGAAGAAACACAAAAGAACTGTCAATCTCCCTCGGCCTGGGGCTCCATGCAAGATCTCACCTCATGGAGTTGCAATGATCATGAGAACGATGAGGAATCAGCCCAGAACTACACGGGAGGATCTTGTCAATGATCTCAAGGCAGCTGGGACCATAGTCCCCAAGAAAACAATTGGTAACACACTACGCCGTGAAGGACTGAAATCCTGCAGCGCCCGCAAAGGTCCCCCTGCTCAAGAAAGCACATATACAGGCCTGTCTGAAGTTTGCCAATGAACATCTGAATGATTCAGAGGAGAACTGGGTGAAAGTGTGGTCAGATGAGACCAAAATGGAGCTCTTTGGCATCAACTCAACTCGCCGTGTTTGGAGGAGGAGGAATGCTGCCTATGACCCCAAGAACACCATCCCCACCGTCAAACATGGATGTGGAAACATTATGCTTTGGGGGTGTTTTTCTGCTAAGGGGACAGGACAACTTCACCGCATCAAAGGGACGATGGACGGCGCCATGTACCGTCAAATCTTGGGTGAGAACCTCCTTTCCTCAGCCAGGGCATTGAAAATGGGTCGTGGATGGGTATTCCAGCATGACAATGACCCAACACACACGGCCAAGGCAACAAAGGAGTGGCTCAAGAAGAAGCACATTAAGGTCCTGGAGTGGCCTAGCCAGTCTCCAGACCTTAATCCCATAGAAAATCTGTGGAGGGAGCTGAAGGTTTGAGTTGCTGTCACGATCAATTACAGACAGGATGGACCAAGGCGCAGCGTGATATGCATACATGTTTATTTATATGAATAAACAACCGACAAAACAATAAACAAACGAAACGTGAAGTCCAAGGTAGACAAACAACATACCTCACACGGAACAAGATCCCACAACTAACTAGTGCCAAATGGCTGCCTAAGTATGGTCCCCAATCAGAGACAACGAGCGACAGCTGCCTCTGATTGGGAACCACACCGGCCAACATAGATCTACACATACTAGAATGTACAACATGGATAAACACAACAAGGAACATACACACCCTGACTCAACATATACGAGTCCCCTGAGTCAGGGCGTGACAGTACCCCCCCGCCAAAGGTGCGGACTCCGACCGCGCCACATAAACATAACAGGGTAGGGGCCGGGTGGGCATTCCGCCTCGGAGGCAGATCCGGCTCCGGGCGTGACCACCACCTATTCTCCGCCTCCCTGTTGCGCCCCTGGTCTGGTCTGGACCTCTGCGTTGCTTCCCCTCTCCTTCCTCCCACGAAGTACCAAGCCCTGTCTCGACCCTGGTGTGGGAGACCCCGAACCTGGAGAGGGGCTGACGTCTGGGTCTGGACTGGAACCGCTGACTGGAGCTGGACCCGACGACGGTGGAGCGAACTACTCTGGCTCCGGAGTGGAGCCGCTGACTGGAGCTGGATCAGGCACCGGTGGAGCGGACTGCTCTGGCTCCGGAGTGGAGCCGCTGACCGGAGCTGGACTGGACCCCGGTGGAGCGGATTGCTCTGGCTCCGGAGTGGAGCCGCTGACCGGAGCTGGATCAGGCACCGGTGGAGCGGACTGCTCTGGCTCCGGAGTGGATCCGCTGACCGGAGCTGGACTGGACCCCGGTGGAGCGGATTGCTCTGGCTCCGGAGTGGAGCAGCTAACCGGAGCTGGACTGGACCCCGGTGGAGCGGATTGCTCTGGCTCCGGAGTGGAGCAGCTAACCGGAGCTCGATCAGGCACCGGTGGAGCGGACTGCTCTGGCTCCGGAGTGGAGCAGCTGACCGGTGCCGGACTAGGCACCGGTGGGACAGGCACGGGCCGTGCCGGACTGGCGACGCGCACCACTGGCTTGGTGCGAGGGACAGGAACAGGCCGGACCGGGCTGGCGACGCGCACCACTGGCTTGGTGCGAGAAGCAGGAACAGGCCGGACCGGGCTGACGACGCGCACCATTGGCTTGGTGCGAGGAGCAGGAACAGGCCGGGCCGGGCTAGGAACACGCACCACTGGTTTGGTGCGAGGAGCAGGAACGGGCCGGACCGGACTGCGAAGGCGGCCTGGAGGTCTGGAGCGGAGAGCTGGCACAACCCGTCCTGGCTGGCTGTCCACTTTCGCACTACACATGCGGGGCGCTGGCACAGGACGCACTGGGCTGTGCACGCGCACTGGCGATACAGCTCGTAGAACAGGCGCAGGATATGCGGGACCGAGGAGGCGTACTGGAGACCAGGAGCGTTGAGCCGGCACACCCCATCCTCGCTGAATGCCCATCTTCGCACGACACGTGCGTGGTGCTAGCACAGGACGTACAGGACTGTGCCGGAACACTGGCGACACAGTACGTAGCTCCGCATAACACAGAGCCTGCCCAGTCACACGCTTCCTCGCGTGAGTACGGGGAGTTGGCTCTGCTCTAACACTAGGCTCCGCCAACCACCCTTTTAGCCCCCCCAAAACATTTTCTTGGGGCTGTCTCTCGGGCTTCTTCCTCGGCCGGCACCTTCTGCGTTGCCGCTGCTCCTCTCTATACCGCGCCTCCACTGTCTCCTCCCAAGGACGGCGATCCATCCCGGCCTGAATCTCCTCCCATGTCCAGGAACCCTTTCCTTCCAGGATCTCCTCCCATGTCCAGGTTGTCTGCTCCTGGACACGCTGCTTGGTCCTCGTTTGGTGGGATCTTCTGTCACGCTCGTTTATAGACTGGACGGACCAAGGCGCAGCGTGATAAGCATACATGTTTATTTAAACGAATAAACACACGACAAAAACAACAAACGAAACGTGAAGTCCAAGGTAGCACACAAACATACCATAACACGGTACAAGATCCCACAACTAACAGGTGCCAAAAGGCTGCCTAAGTATGGTCCCCAATCAGAGACAACGAGCTACAGCTGCCTCTGATTGGGAACCACCCCGGCCAACATAGATCTACACATTCTAGATCTAAAACATAGAAAATCCAACATAGAACATAACCACAATGAATATACACAACAAGAAAAATCACACCCTGACTCAACAAAAAAGAGTCCTCAGAATCAGGGCGTGACAGTTGCCAAACGTCAGGCTCAAAACATTAATGACTTGGAGAAGATCTGCAAAGAGGAGTGGGACAAAATCCCTCCTGAGATGTGTGCAAACCTGGTGGCCAACTACAAGAAACGTCTGACCTCTGTGACTGCCAACAAGGGTTTTGCCACCAAGTAGTAAGTCATGTTTTGCAGAGGGGTCAAATACTTATTTCCCTCATTAAAATGCAAATCAATATATAACATTTTTGACATGCGTTTTTCTGGATTTTGTTGTTGTTATTCTGTCTCTCACTGTTCAAATAAACCTACCATTAAAATTATAGACTGATCATGTCTTTGTCAGTGGGCAAACGTACAAAATCAGCCTGGGATCAAATACTTTTTTCCCTCACTGTAATACCCCATAATGACAAAGCAAAAACAGGTTTCTAGAAATGTTTGCTAATTTATTTAAAACACACATTTACTTGGAACTTTGTTGAAGCACCTTTGGCAGCGATTACAGCATCAAGTCTTCTAGGGTATGACGCTACAATCTTGGCACACCTGTATTTCGGGAGTTTCTCCCATTATTCTCTGCAGATCCTCTCAAGCTCTGTCAGGTTGGATGGGGAGTGTTGCTGCACAGCTATTTTCAGGTCTCTCCAGAGATGTTCGATCGGGTTCAAGTCCGGGCTCTGGCTGGGCCACTCAAGGACATTCAGAGACTTGTCCCGAAGCCAATCCTACGTTGTCTTGGCTGTGTGCCTAGGGTTGTTGTCCTGTTGGAAGGTGAACCCCAGTCTGAGGTCCTGAGCGCTCTGGAGCAGGTTTTCATCAAGGATCTCGCTGAACTTTGCTCCGTTCATCTTTGCCTCGATCCTGACTAGTCTCCCAGTCCCTGCCGCTGAAAAACATCCCCACAGCATGATGCTGCCACCACAATGCTTCACCGTAGGGATGGTGCCAGTTTTCCTCCAGACGTAACACTTGGCATTCAGGCCAAAGAGTTCAATCTTGGTTTTATCAGACCAGAGAATCTTGTTTCTCATGGTCTGAGAGTCTTTAGATGCCTTTTGGCAAACTCCAAGCGGGCTGTCATGTGCCTTTTACTGAGGAGTGGCTTCCATCTGGCCACTCTACCATAAAGGCCTGATTGGTGGAGTGCTGCAGAGATGGTTGTCCTTCTGGAAGGTTCTCCCATCTCCACAGAGGAACTCTAGAACTTTGTCAGAGTGACCATCGGGTTCTTGGTCACCTCCCTGACCAAGGCACTTCTCCCCCGATTGCTCAGTTTGGCCGGGTGGCCAGCTCTACGAAGAGTCTTGGTGGTTCCAAACTTCTTCCATTTAAGAATGATGGAGGCCACTGTGTTCTTGGGGACCTTCAATGCTGCATAAATGTGTTGGTACCCTTCCCCAGATCTGTGCCTCGACACAATCCTGTCTCGGAGCACTACGGACAATTCCTTCGACCTCATGGCTTGGTTTCTACTCTGCCATGCACTGTCAACTGTGGGACTTTATATAGACAGGTGTGTGCCTTTCCAAATCATGTCCAATCAATTGAATTTACCACAGGTGGACTCCAATCAAGTTGTAGAAACATCTCAAGAATGATCAATGGAAACAGGATGCACCTGAGCTCAATTTCGAGTTTCATAGCAAAGGGTCTGAATACTTATCTAAATAAGGTATTTCTGTTTTTATTTGTAATACATTTGCAAACATTTCTAAAAACCTGTTTTCGCTTTGTCATTATGGGATATTGTGTGTAGATTGCTGAGGATTATTATTTTTTAAATCCACTGTAGATACCCTTTAAATCACACATAGACAGGTGTAGATACTCTTTAAATCACACAGATACCCTTTAAATCACACAAATACACTTTAAATCACATAGATACCCTTTAAATCACATAGATACCCTTTAAATCACATAGATACCCTTTAAATCACACAGAGACAGATGAGGGTGTATCTACAAACACACACGCTCGGAGAAGCAGGATTGCCGTTGATAAGCCCCCTGGCACCATTTTCCGCTCTCAGTTACAGGGGGCCAGCGTTTGGTGACGCTGCAGTCATTTGCCCTCTCCTCTCCTCTCCTCTCCTCTCCTCTCCTCTCCTCTCCTCTCCTCTCCTCTCCTCTCCTCTCCTCTCCTCTCCTCTCCTCTCCTCTCCTCTCCTCTCCTCTCCTCTCCTCTCTCCAAAAGCTGCTGCTGTGGGGCATCACTTTTGTTTCTCTCACCAGCCCAAATCCCCATTAAGGCACTCCAGGGGATACACACCACACACACACAAACTGACTGGCTAATCACCTAAGTGGTCACTATTTCACAACACACAAATTTACACACACGGCACGGCAGCTTCCTCCTCTGTGGACCGCAGAGACAACAGACAGGCTCATGGGAAGACTCCTGTGGGGCTTTGAAATTAAAAGCCATTATCACTACCTGTGACCACACGTCTGGTGAGACACCCTGTAAACAAACCTCAAACACAATACCGCTTCGTCAGGGATCATACTGCAAATACCAAAATTCAAACAACTGTAAAACTACAATATCCATATGCTACTTACTGACTTTATTAGAGTCAATTAGAGCTATTGAATATTACATTGATATGGATTTTGGGACTTCCTCTCTACCATTCTTTATAATAAGAATAGCCTGCAACACAATATTCTAAAAGTACTGCCTTTCAAAACCTGTGAGCATGTATTCCTGTGTCTAAGTCTGAGTGACTGACATTTAGTAGCTGATAACGTAACAGGCCCCCGGCTACGCTCACCAACCCCAGACAACAGCTTCAGGAGATTGACACCTACATAAAGCTAAATAGAAAGGGGCAGAATAACTATTGACATTTCTCCCAAAAGAGGTGTGATCCGCAAAACAGGTTTCTGTTAGAGCAGGGTGTCAGGAACAAACACTTTCTGCATATGAGCTCGTCAGCTACCTACCACCATACAACGATCAGTTAGGAAAATCATAATTAGGGGAGGTTATAGTAAATGTACTGAGGAGGTCCAAAATTGAAGCCATCCAAAGGAACATATCGCAAATAAACATAAGTCAAAATACACAAACATATATGGTGGGGGGGGGGTATAGAGCGGTATAGTCAAAACAAGAGAAGGGAGGGAATAATATCCCTGAGCTACAGAGACTGGATCAAGACAAAACTGAGTAGAGTCAGGAGCTGCCTGTCAGGGCGTGCTGTAGGTGCAATGGTGGAATCAAACGCAGGACTCAGAACGATATTCCAATCTCTTGTATTACTGCCCATACATAGGCAAAAAGGACAACTTGGCCCGAAGGCGAAAATAACGCACCACGGCGAAAAGAAACAGCGCACTAACAGGTGCGACAAAATGTAACCGCGCACAAACAGGTGCGACCAAATGTAACCGCGCACAAACAGGTGCGATAATACTCCAGTGTAGTGGAGAGAAGCTCAACCGAGCAATACACACAACTGACGGAAAATAATTACACACAACACTAGACAAACACAACGAGAAACTTATAGGACACTAATTACGCCAAAACAGAAACAGGTGTGGAAACAAACAGACAAAAGCAAACGAACATGAAACATACAGCGGTGGCAGCTAGAATTCCGGAGACGACGAACGCCGAAACCTGCCCGAACAAGGGAGAGAGGCAGCCTCGGCCGAAACCGTGACAGTACCCCCCCCTTGACGCGCGGCTCCAGACGTGCGCCGACTCCGGCCTCGGGGACGACCAGGAGGACGCGGAGCAGGGCGCGTCGGATGCCCCCGATGGAATTCCGTCAGGAGCGACGGGTCCAAAACGTCTCTCCTCGGCACCCAGCACCGCTCCTCCGGACCGTACCCCTCCCACTCCACTAGATACTGGAGACCCCCCATCCGACGTCTCGAATCCAAGATGGATCTCACGGAGTACGCCGGTGCCCCCTCGATGTCCAACGGGGGCGGAGGAGTCTCCAAGATCTCATCTTCTTGGAGTGGGCCCGCTACCACCGGCCTGAGAAGGGACACATGGAACGAGGGGTTAATACACTTATACTCCACAGGTAGCTGTAATCTATAACATACCTCGTTCAACCTTCTCAGGACTTTAAATGGCCCTACAAACCGCCGACCCAGTTTCCGACAGGGCAGGCGGAGGGGCAGGTTTCTGGTAGAGAGCCAGACTCGATCACCAGGTGCGTACACCGGTGCCTCACTGCGGTGGAGATCAGCGCTCGCCTTCTGACGTCGGAGGGCCCGCTGCAGGTGGACGTGTGCAGCGTTCCAAGTCTCCTCCGAGCGCCGCGCCCACTCATCCACCGCAGGAGCCTCGATCTGGCTCTGCTGCCAGGGTGCCAGAACCGGCTGGTAACCTAACACACATTGAAATGGGGTTAGGTTAGTGGAGGAATGGCGTAGGGAATTCTGGGCCATCTCGGCCCAGGGAACGTACCTTGACCACTCCTCCGGCCGGTCCTGGCAGTATGTTCTGAGAAACCTACCCACATCCTGGTTTACGCGTTCCACCTGCCCATTACTCTCCGGGTGGTAACCCGAGGTGAGGCTCACCGAGACCCCCAACCGCTCCATAAACGCTCTCCAGACTCTGGAGGTGAATTGGGGACCCCGATCAGCCACAATGTCCTCGGGTACCCCGTAGTGCCGGAACACATGGGTAAACAGTGCCTCGGCAGTTTGTAGGGCAGTAGGAAGACCCGGCATGGGGAGCAAACGACAGGCCTTAGAGAACCGGTCCACAACGACCAGGATGGTAGTATTCCCTTGGGAGAGGGGAAGGTCTGTTATAAAGTCCACTGAGAGGTGGGACCATGGTCGTTGTGGAACGGGCAGGGGTAGCAACTTACCCCTAGGTAGATGTCTAGGCGCCTTACACTGGGCGCACACCGAGCAGGAGGAAACATAAACCCTCACATCCCTTGCCAACGTGGGCCACCAGTACTTGGCACTAAGACAGTGCACTGTCCGGCCGATACCCGGATGTCCAGAGGAGGGTGACGTGTGAGCCCAATAGATCAATCGATCCCGAACCTCGAGCGGAACGTACTTCCGACCCTCCGGGCACTGTGGTGGACTAGGGTCGGTGCGTAACGCCCGCTCGAGTTCAGCATCGACCTCCCACACTACCGGTGCCACCAGACACGACTCAGGCAGTATGGGAGTGGGCTCCACGGACCTCTCCTCCGTGTCATACCGCCGAGACAGCGCATCTGCCTTGCCATTCTGTGACCCAGGGATGTACGTGATCTTAAAAGTAAACCTGGTCAAGAACATACTCCATCTTGCCTGGCGAGGGTTCAGCCTCCTCGCCGCCCGGATGTACTCCAGGTTACGGTGGTCCGTCAAAATGAGGAAAGGGTGTTGAGCCCCCTCAAGCCAGTGCCTCCACACCTTTAGAGCCTGTACCACGGCTAACAGCTCCCTGTCCCCTACGTCATAGTTCCGCTCCGCCGGACTGAGCTTCTTAGAATAAAAAGCACAGGGGCGGAGTTTAGGTGGCGCGCCAGACCGTTGGGAAAGCACGGCTCCTAAACCGGCCTCCGACGCGTCCACCTCTACCTGGAACGGCAAAGAGGGATCCGGATGCGCCAGCACCGGGGCCGAGGTAAACAGGTCCTTCAGCCTCCCAAACGCCCTGTCCGCCTCGGCCGACCACTGCAGACGCACCGGACCCCCCTTCAACAGAGACGTGATGGGAGCTGCCACCTGTCCAAAACCCCGGATAAACCTCCTGTAGTAATTTGCAAACCCCAAAAACTGCTGCACCTCCTTCACAGTGGTTGGTGTTTGCCAATTACGCACGGCCGACACCCGGTCTACCTCCATCTTCACCCCTGACGCAGACAACTGATAACCCAAAAAGGAGACCGACTCCTGGAAAAACAGACACTTCTCTGCCTTCACATACAGGTCGTGCTCCACCAGCCTCCGCAACACTCTGCGCACCAGGGCCACATGCTCGACACGGGTAGGTGAGTACACGAGAATGTCATCAATGTACACCACCACCCCCTGCCCCTGCATGTCCCTGAAGATCTCATCCACAAATGATTGGAAAACTGACGGAGCGTTCATCAACCCGTATGGCATGACCAGATACTCGTAATGGCCCGAGGTGGTACTAAAGGCTGTTTTCCATTCATCACCCTCCCTGATGCGCACCAAGTTGTACGCGCTCCTGAGATCTAATTTCGTGAAGAAACGCGCCCCATGCAACGACTCAGTCATGGTCGCAATCAGCGGGAGTGGATAACTATACTTCACCGTAATCTGATTGAGACCACGGTAATCGATGCACGGGCGCAAACCACCATCCTTTTTCTTCACGAAAAAGAAACTCGAGGACGCGGGGGAAGTGGAAGGCCGTATGTATCCTTGTCTCAGCGATTCGTCTATGTAAATCTCCATAGCTTTCTTCTCCTCCTGAGACAGAGGATACACATGGCTCCGTGGGAGCGCAGCTCCTGCCTGGAGGTCTATCGCACAATCCCCCTGCCTATGGGGTGGCAACCGCGTCGCCCTCGCCTTACTAAACGCAATAGCCAAATCCCCATACTCAGGTGGAACGTGCAATGCGGGCACCTGGTTTGGACTCTCCACCGAGGTAGCCCCTACGGAAACGCCCAAACATCTACCCACACACTGAGCAGACCACTCCATCAGAGCCCTCTCCTGCCACGAAATAGCTGGGTTATGGGTACTCAACCAGGGCATGCCCAGCACCACCGGATACGCAGGAGAGTCAATCAGGAACAGCTGAATCATCTCCTGATGATCCCCCTGCGCACACATCCTAAGTGGCGCCGTGACCTCCCTGATTAAGCCCGTACCCAACGGACGACTATCTAGGGCGTGAACGGGAAAAGGAACATCAACAGGAATGAGGGGAATCCCTAACTCTAAACAAAACTTTTTATCAATAAAATTCCCAGCCGCGCCTGAATCTACCAGCGCCTTATGCTGGGAATGAGGTGCTACCTGTGGAAAACGTACAGGCATACAAAAATGGGCAACAGTGAGCTCTGGGTGAGTGGGGCGCCTACTCACCTGGAGGGAATCCCCAGTGCGGGACCTGTCGTCATCTCCCCTAGGAGGCCATCCCCAGCACCTAGCCGCGGTGTGTCCTCCCCGACCACAGTTGGTGCAGTGGATGGACCCCCTAGCCTGCCGACTCCTCCTCTCTCTAGCGCCAGCGCCCCCGAGCTCCATAGGACACGGCTCGGAGGCGCTGGAGGGTGAAATGGGCGGACCCTCCGCAGGACGTCCGCGGGTAGCCAGTAGGTTATCCAGCCTGATGGACATGTCAACCAGCTGGTCGAAGGAGAGGCTGGTGTCCCTACAAGCCAGCTCCCGACGGACGTCCTCTCGTAGGCTACATCTGTATAGATCGATGAGGGCCCGATCATTCCACCCTGCATCTGCCGCTAGCGTACGGAATTCGAGCGCGAATTCCTGGGCACTTCTCCTCCCCTGCCGGAGGAAGACCAGACGCTCCCCCGCCGCTTTCCCCTCCGGGGGATGGTCAAACACCGCCCTGAAGCGGCGGGAGAACTCGTTGTAAGTAATCGTCGTGGCGTCGATCTTCCTCCACTCCGCGTTGGCCCACTCCAACGCCTTTCCGGCCAGGCAGGAGATCAGGGCGGACACGCTCTCATGCCCTGAAGGTGCCGGGTGCACTGTGGCCAGGTATAGCTCCACCTGGAGTAGGAATCCCTGACACCCAGCCGCGGCTCCGTCGTAGGCCCTCGGGAGAGATAGTCGGACTCCTCGAGGTTCCGGCGCTGGAATGGGCGGGCTGGCCGATGGTGCTGGCAGGGCGGGAGGCGGTGGAGGCGGACCCCAGCCTCGGATGGTGGAAATCACCTCCTGCAGGGCGGTCCCCATCTGCAGGAGCTGATCTTGTTGGTCCCGAACCTGGGCCTCCAGTCTCGTCTGGGCTGCTTCGGCTCCTGCTGATTCCATAGATGGTGTGTAATTCTGTCAGGGCGTGCTGTAGGTGCAATGGTGGAATCAAACGCAGGACTCAGAACGATATTCCAATCTCTTGTATTACTGCCCATACATAGGCAAAAAGGACAACTTGCCCCGAAGGCGAAAATAACGCACCACGGCGAAAAGAAACAGCGCACTAACAGGTGCGACAAAATGTAACCGCGCACAAACAGGTGCGACCAAATGTAACCGCGCACAAACAGGTGCGATAATACTCCAGTGTAGTGGAGAGAAGCTCAACCGAGCAATACACACAACTGACGGAAAATAATTACACACAACACTAGACAAACACAACGAGAAACTTATAGGACACTAATTACGCCAAAACAGAAACAGGTGTGGAAACAAACAGACAAAAGCAAACGAACATGAAACATACAGCGGTGGCAGCTAGAATTCCGGAGACGACGAACGCCGAAACCTGCCCGAACAAGGGAGAGAGGCAGCCTCGGCCGAAACCGTGACACTGCCTGCCACAACCACATGGAACAACAGAACAATTGCGGCCCAGAATCTAGCAGTTTACGGTTTTAGCCTGTTAAAACGTAACTTATTACAACTGTGAGTTTTTTAGAGACATGGTTTTCATTTCAGGAGGAGAGCTTAGCCTCTGACGACCAATACCCAGACTACCACGACATTTACAGTTACTTTAATTGTCTCTGGATTGGATGGAATAAAAAACATTTGACGAGCCACCTCTGTTTTGGGTTTCAATACGAGAGGCGTTGGCGTCTTTCCCGCTGTTTAAGGTCTTTAAACAATGGAATACCTGTAGGAGAAATACTGTACAGATTCTCTCTAGCTGTTCCCTCTGGTTCCCATCAAAACAAACCAGTTTAAAGTCATTACTGACCCTTAAAGCTACAGTCTGGGATTCAGATTTAATTCAGCTACGTATGTAAATATCAACCCAGATCCTAGACTGTATCTTTAAAAAGCTCAGACATAACATAACAAAACATAGCCACTTTAATGGCCTCCATCCATGTTCAGTGTGCCAGCCATAGACCTATAAATTGGTGCCAGCCAGCCCATCTGACATAGCTATTGGCTACCATGTGCCACCTCTACGCATGGCATATATCACCAAACCACGCTATGTACACAACAATGTGAAGTCACTCAGCCCTTGGTGGTCATCCACGACACAAGAGGGTAAAAAAATGTCTGCATCCCAAATCGCACTCTACACCCTAAATAGTGCACTACTTTTGACCCGAGCCCTATGCGGTATTTATGGAATAGGGTGGCATTTGAGAAGCACGTTACGTAATTTGGGAGAATCTCCGGCTTCCACCGTGACAGTAATTGGCGAGAGAGCCCTTATGAGATTTTTGCAGCGCCAACGTTTTCCGGAATAATCCCATCTTGTTTGAATCTGGCTCGTCATCATTATGGATGAATAAAACACACATGTAAACACAAAGTATAAGGATGAGAAACCCCACAGAGAAAACCACTGAAAAATAACCTAATTATTGACATAGTGTATGTGTTGTATGATAAGCATATTACACATTTACACTGCTTAACTGTGAGATACATTACTTACATCTGTATTATCTTTACCATTCACAACACAAGTAGGAACAGAATTTATAGTATTTTCAAATAGTAGTGTATTCAAATAATTGAATAATATGAAATAATCGTTTTTTTAAGTCTTAAAGATCTTCACTGAGGTCTCAGTGTGTTCATAACAACGCTTTTCTCCTCTACTACTGAGAAAACACTTCAATCACAAGCCCTGAATTAAATAATGACCACAGGAAAAATGACCTTTCTGACTCAGTTATTATGACATGAATCAACAGCTATAAAATTGGGGCAAATTGACTAAATGAAGTGAGTGAAATAGGAAATGTGTATTTCATAGTTGAGCTATGAGCATTACTGCTGTACTCCTGGAATGAAGTATTGGAAACCACTGGAGTCGAACTGGGCAAGCCCTGAATGCAAAATACATTCTCTACTGGCAGCAACTCACACACACACACACACACACACACACACACACACACACACACACACACACACACACACACACACACACACACACACACACAGGCTACAGACACACACTTACACAATATCAGTGTGTTCTTCACAGTGTGTAACCCATCTGGTCCAAGTTAAGTGTAACATAGAAAGCTCATTCAGATATAGTGAGTGTAGATGAAAACTTGGCATGGCCGACCCCCCCACTCTCCCTCTCCCCTGATTTCACGTCTAGACATCATATTGGAAAATGGCTCGCACACCACAAATACAGAAGGAATGCGGCAGCAGCAGCAGCACGGATGATACTGTGGAGGAGAAAATGGCTACCTGTTTTGGATAGGACGGTATAGGTGGAGTAGGTCTATGTTGGTGGTTACGTCACATAACTGTTATGGAAAACAAATGCCAGCGTGTTCTAAAATATACCCTCAGTGTTTCATTGATGACTAATCAGGTTAATATGGTGAGCTGTGTTGGGGCAACAGGACCAAATAGAATCAGGTTAATATGGCGAGCTGTGTTGGGGCAACAGGACCAAATAGAATCAGGTTAATATGGCGAGCTGTGTTGGGGCAACAGGACCAAATAGAATCAGGTTAATATGGCGAGCTGTGTTGGGGCAACAGGACCAAATAGAATCAGGTTAATATGGCGAGCTGTGTTGGGGCAACAGGACCAAATAGAATCAGGTTAATATGGTGAGCTGTGTTGGGGCAACAGGACCAAATAGAATCAGGTTAATATGGCGAGCTGTGTTGGGAAAACAGGACCAAATAGAATCAGGTTAATATGGCGAGCTGTGTTGGGGCAACAGGACCAAATAGAATCAGGTTAATATGGCGAGCTGTGTTGGGGCAACAGGACCAAATAGAATCAGGTTAATATGGCGAGCTGTGTTGGGGCAACAGGACCAAATAGAATCAGGTTAATATGGCGAGCTGTGTTGGGGCAACAGGACCAAATAGAATCAGGTTAATATGGCGAGCTGTGTTGGGGCAACAGGACCAAATAGAATCAGGTTAATATGGCGAGCTGTGTTGGGAAAACAGGACCAAATAGAATCAGGTTAATATGGCGAGCTGTGTTGGGGCAACAGGACCAAATAGAATCAGGTTAATATGGCGAGCTGTGTTGGGGCAACAGGACCAAATAGAATCAGGTTAATATGGCGAGCTGTGTTGGGGCAACAGGACCAAATAGAATCAGGTTAATATGGCGAGCTGTGTTGGGGCAACAGGACCAAATAGAATCAGGTTAATATGGCGAGCTGTGTTGGGGCAACAGGACCAAATAGAATCAGGTTAATATGGCGAGCTGTGTTGGGGCAACAGGACCAAATAGAATCAGGTTAATATGGCGAGCTGTGTTGGGAAAACAGGACCAAATAGAATCAGGTTAATATGGCGAGCTGTGTTGGGGCAACAGGACCAAATAGAATCAGGTTAATATGGCGAGCTGTGTTGGGGCAACAGGACCAAATAGAATCAGGTTAATATGGCGAGCTGTGTTGGGGCAACAGGACCAAATAGAATCAGGTTAATATGGCGAGCTGTGTTGGGGCAACAGGACCAAATAGAATCAGGTTAATATGGCGAGCTGTGTTGGGAAAACAGGACCAAATAGAATCAGGTTAATATGGCGAGCTGTGTTGGGAAAACAGGACCAAATAGAATCAGGTTAATATGGCGAGCTGTGTTGGGGCAACAGGACCAAATAGAATCAGGTTAATATGGCGAGCTGTGTTGGGGAAACAAGACCAAATAGAATCAGGTTAATATGGCGAGCTGTGTTGGGGAAACAAGACCAAATAGAATCAGGTTAATATGGCGAGCTGTGTTGGGGCAACAGGACCAAATAGAATCAGGTTAATATGGCGAGCTGTGTTGGGGCAACAGGACCAAATAGAATCAGGTTAATATGGCGAGCTGTGTTGGGAAAACAGGACCAAATAGAATCAGGTTAATATGGCGAGCTGTGTTGGGGCAACAGGACCAAATAGAATCAGGTTAATATGGTGAGCTGTGTTGGGGCAACAGGACCAAATAGAATCAGGTTAATATGGCGAGCTGTGTTGGGGCAACAGGACCAAATAGAATCAGGTTAATATGGCGAGCTGTGTTGGGGAAACAGGACCAAGTAGAGGAACCTAAGACTGTGTGTTTCAGGCCAAGGCTGGATTGGCATCCCACACACTGAATACAGACACACACCATGGGCATCCCACACACTGAATACAGACACACACCATGGGCATCACACACACTGAATACAGACACACACCATGGGCATCACACACACACTGAACATAGACACACACACCATGGGCATCCCACACACTGAATACAGACACACACCATGGGCATCCCACACACTGAATACAGACACACACCATGGGCATCCCACACACTGAATACAGACACACACCATGGGCATCACACACAGTCTGAATACACACACACACCATTGGCATCACACACACTGAATACAGACACACACACACCATTGGCATCACACACACTGAATACAGACACACACCATGGGCATCACACACACTGAATACAGACAAGCAAGTTATAGTAAAGATCTAACATGAAGACTGATGTGGTTTCATTGACTTTGTCAAATGAAAATTCAATACAATAATGAATATGCAGGGTCTGAAGGCAAAATGAAAAAGACTTGACAGACAAATAGATCAAGTCGGACACAAATGGAGAGGATGAAATTGAGAGCGAGATAGAAAAACTGACAGAGAGAAAGAGGGAGACACATTTAAACGGACATCTGACTGACAGAGAGACACATTGACGTGGACAAAGAATTTGCTCAGACAGAAAGATAGAGAGCGAGAGAGAGAGAGAGAGAGAGAGAGAGAGAGAGAGATTGCAAGCGAAAGAGAAAGAGAAAGAAAGAAAGCGAGAGAGCGAGAGAGACAGTCAAGGTGATATAGAGAATTTCAACCCACCAGGAGGAACTGGGTGAACTCTCCATAGCTGAGGTGCTTGGTCCTCTCCTTGCCGAAGTGCAGCCGCATGAACTCAGAGTCCCAGTTAAAGGGGATGTGCTGATGGTTGGTGGTTTGGCTGAAGACCTGATTCACGTCCTCTGAGGAGAGACAAGACGAGACGAGCACCTTTAATGAAATCAGTCCCGTTTTCATTCAGACACTGTTGACAAACAGACTACTGTAGATGGATGGTTAGCTGTAGCATTGCTTCACAAGACTTGGTTACTTGCAGAGATGGCGGACAATGATGTCTATTATGTCAAAATGTATTATTTTGTATCAAGTCATAGGAATGATCATTGACCAGTTTTTTAAGAGATTTCAAATTAGAAAAGTAAGTGTTAATAATGATAGAAGTTACAGGTCCCTGAAGCCATAGGTCTGAACAATAATGATGGATTGACATCTGATGGAAGCATTAGACAGTACTGTAGGCCTACTATAGCTATAAAATACGTGAAGCTATGTGATTACACACTTTTATAATTCTGGAAGAGTCTCAGCCAGTAGAGGTAATGGAGGTGGGAGACATTGAACACCAGCCCAAATGATTACAGCCTTAGCAGAGAAAACAAAACAAACAGATAGTCAGAGAGAGGAACCTGTTTCTTATTATGCCACAAAACCAAAAACGTGTTTCAAACCTGCTAGTATGTATCAGTGTAACTAAGAGGAGGGGAATGAATAACTTAAAGAGAAATGAGAGAGGGGATGCGGCCCAAATTGCACCCTATTCCTTACATAGAGCAGTCTAAAGTAGTGCACTATATATGGAATAGTTGTGCCATTTGTGACTGGAATAGTTGTGCCATTTGTGACTGGAATAGTTGTGCCATTTGTGACGCACACTAGAAATATGGAGTGCGATTTTCCCCCCAGTCAGGCCCTACCTTTTGGAACAAGACAGCTCGAGCAGGTTTTACACTTTAATGAGGCAATAAAAATACTGCATTTACTCGACAGTGCAACACTGCAGTGCCATTCCCCATTCCAGACCTGCTGTTTATATTATCAGCATTTATGGACCTGTCAACACTCAGGCAACCTTTTTTTTTATTTGTATCTCTTTGGGTGAAGTACATTCATGTTTTAACATGCATTTCATGTCACGGTTTTATTAACTCTATTCCACCAAATTATGGATGTATTTTTATGAAACACTAAGAAATAACAGTGCATTCATCCCTTCATGTAAAAATATATGTTTTTCCGCGTTCACTTAATATAAATTACACAGGTTATTAACAAACAAGAAAAGACCATACAAAAATGTAATGAAAATAAAAAAGAAATCAGAACAAGCCATTTATGTGGAAAAACAAACTGTCTTTAATGCAGCTAAGCCGCAGCAATTAATGCTTTTAATACGTTATAAAGGAGCGACTTGTTATTTTGGTTGAGATGGAGAAGGCCATTTAATCTAATGAAAAAGCAAAGAAAGTGAAAAGAGAAAATTATGTAATGGATCACAATAAAGTGACTTTGACAAGAGCATAATCTCAATCACAAGTTAAAATGGTAGCAGAACATGAGGTATAGACAGCAGTGTAATGTTCTACTTCTTGTTGCGTCTCCTAGCGTAGCCGCGGTAGCGTTCGGGTAGGCTATATTCATTAACCTTTCAGAAGGCAGAAAAACAACAGACCTTTGAATTACCAAACCAGATACACCACATCACAGATAAATAGTCTAATTGAGCTTTTTAAATATGAAAATTAACATATGTGCATATATAATCAACCACAATGATCTTACTCCCTGCCGACTAGCAACAATTAGAATGGAATTTGCTTTCTCTCTGTTTGTGCCCAAGATATGTGCGCTGCAATTCAAATCAGTCCTAATGTGCTAATGTGGCACACCTACAGAAGGCAAAATTAGGGTTGTTTAAATCAATTAGGGAAATGTGAAATTAGCAACACGTACAAATGTCTCCTCTTCTCACCTCTGGGCTCGGAGGCTTCTGGGTAATGGTGCCAATCACAAACACACTGCCCTCCTCTCCGACAGACAGACATGTCTTCTGCCCCTCCACCCCTCCAAAACCAATATCTGTCATCCTGTCATCTCCATAGGGGTGCTTACACTGTCACCTTCATAGGGGCTAAGGTTACTGTCATTGACTCTGATGGTTATGTGTGACAATATAATTTTTGGTCATTTTGAGAGAGCAAAACATGTTTTTTTATCAACCTCTTCCAAAATAACAAAATAACAAAATGTCCAATGAAATGTACTTTCAGTAAATAAAATACCTCACAGTGTACTTGAGAATTGCTTTAAGAATTCTTCCTTCACTTAAATATTAGAATCCTAGCTATAAGTGTCCACATTGTTTTGTACTTCAGCGGTCACCTGCATATCACAGGTCTCACAGGTCTCTCATATTTCACAAATCATACCTGGGGGTTAGAGGGTTAGAGCTGAAATAGAGCTGTCAATCAAATCAGACAGGGAAGGTTACGTACCGTAGGTGGCTGCTCCTTTGCCCGTCTTGTCGAACAGCAGGAAAGCGACCATGTAGAGAGCATCTGGAGCACACAGGACCGACTCAAAAGCCACAAACTCCTGGAAGGAGATCAACCTGAAGGAGAGAAAGGGAAAGAGAGAGAGAGAGAGAGAGAGAGAGAGCGAAAGAGAGAGAGAGAGAGAGAGAGAGAGAGAGAGAGAGAGAGATAGAATGAGAGAACGAGAGAGAGATAGAATGAGAGAACGAGAGAATGAGAGAGGGAGAGAGAGAGAACGAGAGAACAAGAGAGAGAGAGAGAGAGAGAGAGAGAGAGAGAGAGAGAGAGAGAGAGAGAGAGAGAGAACGAGAGAACGAGAGAGAGAGAGAGAAAGTTGAATGTGAGGGTATCCTGTAAAAGTCTACCCAGATAATATCCTGTTCCACAATGAGAGCAGAGAAGGACTATCAGTATCACTAGGACACATTTTACAGGACTTGTGGTGCAATCATTTAGAGGAGAACTATAGAATACAAGTTTCAATTTACAACCCAAGGTGACAAAACCAATTAACAGAACAGCTTATCAATCTATGAAAATCTTAATTAAGGTAGGCTACTTCTCAGCTGAGTGAAATGTCAAACTTAATGAGTATGACTTCATGTCAGTGTTGTGTGCCAGTCTGAGTTGGCTGCTATAACGTTGATGGGCAACTTTACACATCTAAAAATGATTTAATATGAAGTTTTACATTTCCCCCTCTACCATTATAAACAGGTGTACAAGCACGAAGGGAGTTTTGAGACAGCTTTGGAAATCCTTTCACTTTTACTGTATTGCCTATATTTCAGGACAAAAATTAAATTTTTGCCCATGTCCAAAAATGTACTAGAGGTCTCTAAGCCTCTCTCTCTCTCTCTCTCTCTCTCTCTCTCTTTCTATCTCTCTCTTTCTCTCTCTTTCTCGCTCCCTTTCTCTCTTTCTCTCTTTCTCTCTCCCTCTCTCTCTATCTTTCTCTTTCGCTCTCTCTTTCTCTTTCTATCTCTCTCTTTCTCTCTCTTTCTCGCTCCCTTTCTCTCTTTCTCTCTTTCTATCTTTCTCTCTCTCTCTCTCTCTGGTTGTGTAGTCTACAGCATGTACAGTTGAAGTCGGAAGTTTACATACACCTTAGCCAAATACATTTAAACTCAGGTTTTCACAATTCCTGACATTTAATCCTAGTAAATATTCCCTGTATTAGGTCAGTTAGGATCACCACTTTATTTTAAGAATGTGAAATGTCAGAATAATTGTCACGCCCTGGCTCTGGGGACTCTAGTATGTTGAGCCAGGGTGTGAGTTTTCATGTGTTTTCCATTCTAGGTTAAGTATTTCTATGTTGGCCAGTGTGGTTCTCAATCAGAGGCAACGAGTGTCAGCTGTTGCTGGTTGTCTCTGATTGGGAACCACATTTAGACAGGCTGTTTTCCCACAGTGGTTGTGGGATCTTGTTCCAAGTAGGTTGTGTTTATCTAAGGACGTCACGTTATCGTTTTGTTGTTTTTGTTCGTGTTATCTTATTTAATAAATATGTTCGCAAATAACGCTGCGCATTGGTCCTCTGTTCCCGACGATCGTGATAGAAGATCCCACCAAAACTGGACCAAGCAGCGTGTCCAGGAGCCATCGCCAGGGGAATCGCTAGCGGATCTCCGTGGCAACCTCGACTGGGTCAAGCCTAGTGAAGAGCAGAGAGGGTGGACTTGGGAGCAGTGGAGGAAGAGTCTCGACTGGGTGAAGCCAAATGAAGAGCAGAGTGGTTGGACTTTGGAGCAGTGGAGGAAGAGTCTGGCGAGAGATAGGGAGGCTTGGTCCACGGGGAGGAGAGACACCCAGAATTGTTTTAGGGGGGGCTCACGCCGTGGACGACGGGGCAGCAGGAGGCCGCGATGGAGCGGTCCAGCGGGTTTGCAGAGGAGGCCGCCAGGTTAAGGGGGCCACTGGTCACAGAGGAGAGGGAAAGTGTAGAGGCACGGCGAGAGGTACTGGGGTGTGTTACCAGTCCGGTCCGGCCCGTTCCTGATCCCTGCGTAGGGCCAGTGGTGTGTGTCCCCAGTACGGTCCGGCCTGTTCCTGTTCCTCGCATCGAGCCTGTGGTGCGTGTCGTCAGCCCGGCCCGGCCTGTTCCTGCTCCCCGCACCAAGCCTATGGTGCGCGTCGCCAGCCCGGCCTGTTCCTGCTCCCCGCACCAAGCCTATGGTGCGCGTCGCCAGCCCGGCCCGGCCTGTTCCTGCTCCCCGCACCAAGCCTATGGTGCGCGTCGCCAGCCCGGCCCGGCCTGTTCCTGCTCCCCGCACCAAGCCTATGGTGCGCGTCGCCAGCCCGGCCCGGCCTGTTCCTGTTCCTCGCATCGAGCCTGTGGTGCGTGTCGTCAGCCCGGCCCGGCCTGTTCCTGCTCCCCGCACCAAGCCTATGGTGCGCGTCGCCAGCCCGGCCCGGCCTGTTCCTGCTCCCCGCACCAAGCCTATGGTGCGCGTCGCCAGCCCGGCCCGGCCTGTTCCTGCTCCCCGCACCAAGTCAGTGGTGCGTGTCGCCAGCCCGGCCCGGTCCATTCCTGCTCTCCGCACCAAGTCAGTGGTGCGCTTCGTCAGCCCGGTCCGGCCCGCTCCTGCTCCCCGCACCAAGCCTATGGTGCACGTCGCCAGCCCGGCTCGGCCTGTTCCTGCTCCCCACACCAAGCCAATGGTGTGCGTCGTCAGTCCGGCACAGCCCGTGCCTGTTCCACCGGTGCCTGGTCCGGTACCGGTCAGCTGCTCCACGCCGGAGCTAGAGCAATCCGCTCCACCAGTGTTCAGTCCAGCTCCGGCCAGCAGGGCCAGACCGGACCAGGGGTACTTTGGGGGGTTAGAGAGGGAGTGGGGATCATGCCCAGAGCCGGATCCGCCGCCAAGGCGGAGTGCCCACCCGGTCCCTCCCCTGTGGTGTTTGGTTGGCGCGGTCGGAGTCCGCGCCTTTGGGGGGGGGTACTGTCACGCCCTGGCTCTGGGGACTCTAGTATGTTGAGCCAGGGTGTGAGTTTTCATGTGTTTTCCATTCTAGGTTAAGTATTTCTATGTTGGCCAGTGTGGTTCTCAATCAGAGGCAACGAGTGTCAGCTGTTGCTGGTTGTCTCTGATTGGGAACCACATTTAGACAGGCTGTTTTCCCACAGTGGTTGTGGGATCTTGTTCCAAGTAGGTTGTGTTTATCTAAGGACGTCACGTTATCGTTTTGTTGTTTTTGTTCGTGTTATCTTATTTAATAAATATGTTCGCAAATAACGCTGCGCATTGGTCCTCTGTTCCCGACGATCGTGACAATAATAGTAGAGAGAATGATTTGTTTCAGCTTTTATTTATTTCATCACATTCCCAGTGGGTCAGAAGTTTACATACACTCAATTAGTATTTGGTTGCATTGCCTTTAAATTGTTTAACTTGGGTCAAACGTTTCGGGTAGCCTTCTACAAGCTTTCCACAATAAGTTGGGTGAATTTTGGCCAATTCCTCCTGACAGAGCTGGTGTAACTGAGTCAGGTTTGTAGGCCTCCTTGCTCGCACACGCTTTTTCAGTTCTGCCTACAAATGTTCTATAGGATTGACGTCAGGGCTTTGTGATGGCCACTCCAATACCTTGACTTTGTTGTCCTTAAGCCATTTTGCCACAACTTTGGAAGTATGCTTGGGGTCATTGTCCATTTGGAAGACCCATTTGCGACCAAGCTTTAACTTCCTGACTGATGTCTTGAGATGTTGCTTCAATATATCCACATAATTTTCCTTCCTCATGATGCCATCTATTTTGTGAAGTGCACCAGTCCCTACTGCAGCAAAGCACCCCCATAGCATGATGCTAACACGCCCGTGCTTCACGGTTGGGATGTTGTTCTTCGGCTTGCAAGCATCCCCCTTTTTCCTCCAAACATAACGATGGTCATTATGGCCAAACAGTTCTATTTTTGTTTCATCAGACCAGAGGACATTTCTCCAAAAAGTACGATCTTTGTCCCCATGTGCAGTTGCAAACCATAGTCTGGCTTTTTATGGCGGTTTTGGAGCAGTGGCTTCTTCCTTGCTGAGAGGCCTTTCAGGTTATGTCAATATAGGACTCATTTTACTGTGGACATAGATACTTTTGTACCTGTTTCCTCCAGCATCTTCACAAGGTCCTTTGCTGTTGGTCTGGGATTGATTTGCACTTTACGCACCAAAGTACGTTCATCTCTAGGAGACAGAACACCTCTCCTTCCTGAGCGGTATGACGGCTGCGTGGTCCCATGGTGTTTATACTTGCGTACTATTGTTTGTACAGATGAACGTGGTACCTTCAGGCGTTTGGAAATTGTTCCCAAGGATGAACCAGACTTGAGGAGGTCTACAATATTTTTTCTGAGGTCTTGGCTGATTTCTTTTGATTTTCCCATAATGTCAAGCAAAGAGGTACTGAGTTTGAAGGTAGGCCTTGAAATAAATCCACAGGTACACTTCCAATTGACTCAAATGATGTAAATTAGCCTATCAGAAGCTTCTAAAGCTATGACATAATTTTCTGGAATTTTCCAAGCTGTTTAAAGGCACAGTCAACTTAGTGTATGTAAACTTCTGACCCATTGGAATTGTGATTAAGTGAAATAATCTGTTTGTAAACAATTGTTGGAAAGATTACTTGTGTCATGCACAAAGTAGATGTCCTAACCGACTTGCTAAAACTATAGTTTGTTAACAAGACATTTGTGGAGTGGTTGAAAAACGAGTTTTAATGACTCCAACCTAAGTGTATGTAAACTTCCGACTTCAACTGTATGTGTCATTAATACCATTGTATTTCACTTCTTTCTGATATTACTACAAATGGCCATACATCATCTACAAAAACAGGATAAACACACCAACAGAGTCATTAGAACTCCCATGGGAGCCCCTGGGGACCATGGCACAATCTAGTCTTAATTCATGCGCGGTTCAATGTTGCCTCAAGTCCATTATGAATTTCACAAATGGATACAATAATTATGCGAGGTCAGTCCTAATGAGCAGTCCCCTGAGCACACATCTCTAATCTATTTCAATTTCCAGGGGAGCGATGATTACATTTTCCTGGCAACTCTAATTAATTTTGTTACTGATGAAATTCAAAGAGGGATTCATTGGGAATCTGTAGGCTTGTAGGCTTGTGTGCTCTGCTCTGCCTGCCTTGCAGTGTAGAAAAATGGGAAAGAGTAATTGTTTTATTAATTTAGCTAGCTGGCGGTTTTGAAACAGGGGCCTGCTGGTAGGGAGTGGGTGGAGGGGCACAAAAGTGCGCTGCAACAAGCTAATATGGGTACAGCTCTTGCGGCTGGAACCATATTAAATGTTGAAAATGAACATTTTCTGAGGCAGAAACATAAAAACTCTTAAAAATGACAAATTTAGAAGGTCATTTCGTGAGTTACTGTAGACAAACTTCAGAGGAGTTTGTCTACAGTACAGGAGTCCTTGGTACATTCACTATGGTGAATGTACCAAGGATGAGGATTATGATGGTTGATTAGCATTGCTATGACTACTAGAAAACAACTACCCCCAAAAAGGAGATGCCATCACTTTGTAATGCAGACCAAACCAACCAACAGTATCTACCCACCATCAACTAATATGGCATGTGACCAGATTTTTTCTAGGCATGTACATTCTCTGAGTAAACAGTGCACAAAAACATATGCATTTACAAACATGAGACTACAGTATATGTCCGGGGAATGTAAGATATAAATCCCAAAGGTGTGCAGTTAATGCTATACTACATGCAGAGGATTGTTTTTCATTTTAAATCAGTAGCTATTCAGTCAATATGATCATGCAGTACATGTGGCCCTTTCTTAGTCTGAGTGAGAGGTCAACAAAGGTTGAAAGTGTATCTCTGTACGAAGTCGTTGTCTTTGTTCGAGTGTGTCTATGATGTCTAGACTTTTTTTGTCATCTTCAGCTGGTAAACACAGCTCCTATAAAAGCTTTCCAGGGTCTACAACACTGTTTACAGCATAAACATTTGGCCGTGTTAGGCAAGAGCGACAGCTTTTATCCCTGATAGTAGAGGGGTAAGAGGACACCTTCAATGATCCCCTGTCCCTGCTATTGTCACTGACAGCCTTCCACCCAGAGGTGACTGCTGGCTAGCTGACTGGCTGACTGACTGGCTGGCTGTCCAGCTGTCTGTCTCGCTAGATGTCCGGCTGGTGGGCTGGATGCTTTGGGTTTTTCCAAGCAGGCACACCAAAATACACGGCTGGCTGGGAG
>NC_139994.1:8682240-8754931 GCF_964263955.1 Coregonus lavaretus | reverse complement strand
AGAGAGAGAGAGAGAGAGAGAGAGAGAATTAGGCTAGGGGGCAGAGAGAGAGGGGGTGGGAGGAGTGGTTTGTTCTTACTCAGTGGCTGTATATATATATTACTCAGTGGCTTAGCCTGACAGTGCAGTGAATGAGAAGAGAGAGTGAGGGAGACTGTGTGTATGAATTACTGAGAAAGCAGCAGAAAATAATATAATCTTTCACAGGACTGGGTTTTTCTATTGGATTACAAACAAGAAGAGGGAGAGATTTTCACAGAACACACATACAAGGTAAGATGCCTTTTATTGTACGTCACATACTTCTTTCCCAACACCCATGATTCTCTCTCTCTTAGAGCCAGGTCAGACAGGTGCAGGATTCATGTCATAATCTATTGTTTTTTATTAGCAAACAGATTGGAAGTAGTTTTGATGGTAAACAACTAAATAAATGTATGTTTACAAGCTAGTTGTATTTCCTTGGCTATGCTAGTTTTGTTATAATGTGATTGTAACAAGCATTTACTGTAACTAGTTTCAGTTATGTACAGGTTTCCTAATCAGATTCTTAGGAAAGTTTGAATTGGTCAGACAGACATAACAACAGTGATTTAACCCACATATAAAACTACGAAATTAGACTTGCTATGTGCCATAAGTGACATAAAAATGTCTGAAAGTGTGGTGTACAGCTTATGTATTCTAGATACTAAGATTATTGTTCATTTTGTCTTTGGACTGTGTCTCCTGTTTTATACAAAGGGAGGTTTGTGTGACACCTGTAAAATAAATGGTTGCTTTCTTTAGTGTATCCTTGAGTTGAGAATAAAAGTAAACAGAACTCAAGGACTCCATGACACACTCTTAGAACTCTCTAGAAATACCTCACTCAATTGAAATGCTTTTAGACTGGTACTGACTTTGAGTGCTTGAGTTATCTACTGGGTTGTGAAGTAATGTTTCAAAGTTCAGCTGACTCTATTTGTCTGTATGTGAAGAGAGGTGAGAGAGAAAAGAGAGAGAGGTGGTGTGTGTGTGTGCTTGCGTGCTTGTGTGTGTTTGTTTGTCTGGCTGTCTCAGTACAGGTGAATGATACTGCCCAGGTGAGATGAAACTAGGGTGTGTTGTGCTTGTTCAGTGTTCTGCCCTCATGACTCCATACAGTATAAGGCAGCTGGCAATGGACTCTGGAAGTTGAACAGCTGGCGGACTTTGGTTCTAGGCCACTGCATCCCTCTGAATTGTAGTCGTTATGGGTTATAATAACGGTGTAATGTCTATAAGTTGGTAGTGTCCGTGTGCAATGAGGCTATGGTGGCTTGCATATGGAGGGGCATTTGTCTGTTTTACTGTGCTGGATGGATCAACAGCAAGGCTACAGCTGACTAAAGTACTGCAGCACTGTGCCATTCTGTATGTCTGAGGCACTACCGTGGAACCAGACTGGAACCAGACTGGACCCAGCAGACCATATCATATTCACAGGGATTAGATACACAAGACATAGCTGCTGTCTACAAAGGAACGTTTGATTAGCAAGTAAGATCTCAGAGGACATACATTTACTTGGCTTGATCAATGAGGGGTAGTATTTGTGATATTTGCACCATAGAGGAAGTTTTCTTTTAAACTATTTGTGGTTTTCATTTTTTGCCTCTCATTAACTCACAGAGTTGGCAGTAGTGTACTTAAGTACTTAAGGAAAAATACTTTAAAGTACTACTTAAGTCCTTTTTTGGGGTGTCTGTAATTTACTATTTATATTTTTGACAACTTTTACTTTACTACATTCCTAAAGAAAATAATGTACTTTTTACTCCATACATTTTCCCTGACGACCAAAAGTCGTTACATTTAGAATGCTTAGCAGGACAGGAAAATGGTCAAATTCACACACTTATCAAGAGAACATCCCTGGTCATCCCTACTGCCTCTGATCTGGCAGACTCACTAAACACAAATTATTTGTTTGTAAATTATGTCTGAGTGTTGGAGTGTACCCCTGGCTATCCGTAAATACAAAAAACAAGACAATTGTGCTGTCTGGTTTGCTTAATATAAGGAATTTGAAATGATTTATACTTTTACTTTTGATACGTCAGTATATTTCAGCAATTATATTTACTTTTGATACTTAAGTATATTTAAAACCAAATACTTTTACTTGCTGACTTTTACTTGAGTCTTTTTCTATTAAGGTATCTTCACTTTTACTCAAGTATGACAATTGGGTACTTTTTCCACCACTGAGAGTAGGTCATTGTCTTTCCGAAGCATATTGTATGTACAGTATATTGTAGTCCTGCATGTGAATGTTTCTAACAGGTCATGTAAGGAAAATGTGACACAATTTGCCCTTTAATAAGGTCATTCTGGTCACATGTCTATTTACAGTACATAGAATTGACCTGTGATTTGGTGATGGTGGTTGGTGATGTTGATGATGGTGGTTGGTGATGTTGATGATGGTGTTGATGGTGGTTGGTGATGGTGTTGATGGTAGTTGGTGATGGTGTTGATGGAGAGTTGATGGTGGTTGGTGATGTTGGTGATGGTGTTGTCATTTAAGGTGGTTCCTCAATAATTATGCATAATACTTGTTGGATGCTAATTTGGTGACTGTCGAGCTGTGTAATTATGCTTTGTATTTTCACACATCATCATCTGATCCAGGAAGGAATTTTCCGAATGACAGCCAAGTGACGATCAGCTGATGTGATAGCTCATGCAATGCAACAACAGCCCAAGTGCTGGAAAAAAGGTGTTCGCCAGGAATGTCCACAATATTTTGGTGACTCTTGAGTTACACCGGTGAAGACAGTTGTGCCTGGATCCATGTTGGATCTAATATCCCTAGAGAATTGAGGTTGATCATCAGTTGTTGTCTGCTTGATTTACAGCAGGGTCTCGTTAGATTTAACAGAGAAAGCATCAAGGTAATGAGTTCATGTTTTCATATGTAATTGTGCCTCAGATTGGACACCGAGTCTGTTATCTGTAATTGGGTTGGATAGACTATTGCGCAACACCCAACACTCTTCCTATTAATTTTCTGGATATAATAACAACAAATGACATAGCCTAGTGGGCTTATTCGCAATATGATCTGGTAATGAAACAACGTGACAAATACATTTTGTTTTCCATGTTACACCTGCAATTTTAAGGTGCTTGAAGTAGACTACTTGAACTTGAAGCTCAGAAATTCAAGTACTGAAATAGGCCTAGCTTGAAAATCAGACATTTCCTCAATTTGGTGCTTGAAAAGTTATTGTAATTATTGTAGCCAATTAAACAGAATAAAAATATAAACGCAACATGTAAAGTGTTGGTTTCATGAACTGAAATAAAAGCTAATTTCTTTCAAATTTTGTGAGCAAATTTGTTTTTATCCCTGTTATTGAGCATTTCTCCTTTGCCAAGATGATCCATCCACTTGACATGTGTGGAATATCAAGAAGCTGATTAAACAGCATGATCATTACACAGGTGCACCTTGTGCTGGGGACAACAAAAGGCCACTCTAAAATGTGCAGTTTTGTCACACAACAGATGTCTCAAGTTTTGAGGGTGTGCAATTGGCATGCTGACTTCAGGAATTTCCACCAGAGCTGTTGCAAGAGAATTTAATGTTCATTTCTCTACCATAAGCCGCCTCCAACGTCGTTTTAGAGAATTTGGCAGTACGTCCAACCGGACTAAAAACCACAGACCACGTGTCACCATGCCAGACCAGGACCTCCACATTTGGCATCTTAACATGCGGGATCGCAGGTCCTGAGCGTTCTGGAACAGGTTTTCATCAAGGATCTCTCTGTACTTTGCTCCGTTCATCTTTCCCTCGATCCTGACTAGTCTCCCAGTCCCTGCCACTGAAAAACATCCCCACAGCATGATGCTGCCACCACCATGCTTCACTGTAGGGATGGTGCCAGGTTTCCTCCAGACATGACGCTTGGCATTCAGGCCAAAGAGTTCAATCTTGGTTTCATCAGACCAGAGAATCTTGTTTCCCATGGTCTGAGAGTCTTTAGGTGCCTTTCGGCAAGCTCCAAGCGGGCTGTCATGTGCCTTGTACTGAGGAGTGGCTTCTGTCTGGCCACTCTACCATAAAGGCCTGATTGATGGAGTGCTGCAGAGATGGTTGTCCTTCTGGAAGGTTCTCCCATCTCCACAGGGGAACTCCTGAGCTCTGTCAGAGTGACCATCGGGTTCTTGGTCACCTCCCCGATTGCTCAGTTTGGCCGGGCGGCCAGCTCTAGGAAGAGTCTTGGTGGTTCCAAACTTCTTCCATTTAAGAATGATGGAGGCCACGGTGTTCTTGGGGACCTTCAATGCTGCAGACATTTTTTGGTACCCTTCCCCAGATCTGTGCCTTGACACAATCCTGTCTCGGAGCTCTACAGACAATTCCTTCGACCTCATGGCTTGGTTTTTGCTCTGACATGCACTGTCAACTGTGGGACCTTATATAGACAGGTGTGTGCCTTTCCAAATCATGTCCAATCAATTGAATTGACCACAGGTGCTCAAATGGAAATACCTTATTTACATAAGTATGATTTATTTTATTTTATACATTTGCTAAAATTTCTACAAACCTGTTTTCACTTTGTCATGATGGGGTATTGTGTGTAGATTGATGAGGATTTTTATTTATTTAATCTATTTCACCTGCTCCTCCTCCAGCTCCTCCTCCAGCTCCTCCTCCTCCTCCTCCTCCTCCTCCTCCTCCTCCTCCTCCTCCTCCTCCCCCCCCCATCTAACTAAGAACTCTCTCCAGCTGTTAAATGACTGAGTGTGACTTTTGGGGTTACTGTTCAATTTAGACTATATTCTCCTACTGTGTTAGGCTTACATATCCCACTTGTTGATCTCTAAGCAGGACTAGGCCTGTCATCTTATTCCAAAATAATCCATTAGGATTCTGAAAATTGTCTGACCTGAGACACTATCAGTGTCTACAGAACAATTTCTGACCTCTTCACAGCATCCTAACAGATGTCCTCCTTTGTCCCTTCTGTCAGGGTAGTAATGAAGCTTCTAGCGGCCATAGCAGTGGTGCTCCTCCTGGTGGCGGTGGAGAGTATGGCGGCCAGAGGCATGTCCAGGAGGACCAAGAGGGATCTGATGAGCCCGCTGCACATTGGGGGAATCAGGGACCCGTTTGGGTTGTACTGCGAGCGGAGGGGGGGCTGCTGCCCGGGCCGGGACGACCAGTGTACGGTGCCCTACCTGGACACCATCTGTTACTGTGACCTGTTCTGTAACCGAACCATCTCCGACTGCTGCCCCGACTTCTGGGGCCACTGTCTGGGCATCTCACCCCCTTTCATTGGTAAGTTAGAGGGTGTGTGTGGGGAGGAGGGTGTGGGTGTGTGGGCCTGCCATTTAGGATTAAGACAGAAAGGCCCAGTACAGTGACACACCTGTACAGTTGCTAGAGTATACAGGTCCCACACTGAGTGGCTACTATAGGACTACTGAATTGAATGGCAACTAACAACTGCTAATCCTACGCACAGGTAAAGTTATGTGTTCAGTTGTCACAGTCACATTAGGTAAGAGGTCCCATTGGCCTGTGAAACCTTAATAAGCACACTGTGGTAAAATATAAAATACATGCTTCGTAAACAACAGGTGTAGACTAACAGAGAAATGCTTATGGACCCTTCCCAAAAATGCAGCAAGAAAAAAAGAGAAATAATACAAAAATAATAACTCAAAGAATAAATACACAATGACTAACGATAACTTGGCTATATACATGTACATGGGGTACCAGTACCGAGTCGATGTGCAGGGATACGAGGTAATTTAGGTAGATATGTACATATAGGTAGGGATAAACTGACTAGGCAACAGGATAGATAAAAGACAGTAGCAGCAGCATATGTGATGAGTCAAAAATAATTAGTGCAACATGGGTTCACTGGTTAACTTTCTCTGCTTTCACTGTATAAACATGCTCCACATACACATATCTCTGCTAGTCGTTGTGGAGGTGTAAAATGTTCCAGTGGCAGCACGGCCCTACCTGAGAATAGACCATGAACAGTGGTCTTCTTATTAGTCTGAGACAGAGGGAGGGGGGAGGACGGGGAGGGAGGGATGGATGAATGGAGGTCAGGAGAAAAAATGCACACTATGCAGAGAGAGGGAGAGATATGTGACGGGAACGGGACAGGGAGTAGGACGAGGTCGAGATAGGTATGTGCTTGCTAGATGACAGGGAGGTTGCGTTTCACAAAAGAGGGACACACACACGCAAGCATATATACACACACACCTTAGCCTGTGGGAGGCGGAGGGAAGAGGAAAGGAGTGACACCTTCATTTCTCACTCTCTCTACCTGACTTGCTCTCTCCTATCTCTCAGCTCACCTTATCAGAGAGCAGCTCAGACAAACTGTGGGATGAATTCCAAAACCATTTCATTCAAATCAAGACAAATCATTCTTGGAAACAGTAAATGCATCCCTTCCTCCAAACAGTTTCCGGCATGTCAGCTCAAGTTAAGGGTTAGGGTTAGGTTTGGGTTAGGTTCACCCCTACTAGGTCCCACTCCACAGAACCATTATGGAGTAGTGATGGAGTTAAGAAGAGTCTATTGATGCACCCGTGCGTTAATATACTGTAAGTAACATAACAAAAAAATCCCCATCAAAATCCATCAGTTTAAGCTAGAGATATCTATTTTTAGCATGGGCTGCTTCTCAATCTACCGCATCCGCTTACGGCTGGCTTCCGCAACTGCGGTGGAAGTTGGCCATGCTACAGCTGTGTTTGTCAGACCATGATACACCCCAAAAATCGGTCTTCTCACAAAAATGTCTGTAGCATCCGAACGGTTGGTGTTGCTCTACGACCCCCACAAGCCCCACGGGACTCATCTGAAGTTGGTAACGCTGATGTACCAGCTTCTGTCTGTAGCGTCCGAAACCGTTTATGCTACAAACCAATATTTTAGTGTTCTCCATTTTGCTCTTTGACCCCTACAAGCCCCATGGGACTCGTCTGAAGGTAACCCATACAAATCAATGGAAGTATGGAGGTAGTTTTGTGCCAACAAAAATAAGGGGTTAAATACATGTCCAAAAAAACTACAATATTTCCTGAGCTTTCTTACATCTCCTAAATATAGGACAGACACTTCAAAACCTTATTCCTGATGACTTTTTTTTTGCCATTTATGAATGTGTTATTCAATATTATTCAATGTTATTCATATTGTTTTATATACCTACAGGGGTCCTAAAATTGAAAATCAAATAGCTAAATTATCCATGGTTTCACCATCTTAAAACAATTCCCTATGTTAGCCCCCCCAACGGCTTAGACTTTTAGAGGTAATGAGAGGAGTAGCTGCAAACCACACAACAGTCTCGTGCAGGGCACAGCCCAGAACAGCACGGCGTCCGTTTCGGATCCTCCTCCTACTAACACCAGAGGAGTGGTAGAGGGAAGAGGTCACCAGAGATGGTGTAAATGTCTGTCCCAGTCAGTCCAGGACTTGAACTGGACATTGAAATGACCCTGTAAACCTTTGAAAATGACAATAAAAGACATTGGAAAGTAAATAATATTGAGAAAACCTAGAATAAAGGACAATAAGGATAATATATGGATTATGCGTTTTCGATTCAAACTCCATGGCATGTCCAATCCTATACTGATGAGGTCTAGATGGAATTTAAATTGACCCCACCTCTGGAGGCCACATGGGTGTGTATGGTTTTGTCTCTGCCCACTGAGGGGTGGGAGGTGTGAGGTAGAGTGGCGCCCCTGTCCCCTGGAGCCCAGTGGAGGTGGCAGGGTTTTCATTAAGTGTGTGTGTGTGTGTGTGTAATTAAGCTTGTTAAGGCATGATGAGGACCTGTTAGCCCTGGGAAACAGAGGACAGAAGCCAACAGCACATGCCAACAGCACATTCCAACAGCAGATTACTGCAGCTCAGGGTTCCCCAGACCCCACACACTAATACACACCTCACAGCCAGGGTGTTACTGTTAACTCTCTCACTACACACTCTACACTCTACACTCTACACTCTACACTCCACACTCCACACAGGCACACACACTTGCTTGGGTGCTTTCCCTCTCCCGCTGGCCTGTGTGCGCGCCCGTGTGTGCCCCTCATGTGGGTGTGCCTGTGTAGAGTGAAGAGTGTAGAGCAGGGTTCTTCAATTCCGGTCCTGGAGGGCCGAAACACCTCTGTTTTTCATCCTCTCCTTCTAATCAGGGGCTAATTCAGACCTGGGACACCAGGTGAGTGCAATTAACTACCAGGTAGAAATAAAAAAACAGAAGTGTTTCGGCCCTCCAGGACCAGAATTGAAGAACCCTGGTGTAGAGTGTAGAGTGTAGAGTGTAGAGTGTAGAGTGTAGAGTGTAGAGTGTAGAGTGTAGAGTGTAGAGTGTAGAGTGTAGAGTGTAGAGTGTAGAGTGTGTAATCGGTATGAGTCAGCCTCTCAGATCTTCCACCACAACAGGATCAACGTAATCATTCATGTGATCCTATCTTCTGGCAACATCTTATTGAATTTCCTCCTTTTGTTTAATTCCAGGCACCTGTGAAAGAAACGGACACAAATTCCTCTCAGGACAAACATTCAAAGACAACTGCAATTTATGGTACGTGTCTCTGACCTCTTCCTTGCTTTTCTCACTGTATACATGATTTGGAAAGGCACACACCTGTCTATATAAGGTCCCACAGTTGACAGTGCATGTCAGAGCAAAAACACAGCCATGAGGTCGAAGGAATTGTCCGTAGAGCTCAGAGACAGGATTGTGTCGAGGCACAGATCTGGGGAAGGGTGCCAAAACAATTCTGCAGCATTAAGGTCCCCAAGAACACCGTGGCCTCCATCATTCTTAAATGGAAGAAGTTTGGAACCACCAAGACTCTTCCTAGAGCTGGCTGCCCGGTCAAACTGTGCAATCGAGGGAGAAGGGCCTTGGTCAGGGAGGTGACCAAGAACCCAATGGTCACTCTGACAGAGCTCTAGAGTTATTCTGTGGAGATGGGAGAACCTTCCAGAAGGACAACCATCTCTGCAGCACTCCACCAATCAGGCCTTTATGGTAGAGTGGCCAGATGGAAGCCACTCCTCAGTAAAATGCACATGACACCCCGCTTGGAGTTTGCCAAAAGGCACCTAAAGACTCTCAGACAATGAGAAACAAGATTATCTGGTCAGATGAAGCTAAGATTGAACTCTTTGACCTGAATGCCAAGTGTCACGTCTGGAGGAAACCTGGCACCATCCCTACGGTGAAGCATGGTGGTGGCAGCATCATGCTGTGGGGATGTTTTTCAGCGGCAGGGACTGGGAGACTAGTCAGGATTGAGGCAAAGATGAACGGAGCAAAGTACAGAGAGATCCTTGATGAAAACCTGCTCCAGAGCGCTCAGGACCTCAGACTGAGACGAAGGTTCACCTTCCAACAGGGCAACAACCCTAAGCATACAACCAATCCAACCTGACAGATCTTGAGAGGATCTGCAGAGAGGAATGAGAGAAACTCCCCAAATACAGGTGTGCCATGCTTGTAGCATTATACCCAAGAAGACTCGAGGCTGTTATCGCTGCCAAAGGTGCTTCAACAAAGTACTGAGTAAAGGGTCTGAATACTTATGTAAATGTGATATTTCAGTTTTTTATTTTTTATTGATTTTTTAAAAATTCTAAAAACCTGTTTTTGGTTTCGCATTATGGGGTATTGCGTGTAGATTGATAAGGAAAAAAAACGATTTAATCAATTTTAGAATAAGGTTATAACGAATGTGGAAAAAGTCAAGGGGTCTGAATACTTTCCGAATGCACTGTATCTCTGTCTCTACCCTCTTCCCTCTCACTCCCTTTCTTTACATCTCTCTGTCCAAACAGTGATCACTCCTTCAAACACTTTGATGACGTGACCTTTCTGGTTGTACCACAGACAGACCCACATTTTCCATGGAGAGTTTTGTGACCCCCGTCAATTCATTTGGTTTAATGTAGCTATCTCCTTCATGAAATGAAAGAGTCTTGCATCTTATCAAACAAGCAGCATAAGAAAAGCAACAGCAAGATATGGTAGCACATCACACTACAATACAATACTGAGCATTTGGCAACATTTGGCAACATTGTGCAACATTGCGCAACATTCGGCAACATTGGGAAACAGTGGGTCTTGTGGGGCTAGAGACAGGGGTAGGATGGGCTACCCCTACAGGGGCTAGAGGGGAACAACACATTCTTCAAATCCCCAGTGTCTCGCACCTCTCCTCCTCCATCTGTTCCTCCTCTCCCAGTTTTGGGGAGTAGTGAACTACATGTAGTTCAACTAGCAATTTAACTACATTTTGCTGAAGCTTGGTGGTAGTTCAACTCAATTCAAATCTAGGTAGTGTTTTCAGTAGTTAATTACTTTGTTTTGCCATGTAGTGGTGTAGCTAACTACTGGAACTACACACTACTTTTTTTTGCAAAAGATAAGTAGGCAAGAATTTATTTTCTTTTTCGGCGTCAGACCTGCCTAACTCTCACTTGAAACATAGTTTTTGTGTTTGATAGGCTAAATTACACATTCTCTTAACATATGACCCCAAAGTGATCTGTCTTGCAATTTGTAGTCTATGACATTTCAGATTTACATATGATAATTTTTCACGAAGTAGGTTGGATGTAGTGAACTACTTTTTCAAAGTAACTTTAGTTAAGTAAACTACTTTTTTTTTTTTCACCCAAAAACTATATTCTGGTATTTGTTTCATTAGTCCATTGTTGACATAGTCCCAAACCGTTTTGCTAGTCAGCAATCAAGTTTTCAAGATATGTAACTTTCAAAATACAGAAATCCTCCCCGTATCATGCATTTTGTATCATATGATGCTGCGTTTTGATCATATTATGCAAAATGCATCATACAGGGATGATTTCTGTATTTTGAAAGCTTAACTCCTTCCAGTGTGAAGTAATTGGTAGCTTGGTAAACTATCTTTTCAGAGTAGCTTCCCTAACACTGTCCTCTCCTCCTCTCCTCCCTTCCTCCATATTTCCCTCCTCTCTTTACAGCTGTGTTACAGTAATGAGGGGGACAGCAGAGCAAACCCAGAACCCACAGGGGCTAGGTTAATACATACTACAGACCGTGCACGTTCAGACACAGATTATCTGCTAGTCTGTATGTTTATGTGACGAGGCTAAACTACAGTAACATCCCAGTTGGGATTTAGTTAACTAATACAGGCTAAACTACAGTAACATCCCTGCTGGGATTTAGTTAACTAATACAGGCTAAACTACAGTAACATCCCAGCTAGGGTTTAGTTAACTAATACAGGCTAAACTACAGTAACATCCCAGCTAGGGTTTAGTTAACTAATACATTTACATTTACATTTTAGTCATTTAGCAGACGCTCTTATCCAGAGCGACTTACAGTTAGTGAGTGCATACATTTTCATACTGGCCCCCCGTGGGAAACGAACCCACAACCCTGGCGTTGCAAGCGCCATGCTCTACCAACTGAGCTACAGGGGACTACAATACAGGCTAAACTACAGTAACAACCCAGCTAGGATTTAGTTAACTAATATAGGCTAAACTACAGTAACATCCCAGCTAGGATTTAGTTAACGAATACAGGCTAAACTACAGTAACATCCCAGCTAGAATTTAGATAACGAATACAGGCTAAACTACAGTAACATCCCAGCTAGGATTTAGTTAACTAATACAGGCTAAACTACAGTAACATCCCAGCTAGGATTTAGTTAACGAATACAGGCTAAACTACAGTAACATCCCAGCTAGGATTTAGTTAACTAATACAGGCTAAACTACAGTAACATCCCAGCTAGGATTTAGTTAACTAATACAGGCTAAACTACAGTAACATCCCAGCTAGGATTTAGTTAACTAATACAGGCTAAACTACAGTAACATCCCAGCTAGGATTTAGTTAACTAATACAGGCTAAACTACAGTAACATCCCAGCTAGGATTTAGTTAACTAATACAGGCTAAACTACAGTAACAACCCAGCTAAGATTTAGTTAACTGATATACTGCACAGGCCAAGCCGAGTATGTTCAATCAGACTAGTGCTAATGTATTTGATAGGCATTAGAGACCCAATGCTGTATAAACCTTATATAAGATTATCACCGTTCAGCTGTGTATTACTCTAACCTAATGATATAGCAGCACTGGTTATGATTACTTATGCAGGGTTTTGTGTTGCCAGAGCAGAAATATAGTTTAGCTTTTTGATAAACCACTCTACATAGATCTAAAAAAGACCAGAATGAGATATTCCACTAGGTCGTATCTAGAGTGTAGATATGACCTAGTGGAATATCTCATTCTAGTATTTGTTTATCTATTTTAGTACCACTATACTACTACTATACTGCTACTATACTACTACTCTACTACTACTATACTACTATCATACTACTACCATACTACTATACTACTAAACTACTATACTACTACTATACTACTACTATACTACAACTATACTACTACTATACTATCACTATACTACTAATACTAATACTATACTACTACTATACTCTGTTCTATTGATAACATAATACCTGTAGGTTTAGTCTGTGATACAGATTAAGACTGAAGTCAATTTGGCTCTTGAATAGCAGCATGACATACAGTTGAAAGTGAATTTGGCCCAGGCCCCATCTTTCATATAGTCTGTCTGTGTCTGTGTCTCGATCTGTGTGCGTGTGTGTGTGTTTGCCTGTGTGTGTGTGTTGGTGTTGGTGTCTGTGCCAACCTTTCCAGCAGTGTCTCCACACCACCCACTGAGTAAGACGCTGAAATTAAAGATAATTGGGACAGAAATTCCTCGAACTGCCCAAGTGTGCAGGAACTTTGATCTACAAAATCATGTCTAGTAAACGAATACACCTGGAAACCTCTTTCTAACACAATAATATGTAGATAGACAATGCCAGGCTATCTCATAGACATCGAACTCTTTGATTTGACTTATGCACTGAGTTCTTCTCACCTGTAGCTTTTCAATTGGACTAAATTATTCCATTGAGAGACCCTCACTAATAGCTTTAGGCTTTTTGTGTTATGAGATGGACTATTCAAGTCCTAATCACTTGTGTATGTGTGGTATGGATGGTTTTCCTGTCTGGGGGATGTACAGTAGCTGAAGAGAACAGAGGGGGTAGCGGTTAGGGGGTGAGGGCGTGAGGACAGTTTCCAGGATGAGGGAAGGTTGATATCACCTATCTGCTAGAACGGTTTCTCACATCCCCGCCATGGGCTGTTTCTCAGAGAGGGTGTGTGCTTCTGTGGTTTAGTCTGTCTGTGTGTGTGTGTATGTATGTATGTATGTATGTGTGTGTGTGTGTGTGTGTGTGTGTGTGCATGCGCATGCATGCACGCGCGTTTGTGTACTGGCGATGCGAAGGCGAGTGTCTGTGTGGCGTCTGCCCCCATTCATGTATCCATATCATATTTATTTTCACTTATGCAAAGTATCCTGTAGCTGTTTCTCTGGTCCAGTCTAACTCCAGCCATATTCCTACTGACACCACTCTCCTGTAGGCTGCATAGCACACCTGGGTTCAAATACTATTCAAAATCTTTCAAATACTTTGAGCGTTTGCTTTAGCCTGCCTGGAGTGGTGGATGGGTGTGGTGGAGACCTATGGGTCAGATAGGAGCAGAGATAGTAAAGGGGAGTATATAGACGTCCAGTCTAACCTAACGTCTCCTTCCATTGTCCAACTCTCCTTTAAGAGAGACGTTTGGAGGTTAAATAAACACTGCCATGGTAAAAATAGACCCTGCTTTCAGTACAGCATGGACCAGCATTTAAAGGAGAAGTTTTATTTTTTACAAACAAATCTATTTTTTTAAATGCAAATGGCATGTTATAGAAGGGTCCAGATGCCTTTTTTGTGATTTCACTTGTTTTTGAGAAACTTATCCCAAACAGCAAATCACTTCCTCATCCTCGTTGTGTATAATGAGGGCCCTGAAAAAACATGAACTAAGGCTCCAAAAACACCCAAATACGTCATTTTAAACGGCAAAGCTCTCAGTATAGTGATGCAGGGCTTTAAATTGTGTCATTCCGAACTTTATCTGTAAAATTATATTCCATTTTGCGCGACTCAAGTCGTTTCCCTTATCCTGCGGTTCCATTCTCCGTGTAGCTTGCTGCTACAGGTAACTGCCAAAATAAAGGAAACACCAACATAAAGTGTCTTAACAGGGCATTGGGCCACCACAAGCCACCAGAACAGCTTCAATGCGACTTGGCGTATCCTTTAAGTATAAACTGCCCTTTCACTGTTAAATTCAAACAAATGGTCCCACGCAATAAACACTCACAACCATTCATGTACTCACACGCAAGTATGAAAGCACACACGCATGTATGCACATACAGTCGTGGTCAAGCATTTTGAGAATGACACAAGTATTGGTCTTCACAAAGTTCGCTGCTTCAGTGTTATGAGATATATTTGTCAGATGTTACTATGGTATACTGAAGTATAATTACAAGCGTTCCATAAGTGTCAAAGGCTTTTATTGACAATTACATTAAGTTTATGCAGAGAGTCAATATTTGCAGTGTTGACCCTTCTTTTTCAAGACCTCTGCAATCCGCCCTGGCATGCTGTCAATTAACTTCTGGGCCACATCCTGACTGATGGCAGCCCATTCTTGCATAAACAATGCTTGGAGTTTGTCAGAATTTGTGGGTTTTTGTTTGTCCACCCGCCTCTTGAGGCTTGAACACAAGTTCTCAATGGGATTAAGGTCTGGGGAGTTTCCTGGCCATGGACCCAAAATGTCGATGTTTTGTTCCCCGAGCCACTTAGTTATCACTTTTGCCTTATGGCAAGGTGCTCCATCATGCTGGAAAAGGCATTGTTCGTCACCAAACTGTTCTTGGATGATTGGGAGAAGTTTCCCGCAGAGGATGTGTTGGTACCATTCTTTATTCATGGCTGTGTTCTTAAGCAAAATTGTGAGTGAGCCCACTCCCTTGGCTGAGAAGCAACCCCACAAATGAATGGTCTCAGGATGCTTTACTGTTGGCATGACACAGGACTGATGGTAGCGCTCACCTTGTCTTCTCCGGACAAGCTTTTTTCCGGATGCCCCAAACAATCGGAAAGGAGATTCATCAGAGAAAATGACTTTACCCCAGTCCTCAGCAGTCCAATCCCTGTATCTTTTGCAGAATATCAGTCTGTCCCTGATGTGTTTCCTGGAGAGAAGTGATTTCCTCGCTGCCCTTCTTGACACCAGGCCATCCTCCAAAAGTCTTCGTCTCACTGTGCGTGCAGATGCACTCACACCTGCCTGCTGCAATTCCTGAGCAAGCCTTGCACTGGTGGTGCCCCGATCCCTCAGCTGAATCAACTTTAGGAGACGGTCCTGGCGCTTGCTGGACTTTCTTGGGCGCCCTGATGCCTTCTTCACAGAAATTGAACCTCTGTCCTTGAAGTTCTTGATGATCCGATAAATGGTTGATTTAGGTGCAATCTTACTAGCAGCAATATCCTTGCCTGTGAAGCCCTTTTTGTGCAAAGCAATGATGACTGCACGTGTTTCCTTGCAGGTAACCATGGTTAACAGAGGAAGAACAATGATTTCAAGCACCACCCTCCTTTTAAAGCTTCCAGTCTGTTATTCTAATTCAATCAGCATGACAGAGTGATCTCCAGCCTTGTCCTCGTCAACACTCTCACCTATGTTAATGAGAGAATCACTGACATGATGTCAGCTGGTCCTTTTGTGGCAGGGCTGAAATGCAGTGGAAATGTTTTTTTTGGGATTAAGTTCATTTTCATGGCAAAGAGGGACTTTGCAATGAATTGCAATTCATCTGATCACTCTTCATAACATTCTGGAGTATATGCAAATTGCCATCATAAAAATTGAGGCAGCAGACTTTGTGAAGATTCATATTTGTGTCATTCTCAAAACTTTTCACCACGACTGTACACAAAACACACACACGCACACACACACTCCCCTACTCTCCCCTCATTTCCCATACTTGCATATTGACCTTAACACTCCTACCAGTGGTGGTCGGTGCCATTTAAGATGAGGGAGGACAAATATTTTTCTTATGAGCATGGCTTTATTTCAATACAGCAAATTGGATGTCTGTCATTCATATTCAATTCACCCAGCTCAATGTAACATCGATAGGTTTAGGCTACTACATGATAATCAAATTTTCCCTATCATGAGGTTGCTACAACCTAGCCTGTGAATGAAGGTTTACAACGTAGGTGCACAGGTCGAGAGAAATTTGAGTAATCAAGGTGACAGACATTGACACATTCAATACCTCCTTGCACACTCTTGTCTGCATCTAGCTAATCTAGCATATAATCATTAGCCAAACAGTTGCAAACAAGAGTTTATATTGGACAAATTCAGATATGTTTATCCCTGTTTTGTTCCGTTTGCTTCCGTTTAAGAAACGGCATGATCCCTTTGATTGTTGTATAATTCCTTCTCACATTCCTGGCTCTCCTCCTCTCACCATTTCCCTTCGCTTGTGGACTTCAGTGGACAACACATCAGCTGTCTCTGACCAGGCGAAAAAGCCTTTCCAAACCAAACCTTCATATCATGACCACTAACCGTTACACACAGCCTACATCATTTTCACCATATTAGCTAACGTCAAGTCAACATAGCTACTAGAACTAACGCATTAGTAAACCCGCTACAATCATACAGTAGCAGTTACACCGGCGGGCCTCGTGGCAATAAATTAATAAAACCAAAAGCTTACCTTGACTTGGAAGAGTTCCAGTGTTGGACAGCCATAGCCAGCTAGCTAACACAAACACCCGGCTCAGAGAGGGATGCTGAGTAGGCTAAACTAGCTAGCTGTATTCACTAGCTAAGTAAGTGAAAGTGAAAAAAATACCAAATATAGCTAGTCAATCAATCAATCAATTTTATTTTATATAGCCCTTCTTACATCAGCTAATATCTCGAAGTGCTGTACAGAAACCCAGCCTAAAACCCCAAACAGCTAGTAATGCAGGTGTAGAAGCACGGTGGCTAGGAAAAACTCCCTAGAAAGGCGAAAACCTAGGAAGAAACCTAGAGAGGAACCAGGCTATGAGGGGTGGCCAGTCCTCTTCTGGCTGTGCCGGGTGGAGATTATAACAGAACCATGCCAAGATGTTCAAAAATGTTCATAAGTGACAAGCATGGTCAAATAATAATCAGGAATAAATCTCAGTTGGCTTTTCATAGCCGATCATTAAGAGTTTAAAACAGCAGGTCTGGGACAGGTAGGGGTTCCATAACCGCAGGCAGAACAGTTGAAACTGGAATAGCAGCAAGGCCAGGCGGACTGGGGACAGCAAGGAGTCACCACGGCCGGTAGTCCCGACGTATGGTCCTAGGGCTCAGGTCTCTCAGTTGGCTTTTCATAGCCGATCATTAAGAGTTGAAAACAGCAGGTCTGGGACAGGTAGGGGTTTCGTAGCCGCAGGCAGAACAGTTGAAACTGGAATAGCAGCAAGGCCAGGCGGACTGGGGACAGCAAGGTGTCATCATGCCCGGTAGTCCTGACGTATGGTCCTAGGGCTCAGGTTCTCAGAGAGAAAGAGAGAACGAGAGAATTAGAGAGAGCATACTTAAATTCACACAGGACACTGGATAAGACAGGAGAAGTACTCCAGGTATAACCAACTAACCCCAGCCCCCCGACACATAAACTACTGCAGCATAAATACTGGAGGCTGAGACAGGAGCGGTCCGGAGACACTGTGGCCCCATCCGAAGAAACCCCCGGACAGGGCCAAACAGGAAGGATATAACCCCACCCACTCCGCCAAAGCACAGCCCCCGCACCACTAGAGGGATATCCCCAACCACCAACTTACAATCCTGAGACAAGGCCGAGTATAGCCCACAGAGGTCTCCACCACAGCACAAACCAAGGGGGGGGCGCCAAGCTAGTGTTCTCTCTTTCTCGCTTCTCCTTCATTTTTGAAGAAATTAATTTGTTCAAAACTGTTCAACTATTGTCTTTCTCTCTCTTTGAGTCAACTACTCACCACATTTTATGCACTACAGTGTTAGCACGCATTCATTTGCATCAAGCCCATCTTGAGCATTTGGCCATAAATTCTCATCCACATCACAGTGAATGTCCTCATTGTTCATGCACCGCGGGAAAAACCTTTTGGCATGGTGAATCCAAGCTTGACATTGGTCTGCATTGATGTCGTCACATGCCTCATCCATGGCCAGAAGGAGGGTGGCACGCTCATGGCGATAGTACACCTTCCACCTCCATGCTGAAAGAAAATCCTCAGTAGGGTTGAGGAAAGGACAGTATGGGGGCAGGTATAGGGTCACAAATTAGGGATAGGCCCGAAACCATGCCTGAACCACTTCTGCATGGTGGAACCTGACATTGTCCTACACAATGACATAGGTGACCCCTTCACCTTGACATGCCTGCTCAATTTCACTGAGAAACACAATGAGGTGTGCAGCGTTGTAGGATCCAAGTAATGGCCTACGTCCTACTATACCATCTTCATAGATAACTGTGCACATGGAGTTGTTTCCCCCCATTGTCCAGGCACCTGGACGGTCGCCCATTGGCCAATGAGGTTCAACCCACAGTGCCGAGTTTTGGCCAGGTTGAAGCCCGCTTCATCAACAAAGATATACTTGTGATGGTTCACAGCATTATCAAGTACCATTACCCTCTAAAAATATATTTTGGTTAGTTATTTTTACAGTATAGTTCCAATATGATACTGTGAAGTAGCATGTGCATCAAATAGTACCAGTAATACAGTATATAGTGCTGTACCTGAACATACTCCACCCTCAGTTGTTTCACCCTGTCGTTGTTTCTCTCAAAAGGCACCAGGTCAATGAGTTTCATAGATACCTGGTGCCTCTTCAAAAGGCAGGCGATTGTAGGTAGGCTGATGGATGCCACTTTGGCAAAGGTGTCATCGTTCTCCTCAATGTCCTGCTTTATTTCGGACAGCCGTATATCATTCCTGGCCCTCACCATTTCCACCACTGCCCACTCCTGCTGGTTGGTCAGCACACGGCCACCACCATGGGGTCTTCTGTCAATTCTGAGGGTAGAACAGGGTATACTGTCAATAGATCATACTGTAAGAATAGTGTAAGGAATTTACATGCATTACAATATGTCATTTACTGTAAATGTAATGGTGAAGCATAGTGCATATCCTGCAGACTTGCTGGTTTTCTTGGCGAAATGTTCTCATGATCGATTTGACAGTTGATTTTTTCTGATTGGGTTGAACTAATCTCGCAGCCTCTGCCATGGTAAGGGCTCTGTTTACCACATGGTCACCGATGATGGCCCGGAGTTCATTAGACACAACAGTTCCCTGCCGTCTGCCTCCCTCTCTCTGATGTCCACCTCTTTGACGGGGCCCCTGCCCACCTCTTTGACCTCTTTGACCGGGCCCCTGCCCACCTCTTTGACCTCTTTGACGGGGCCCATGCCCACCTCTTTGACCTCTTTGACGGAGCCCATGCCCACCTCTTTGATGGGGCCCATGCCCACCTCTTTGACCTCTTTGACGGGGCCCATGCCCACCTCTTTGACCTCTTTCATGGGGCCCATGCCCACCTCTCTGACGGGCCCCTTGTCCACGAGCTCTTTGATTTCTTCCTCTCCCTTGTTGTCTATTCTGCTCCATGTTGAAAGAAATTGCAAGTGTTCACACCGCCCCTTTTATATGGTGACCAATTGTGGTTACCCCTATGTGAAATCAATTAGCAATAATGAGTAGTCATAATGTATGGTTATCATGTATCATACATGTAATTTAGATGTTTATACTTTACAAACACCCTGATGAAGACAGCTTGTCTGTCGAAACGTTGGTTAATAGGTTATTAAATTATTGCATCTGAGCTCCGAGAATGTGCAGCTCTCCTTTTCTTTTTCAAGTATACTTTACAAACACACTTTTTATTTCTGTAGTTCTGAAAATCCATATATAGTAGATAAACCAGTTTAAAATCTATAGGTTTACCAAATGGTTAAGTGATTAACCATTAAGCGCAGTTGGATTAAGTGATAGTCAAATGTATTTAAACAAATGAGAAGAGAATCATATGAAAAGTATTGTGAGCATTGCATTGTGGAAGGCAATTACTTTATATGAAAGGTATTTATAGATGAAACACTGATTAGGTTTGGTGAAAAAGTTACTGTGTGATTTTGTTTGTTGTACTTAGTCAATAAATAAAATAAAAAAGCCTTTTTCATGATCTGTTTTGAGTTTTGTACTAAGAGTTGTGAAATCGTACCACATACTTGTGAAAATAGTACCAAAGCGATAAAAAAAAACCAGTAACACACAGGGTTTTGAATGGAGGACAGCACTTCTGTTCCTAAATAACCAAACACTCTCCTTGTCCCTCTCCCTCAGTGTGCCCCCCTCTCCCCTCTGGTCAGCCCCCACTGTCCTTATCTCTTCCTCCTACTCACCTTGGCAGACCATTCTGATATCCTTAAAACAGTAGGCTCCTATATTACAGCAGATACCTCATGGCCAACACCACACTACTAAAATGCAGTTCAACGTCTGCTTGAGTATCTGCGAAAGCTTTGTCCGTGCATCCATTTGTTTTTCAATGTGTAAGTGTGTGTGTGTGTGTGTGAAGTGTCTGTGGCACAGGTGGCTGGTGGCAACTTAATTGGGTAGGACAGGCTCATAGTAATGGCTGGACCGGAATGAGTGGAATGGTAAAACCATGTGTTTGATCCCACTCCATTTCAGCCATTATTATGAGCCGTCCTCCCCTCACCAGCCTCCTGTGGTCTATGAATATCTGTGTGTGTGTTTGTTCATGTTTGTTCATGTTTATTGTGTCTATCACCATGTGTGTGAGAAGTGTTCCTGTCTGATAAGCCCAGGCTTTTGTGGTCGTGATAGGATCTGCTGTGGAGGCTTTGAGTCATTAAGCAGTTGGCCGTGATAACTCATGATAACTCTTTGCCTAGTTGAGGCCATGTCTGTGGCAACACCTCACGCTTTCGGTAGCACCTCACGCTTTTGGCTCTGGGGTTGTCTTCCTATTGATCTGGCTGGGGTCGTCTTCCTATTGATCTGATTGGGGTCGTCTTCCTATTGATCTGGCTGGGGTCGTCTTCCTATTGATCTGATTGGGGTCGTCTTCCTATTCATCTGGCTGGGGTCGTCTTCCGATTGATCTGACTGGGGTCGTCTTCCTATTTATCTGGCTGGGGTCGTCTTCCTATTGATCTGGCTGGGGTCGTCATCCTATTGATCTGGCCTGGGTCGTCTTCCTATTGATCTGGCTGGGGTCATCTTCCTATTGATCTGACTGGGGTCGTCTTCCTATTGATCTGGCTGGGGTCGTCTTCCTATTGATCTGGCTGGGGTCATCTTCCTATTGATCTGACTGGGGTCGTCTTCCTATTGATCTGGCTGGGGTCGTCTTCCAGTTGATCTGGCTGGGGTCGTCTTCCAATTGATCTGGCTGGGGTCATCTTCCTATTGATCTGGCTGGGGTCGTCTTCCTATTGATCTGATTGGGGTCGTCTTCCTATTGATCTGGCTGGGGTCGTCTTCCTATTGATCTGGCTGGGGTCATCTTCCAATTGATCTGGCTGGGGTCATCTTCCTATTGATCTGGCTGGGGTCGTCTTCCTATTGATCTGACTGGGGTCGTCTTCCTATTGATCTGACTGGGGTCGTCTTCCTATTGATCTGACTGGGGTCGTCTTCCTATTGATCTGGCTGGGGTCATCTTCCTATTGATCTGACTGGGGTCGTCTTCCTATTGATCTGACTGGGGTCGTCTTCCTATTGATCTGACTGGGGTCGTCTTCCTATTGATCTGGCTGGGGTCATCTTCCTATTGATCTGGCTGGGGTCGTCTTCCTATTGATCTGGCTGGGGTCGTCTTCCTATTGATCTGGCTGGGGTCGTCTTCCTATTGATCTGGCTGGGGTCGTCTTCCTAATGATCTGGCTGGGGTTGTCTTCCTAATGATCTGGCTGGGTTTCTGTTGGATCTGGTCTGCATCCCAAAATGGAACCCTTTCCCCTTTTTTAGTGCACTACTTTTGACCTGGGCTCTGGTCAAAGATAGTGTACTATATATGGAGTAGGGTGCCATTTAGGACTCAACTCTGTTGTAGTCTACTGTGTTGGCCAGTGTCCTTTAGTAGAACAAGCTAAGTGTCCCATAGGGTCAGACTGTAGTATAGCACATGGCCATAGCCACAGTGTTTACCCATGTGACCAGGGAGGTCATTTAACCCCACGATCACTGTGAGGGGCAGCTAGAGCACGTAAAAACATAGCAGTGTTTTCACACAGAGAGTGTGAGAGGCTTTGTGCCGCCATATGTGCTCAGGTCACCCCCCACAGAGCACAATGCCCTTTTCACTGTGTGTCAGTGTGTGTGTGTTTGTGTGCGTGCATGTCTTTTGAATGTCTTTTCGTGTTTCTATCCGTCTGCCTGTCTGTGAATTTGCGCGCTTCATCACTGCGTGTTTTGGTGTTTATTATCTGTCTGACTGGGGCATTGACAGGAACTCCAGTCCCTAAAATAGGACCACAGATACAGCAGACGTTATAGTCTGAGGTTTATAGGTAGAGCTGTGTGTGAGAGAGACCAGTGATAGGGTTCATATTATCTAAGGATAAGAAGTTAAGTCATCATTTCCCTTTAGATAGCACTGTATATGAACCACCTGTGCGAGTGTTTCACTCATTATGAATGCATAGATTGCTATTAGGAGTCATTAGCTATAATGAATGTTTACAGCAAGTCTTCTATTGCACTATGGCTGTCAGGCCCTAAACATATTATACACAGTTGGCTTAAAGAGGCGTTACCATGGCAATGTACAGCTACATCACACACTCTTCCATACAGTATGTTGTACAGTAGGCTCATCAGATTCTATGGCGGTGTCCCAAATGGCACCCTATTCCCTACATAGTGCACTACTTTTGACCAGAACTCTGTGGACCCTGACCAAAAGTAGTGCACTATATAGGGAATAGCGGGCCATTTGGGGCACACACAGCCTATTACTGTACTGTACTCTATGTGTGTGTCCGGCTACTAGTTGTTTCCGGGGGTCCTTGGCACACACACATCCCCACAGCACAACACAGACAGAAGGAATGCTCTACTTCAGTGGATCGCAAACATTTTAATGTCGTCATGTTTTAACGAGTCCATCAGACTGGTTAGTATTCACTCCCCCCTGGTTCCTCCTGACTAAAAATGGATATTTTGCAGTGCTCTGTAGCCTTAAAAGGTCCCTTGTTCCTCCTCTTCTTTCTCTCTCTCTCTCTCTCTCTCTCTCTCTCTTTGCCAAATCCCTTGTTCCACTTGTTCAGTCTCTCCCGGGGAATTAGAGTATACAGTATAGCTTCTTATTTATTTGTTACCCTTCAAACATTCTCTGTTGACTGTTGGCTTCCTTGTTCCTTCTGTTAATTTAGAGTAATTACTTCACAACAGTGGACAATAATCAGTAAGTTACAACAATCAACTTCAGTGTGTGCAGTACAGTAATACACTTCCATTTCTTATAATTAAGCCCTAAAATGTGGCACCATTAGCCATGAATCTAAAGCAGTGTTCTGAGTTCTGACCCCTGTCCATTCTAACTTTGTATCTCTTGTATCCTCCCTCTGCTCCCTTCTTCTTTTCTCTTCCTGCTCTTTATCTGCCCCTCTCTCTGCCTCTCTCTGCCTCTCTCTGCCTCTCTCTGTCTCTCTCTGCCTCTCTATGTCTCTCTCTGTCTCTCTCTGCCTCTCTCTGTGTCTCCATGTCTCTCTCTGTGTCTCTCTCTCTCTCTCTCTCTCTGTGTCTCTCTCTGTGTCTCTCTCTGCCCTTTTTACCTCTCTGTGTCTCTCTCTCTGTCTCTCTCGTTGTCCCTGTCTCTGTCTCTCTCTTTGTCCCTGTCTCTGTCTCTCTCTGTGTCTCTCGCTCTCTGTCTCTCTCTGTGTCTCTCGCTCTCTGTCTCTCTCTGTGTCTCTCGCTCTCTGTCTCTCTCTGTGTCTCTCGCTCTCTGTCTCTCTCTGTGTCTCTCGCTCTCTGTCTCTCTCTGTGTCTCTCGCTCTCTGTCTCTCTCTGTCTCTGTCTCCCTCTCTGTCTCTCGCTGTCTCTCTCTCTGTCTCTCTCGGTGTCTCTCTCTGTCTCACTCTCTCTCTGTCTCTCTGTCTCTCTGTCTCTCTGTCTTTCTCTCTCTGTCTCTCTCTCTGTCTCCCTCTGTGTCTCTGTGTCTCTCTCTCTATGTGTCTCTCTCTGTGTCTCTCTGTCTGTGTCTCTCTGTCTGTCTCTCAATTTCAATTCAATTCAATAGACTTTATTGACATGGCAAGTAAAATTAGTTACATTGTCAAAGTATACATATAACAAAAATTGTGGGACCAACAGCAATAATAATAGTAGTAGTGGAAATGGGATTACCATTAACAGCAACTACAACAACAATATTAATGAGAATAACAATACATTAAAGCAATAGTAGTCGACCAATCTCAACATGACTGAGAAGACACATGACATGCTATGAAAGCCAAAACAAAACAGGAAATATTATTGACATTACATTACACTTTTCACTGGCTGTCCCTCAGGTTGTGGCAGGAGGACACATATTTGGCTGCCAAAATTGCACATTTTGGCTTTTCACCCAATAAATATTTGATTTTTTCTTCCTCTTTTATAGTTTCAAATTCTTTGTACTGAATGATAATTTTGGGAAAGAAAGATTCTCTTAGGTCTGAGTATTTGTCACAGTGTAATAGGAAATGCAGCTCTGTCTCTACCTCTCCCCGGGGGCAGAGTGAGCACAGCCTGTCCTCTCTGGGCAGCCAGGTTTGCCTGTGACGACCGGTCTCTATAGCCAGACTGTGCTCACTCAGTCTGTACCTAGTCAGTGTTTTTCTCAGTTTTCTATCAGTCACAGTGGTCAGATAGTCTGCCACCATGTACTGTCTGTTTAGAGCCAAATAGCATTGAAGTTTACTTTGATTTTTTGTGGTGTCTTTCCAATAGGTGATATATTTTTCTTTTTGCTTTGTGATGATTTGGTTGGGTCAGATTTTCTGAGTGCTGTCCTGAGGCTCTATGAGGTTGGTTTTGGTTTGTGAACTGAGCCTCAGAACCAGCTGGCTGAGGGGACTCTTCTCTTGTTTCATCTCTTGACATAGTAGAGCTGTGTGATGGAATGTTTTGGGGTCACTTGTTTTTAGATGGTTGTCAAATTTGATGGCTCTTTTTTCTATTCGAATAAGGAGGGGGTATTGGCCCAATTCTGCTCTACATGCGTTATTTTGAGTTTTTCTTTGCACTTGCAATACAGTCTTGCAAAACTCTGCATGCAGTATTTCGATTGGATGTTTGTCCCATTTGGTAAATTCAGTATTAGAGAGCGGACCCCATACTTCGCTGACATATAGAGCAATTGGTTCTAAAACTGATTGGAACATTTTGAGCCAGATTCTAATTGGAATTTCGATTTTAATATTCCTTTTAATGGCATAGAATGCTCTTCTTGCTTTGTCTCTCAGCTCATTCACAGCCATGTGAAAGCTATAGTGGGGGAAAAAAAAGTATTTAGTCAGCCACCAATTGTGCAAGTTCTCCCACTTAAAAAGATGAGAGAGGCCTGTAACACATTGTAGGATTTTTTATGAATTTATTTGCAAATTATGGTGGAAAATAAGCATTTGGTCAATAACAAAAGTTTCTCAATACTTTGTTATATACCCTTTGTTGGCAATGACACAGGTCAAACGTTTTCTGTAAGTCTTCACAAGGTTTTCACACACTGTTGCTGGTATTTTGGCCCATTCCTCCATGCAGATCTCCTCTAGAGCAGTGATGTTTTGGGGCTGTCGCTGGGCAACACAGACTTTCAACTCCCTCCAAAGATTTTCTATGGGGTTGAGATCTGGAGACTGGCTAGGCCACTCCAGGACCTTGAAATGCTTCTTACGAAGCCACTCCTTCATTGCCCGGGCGGTGTGTTTGGGATCATTGTCATGCTGAAAGACCCAGCCACGTTTCATCTTCAATGCCCTTGCTGATGGAAGGAGGTTTTCACTCAAAATCTCACGATACATGGCCCCATTCATTCTTTCCTTTACACGGATCAGTCGTCCTGGTCCCTTTGCAGAAAAACAGCCCCAAAGCATGATGTTTCCACCCCCATGCTTCACAGTAGGTATGGTGTTCTTTGGTTGCAACTCAGCATTCTTTGTCCTCCAAACACGACGAGTTGAGTTTTTACCAAAAAGTTCTATTTTGGTTTCATCTGACCATATGACATTCTCCCAATCCTCTTCTGGATCATCCAAATGCAAACTTCAGACGGGCCTGGACATGTACTGGCTTAAGCAGGGGGACACGTCTGGCACTGCAGGATTTGAGTCCCTGGCGGCGTAGTGTGTTACTGATGGTAGGCTTTGTTACTTTGGTCCCAGCTCTCTGCAGGTCATTCACTAGGTCCCCCCGTGTGGTTCTGGAATTTTTGCTCACCGTTCTTGTGATCATTTTGACCCCACGGGGTGAGATCTTGCGTGGAGCCCTAGATCGAGGGCGATTATCAGTGGTCTTGTATGTCTTCCATTTCCTAATAATTGCTCCCACAGTTGATTTCTTCAAACCAAGCTGCTTACCTATTGCAGATTCAGTCTTCCCAGCCTGGTGCAGGTCTACAAATTTGTTTCTGGTGTCCTTTGACAGCTCTTTGGTCTTGGCCATAGTGGAGTTTGGGGTGTGACTGTTTGAGGTTGTGGACAGGTGTCTTTTATACTGATAACAAGTTCAAACAGGTGCCATTAATACAGGTAACGAGTGGAGGACAGAGGAGCCTCTTAAAGAAGAAGTTACAGGTCTGTGAGAGCCAGAAATCTTGCTTGTTTGTAGGTGACCAAATACTCATTTTCCACCATAATTTGCAAATAAATTCATTAAAAATCCTACAATATGATTTTCTGGATTTTTTTCTTCTCAATTTGTCTGTCATAGTTGACGTGTACCTATGATGAAAATTACAGGCCTCTCTCATCTTTTTAAGTGGGAGAACTTGCACAATTGGTGGCTGACTAAATACTTTTTTCCCCCACTGTACCTGTGTTGCTGATATTTAGTCCTAGATATGTGTAATTTTTGGTGTGTTCTAATAGAACTGTGTCCAAATAGAATTTATATTTGTCATCCTGATTTCCGGACCTTTTTTGGAATATCATTATATTCGTTTTTTTTTAGATTAACGGACAGGGCCCAGGTCTGACAGAATTTGTGCAGATGACCTAGATGCTGCTGTAACCCCTCCTTAGTGGGAGACAGTAGCACCAGGTCATCTGCGTACATTCTCTCTCTGTCTCCCTCTCTGTCTGTGTCTCTCTCTGTCTGTGTCTCTCTCTGTCCCTCTCTCTGTCTCTCTCTCTCTCTCTCTCTCTGTCTCTGTCTCTGTCTCTGTCTCTGTCTCTGTCTCTCTCTCTCTCTCGGTCTCTCTCTGTTTCTAGTAGGGTGAGGCCGGGTGCTGCAGACTGTTCTAGTGCCCTCGCCAATTCGTTGATATATATGTTGAAGAGGGTGGGGCTTAAACTGCATCCCTGTCTCACCCCACGGCCCTGTGGAAAGAAATGTGTGTGTTTTTTGCCAATTTTAACCGCACACTTGTTGTTTGTGTACATGGATTTTATAATGTTGTATGTTTTTCCCCCAACCCCACTTTCCATCAATTTGTATAGCAGACCCTCATGCCAAATTGAGTCAAAAGCTTTTTTGAAATCAACAAAGCATGAGAAGACTTTGCCTTTGTTTTGGTTTGTTTGTTTGTCAATTAGGGTGTGCAGGGTGAATACGTGGTCTGTCGTACGGTAATTTGGTAAAAAGCCAATTTGACATTTGCTCAGTACATTGTTTTCACTGAGGAAATGAACTAGTCTGCTGTTAATGATAATGCAGAGGATTTTCCCAAGGTTGCTGTTGACGCATATCCCACGGTAGTTATTGGGGTCAAATTGTCTCCACTTTTGTGGATTGGAGTGATCAGTCCTTGTTTCCAAATATTGGGGAAGATGCCAGAGCTAAGGATGATGTTAAAGAGTTTAAGTATAGCTAATTGAAATCTCTCTCTCTATCTCTCTCTCCCTCTCTGTCTCTCTCTCTCTCTCTCTCTCTCTCTCTCTGTCTCGCTCTGTCTCTCTCTCTCTCTGTCTCTCTCTGTTCCTCTCTCTGTCTTCCTCTCTGTATCTCTGTCTCTCTCTCTGTATCTTTCTGTCTCTCTCTCTTTCTCTTTCTCTCTCTCTGTCTCTTTCTCTGTCTCTCTCTGTCTCTCTCGGTGTCTCTCTCTCTGTCGGTCTCTCTCTCTGTCTCTCTCTCTGTATCTCTCTCTGTATCTCTCTCTGTCTCTCTCTCTGTCTCTCTCTCTCTGTCTCTGTGTCTCTCTCTCTCTGTCTCTGTGTCTCTCTGTCCCTCTCTCTGTCCCTCTCTCTGTCTCTCTCTCTGTCTCTCTCTCTGTCTCTCTCTCTCACTCTCTCTCTCTGTCTCTCTGTCTTTCTCTCTATGTCTCTCTGTGTGTGTCTCTCTCTCTCTCGCTCTCTCTCTCTCTCTCTCTCTCTCTCTCTCTCTCTCTCTCTCTCTCTCTCTCTCTGTCTGCCTGTCTCTCTCTCTGTGTCTCTGTCTCTCTCTCTCTCTGTCTCTCTTTGTCACACTCTTTCTTATTCCTATCTATTCCATTCCCATCTTTCCCCTCTCTCTCCCTCCCCTCTTCTACCTCTCTGCTCTTCTCCTCCTCCCCTCCTCTACCTCCTACAGTACGTGTGGAACGACTGGGCGTTGGGAGTGTGAGCAGCATGCCTGTCTCATAGAGAATGATATGATCCAGGCAGTCAACAGAGGAAACTATGGGTAAGGGCCCTTAAACACACACGCATGCACACACACACACACAAACACACACATACACATGCACGCTAGTGATGCACGGGTTGACTCATAACCTGCGTGTGGGTTTACGGTCATTAAATATTGTGTGGATCAAGGGCGGGTGGGTGGCGGGCATGTTGAATAAAGAGAAAAGTCTTGTGCAATTTATATCTATAGTCTACATCAATGTTTTTCTTTCATTATTTTAGGCTATCTGGCATTAATGCGTAAGCTTTAGGGCCTAACAAATAGCCTACACACCAATCGCCAAATGCTTTTGGGAACAGGCAGAAAAAGTTAACATCGATCCACGAAGGTACAAAGGACAATGTCAGAGTTTAATTCAATAATAATAATAATATAATAATATGCCATTTAGCAGACGCTTTTATCCAAAGTGACTTACAGTCATGTGTGCATATATGTTTACGTATGGGTGGTCCCGGGGATCGAACCCACTACCACTACCCTGGCGTTACTAGCGCCATGCTTTACCAATTGAGCTAAGGGAGAAGCTACTAATTAGAGTGTTGAAAATAAATAGAAGGGAAGGCCAGAAAAGTAAATGTTGTACATTTAGCAGACACTCTTATCCAGAGCGACTTACAAGAGCATTTAGGGTTAAGTGCCTTGCTCAAGGGCACATCGACAGATTTCTTTCACCTAGTCGGCTCGGGGATTCGAGTCAGCAACCTTTCACTTTTACTGGCCCAATGCTCTTAACCGCTAGGCTACCTGCCACCCATGAGCGGTAATTGAAGATGATAGCAGTGACGGTTATTTGTGACGATTGTGAGGCACCATACAAATTTGACAGTCACAAGACAGGGACTTCAAATAGGCCTATGGCACGTCAAGGGAACTGTAGCATACTGTTGAGATTGGTTAAGTGGAAACTGAAATCTGGACACTGACTGTAGGTTTGTAACCTCTCACATAGCCTTTTAACTCCTGCAGAATTAAGCATTTCTTGCATTAAAATGATACACCAAATCTAGGCAACATTTTTACTCGGGAACAGAAGTGGAGAAACATGATTTCTTTATTTCAGCATCGTGAGAGAATGCAAATGTGCACTTAGATACCGTCAGTAGAGGTGGTGACTTTATCAGCATTATAAAAGCTGATAGTATTTCAACCACATAAAATATGCATCCAAGCCGAACTGAAATCTTATCAGAAATATGTTGGGTCGTTATCACAGCTTTCTATTTCCTTACAACAGGTCAAACTGATGTTATTTGGACGACATTTTGCACAGGAAATCTTTCCATTATAAATACATTTGTTGCTACATTTTCTCCCCGGTCCCTAAACGTCTTAGCTCCCTGAAAGAAGCAGAAATGACAGAGAACTTTGCTAGATTGAAGCATTCATTCTATCGATTTATTACATTATTCTGGTGAGCAAGGGTTTATTTCGGTCTTACTGACAGAAGAGAAGCTGCATGTATCTAATTATAGACAAGTTGACTAACAAACAGCCTATCAAAAAATCATTCTGCCGTCTGACTGTAGCCTACAGCGCATTTTCTATATTAGCGTTTAGGGTTGGATGCGGGCCTCAGATTTCCACTTTATCACATATAGTCGGGCGGTTGGGGATGGGTTATTAGCAATTGCGGGCAGGTGCAGGTAAACAAACAGCTGACCTGTGTACCACTTCTTCAATACGGCCCCTCAAGTCTGAGGAAGGAACTATACGTTGCGTCCCAATTTCACGTACACACACACGCGCACACACACACACACACACACACAAACATGTTTTCTCACACTTACTGTTTGGACTTTCCTCTCCTTTGTCTCCCTAGCTGGCAGGCAGCAAACTACAGCCAGTTCTATGGCATGTCTCTGGACGAGGGCCTGAGGTATCGCCTGGGGACACAGAGGCCCTCCAGGACCATCATGAGCATGAACGAGATGCAGGTGAGAGGACCTGTCTGCTGGGTAGGGAAAGGGCGGGGTGTGGGGATGGGAGTTGGGCTGGGTGATTCATGGGATACATCTCGAATGGCACCCTATTCCCTATATAGTGCACTACTTTTACCAGGGCCCATACATGGGATGCAGATATGTTGTCACGGCCTTGAGAGTGAGGGACGGTCCAGTCTGCTTTTCAAATTGCTTGTGCATCAACAGGGACCCATGACATAATATTTTATATAAAGATTCTGCTGGCCTGGCCTGTATCATTACCAGCTATGGCTACCAGGCGGAGTCTGGTATTGGTCTGTTGATAATTCTTTGTCTGTCTGGATCTTGGAAGCCTCCTCTCTGCTATGTGCCATCTTTAGCTTATGTTTACATTCTAACCAGACAGATTATGTAAGAGCCAATCAGAGAGAGGTTTAGGAGAGAGGGAATGGGGGATAGGATAGGGGTGAAGGGGAGGATGGGGTAGAGGATAGAGGTGGAGGGGAGGATGGGGTAGAGGATAGAGGTGGAGGGGAAGATGGGGTAGAGCCATCTCTCCTTCAGACAACACAACTGACTGGCCCTCCTCTCTCCCCCCTACCCTACCCTTCCCAACCCCTATCCCCCATCTCTCCCACCCTACATCCTCCAGACCTAACTCCCCCACTCCTCCTCCCTTCAACTTCACTCTCTCCAATCCCCCACTCCCCCAGCCCAACATGCCCCTACCTGTACCAGGAGCCAGATCTAAGCAGGAAAGCTTATTCATAAATAATTTTTCTGTTGTCTGTCTCCCAGCTCAGTCCCCACACGTCTAACAGTCATACTGGGTAATGGATAGGCCCACTCCGAACTCCCTAACTCACTCCCACTCCACTCCTAATTCCTGGGGGGTTGGAGCCACACACACACACACACACACACAGATATTAGCGGGAAGGAATGGGAGGAGGACGTACCAGCAGCTGTGCTCTGTCTAAACAGAGATAGAGTTACACACGACCTTGATACGCTAATGCTACATAACGGCAGCATGCCTCCCACCTCCAGACCTGGCCTGTCTGTGTCCCAAATTCCCTGTCTGACACCATATTCCCTATATACAGTTGAAGTCGGAAGTTTACATACACTAAGTTGACTGTGCCTTTAAAAAGCTTGGAAAATTCCAGAAAATGATGTCATGGCTTTAGAAGCTTCTGATAGGCTAATTGACATCATTTGAGTCAATTGGAGGTGTACCTGTGGATGTATTTCAAGGCCTTCCTTTAAACTCAGTGCCTCTTTGCTTGACATCATGGGAAAATCAAAAGAAATCAGCCAAGACCTCACAAAAAAATGGTAGACCTCCACAAGTGTGGTTCATCCTTGGGAGCAATTTCCAAATGCTTGAAGGTACCGCGATCATCTGTACAAACAATAGTATGCAAGTATAAACACCATGGGACCACACAGCCGTCATACCGCTCAGGAAGGAGACGCGTTCTGTCTGCTAGAGATTAACGTACTTTGGTGCGAAAAGTGCAAATCAATCCTAGAACAACAGCAAAGGAACTTCTGAAGATGCTGGAGTAAACAGGTACAAAAGTATCTATATCCACAGTAAAACAAGTCCTATATCGACATAACCTGAAAGGCCGCTCAGCAAGGAAGAAGCCACTGCTCCAAAACCGCCATAAAAAAGCCAGACTACAGTTTGCAACTGCACATGGGGACAAAGATCGTACTTTTGGAGAAATGTCCTCTGGTCTGATGAAACAAAAATAGAACTGTTTGGCCATAATGACCATCGTTATGTTTGGAGGAAAAAGGGGGTTGCTTGCAAGCCGAAGAACACCATCCCAACCGTGAAGCATGGGGGTGGCAGCATCATGCTGTGGGGGTGCTTTGCTGCAGGAGGGACTGGTGCACTTCACAAAATAGATAGCATCATGAGGAAGGAAAATGATGTGGATATATTGAAGCAACATCTCAAGACATCAGTCAGGAAGTTAAAGCTTGGTCGCAAATGGGTCTTCCAAATGGACAATGACCCCAAGCATACTTCCAAAGTTGTGGCAAAATGGCTTAAGGACAACAAAGTCAAGGTATTGGAGTGGCCATCACAAAGCCCTGACCTCAATCCTATAGAACATTTGTGGGCAGAACTGAAAAAGCTTGTGCGAGCAAGGTGGCCGACAAACCTGACTCAGTTACATCAGCTCTGTCAGGAGGAATGGGCCAAAATTCACCCAACTTATTGTGGGAAGCTTGTGTAAGGCTAACCAAAATGTTTGACCCAAGTTAAACAATTTAAAGACAATGCTACCAAATACTAATTGAGTCTATGAAAACTTCTGACCCCATTGGAAATGTGATGAAAGAAATAAAAGCTGAAATAAATCATTCTCTCTACTATTATTCTGACATTTCACATTCTTAAAATATAGTGGTGATCCTAACTGACCTAAGACAGGGAATATTTACTAGGATTAAATTAAATTAATTACTTAAAAATCATACAATGTGATTTTCTGGATTTTTGTTTTAGATTCCGTCTCTCACAGTTGAAGTGTACCTATGATAAAAATGACAGACCTCTACATGCTTTGTAAGTAGGAAAACCTGCAAAATCGGCAGTGTATCAAATACTTGTTCACCCCACTGTATGTGAGGCAGCATAGAAATGCCCATTTATGATTTAATGTGATAAGCATTATGATAAGCTTGCTATCCCAGGTATTTGTCTGAGGTGTTATCATAGTGATTTAATTCTGGAGTCCATATTAGGTGTTTAAAGCTGGATCAGGTTCCCCTTTCAATCTCTGCTGTTTCTAGATTCATCACATATTATTTCCAGTGAGAGTACAGTGAGGGGGGAAAGTATTTGATAACCTGCTGATTGTGTACGTCTGCCCACTGACAAAGAAATGATCAGTCTATAATTTTAATGGTAGGTTTATTTGAACAGTGAGAGACAGAATAACAACAACAAAATCCTGAAAAACGCATGTCAAAAATGTTATAAATTGATTTGCATTTTAATGAGGGAAGTAAGTATTTGACCCCTCTGCAAAACATGACTTAGTACTTGGTGGCAAAACCCTTGTTGGCAATCACAGAGGTCAGACGTTTCTTGTAGTTAGCCACCCGGTTTGCACACATCTCAGGAGGGATTTTGTTCCACTCCTCTTTACAGATCTTCTCCAAGTCATTAAGGTTTCAGGGCTGACATTAGGCAACTCGAACCTTCAGCTCCCTCCACAGATTTTCTATGGGATTAAGGTCTGGAGACTGGCTAGGCCACTCCAGGACCTTAATGTGCTTCTTCTTGAGCCACTTTTATGTTGCTTTGGCCGTGTGTTTTGGGTCATTGTCATGCTGGAATACCCATCCACGACCCATTTTCAATGCCCTGGCTGAGGGAAGGAGGTTCTCACCCAAGATTTGATGGTACATGGCCCCGTCCATCGTCAATTTGATGTGGTGAAGTTGTCCTGTCCCTTTAGCAGAGAAACACCCCCAAAGCATAATGTTTCCACCTCCATGTTTGACGGTGGGGATGGTGTTCTTGGGGTCATAGGCAGCATTCCTCCTCCTCCAAACACGGTGAGTTGAGTTGATGCCAAAGAGCTCGATTTTGGTCTCATCTGACCACAACACTTTCACCCAGTTCTCCTCTGAATCATTCAGATGTTCATTGGCAATCTTCAGACGACCCTGTATATGTGCTTTCTTGAGCAGGGGGACCTTGTGGGCACTGCAGGATTTCAGTCCTTCACGGCGTAGTGTGTTACCAATTGTTTTCTTGGTGACTATGGTCCCAGCTGCCTTGAGATCATTGACAAGATCCTCCCGTGTAGTTCTGGGCTGATTCCTCACCGTGCTCATGATCATTGCAACTCCACGAGGTGAGATCTTGCATGGAGCCCCAGGCCGAGGGAGATTGACAGTTTTTTGGGTTTCTTCCATTTACGAATAATCGCACCAACTGTTGTCACCTTCTCACCAAGCTGCTTGGTGATGGTCTTGTAGCCCATTCCAGCCTTGTGTAGGTCTACAATCTTGTCCCAGACATCCTTGGAGAGCTCTTTGGTCTTGGCCATGCTGGAGAGTTTGGAATCTGATTGATTGATTTCTTCTGTGGACAGGCGTCTTTTATACAGGTAACAAACTGAGATTAGGAGCACTCCCTTTAAGAGTGTGCTCCTAATCTCAGCTCGTTACCTGTATAAAAGACACCTGGGAGCCAGAAATCTTTCTGATTGAGAGGGGGTCAAATACTTATTTCCCTCATTAAAATGCAAATCAATTTATAACATTTTTGACATGCGTTTTTCTGGATTTGTTGTTGTTATTCTGTCTCTCAATGTTCAATTAAACCTACCATTAAAATGATAGACTGATCATTTCTTTGTCAGTGGGCAAACGTACAAAATCAGCAGGGGATCAAATACTTCTTTCCCTCACTGTAGATATTTGTACTTCTCAGGGCCTAACTGTCCGCGTGCCAAATGTCTGTTAGTGTAGCCTCCCTCAATCAGTTCAGTCAGTTCTATAGTCTGGAGACAAAGGTTATGTTTCTATTCTAACTCCTCTGAGACTGACACTAGGCCAAATGTTCCTAATCGTCTGGGAATAAGTCCTCTATAATGGAATAACTTAACAGACCTACATCATTTGTTGTGTAACACACTCCGATTAGGCCATCTCACTGTAATTACATTCATGAATGTTCTATTGTGGATAAATAATCAATGGGCTGAGCACGTTCCGCACAAAAGCATCATTAGGAACTTGTTGTTGGTTTGTCAGTCTCTTTTTGTTGTTGGTTTGTCAGTCTCCTCTTGTTGTTGGTTTGTCAGTCTCCTCTTGTTGTTGGTTTGTCAGTCTCCTCTTGCTGTTGGTTTGTCAGTCTCCACTTGCTGTTGGTTTGTCAGTCTGCTCTTGCTGTTGATTTGTCAGCCTCCTCTTGCTGTTGATTTGTCAGTCTCCTCTTGCTGTTGATTTGTCAGTGTCCTCTTGCTATTGGTTTGTCAGACTCCTCTTGCTGTTTATTTGTCAGTGTCCTCTTGCTATTGGTTTGTCAGACTCCTCTTGCTGTTGATTTGTCAGTCTCCTTTGCTGTTGGTTTGTCAGGCTCCTCTTGCTGTTGGTCAACATCACTAGCACATTAGAGGCTGCTGCTGCCTATTGAAATCACTGGTCACTTTAAGAAATGGAACACTAGTTTTATAGTTATTTTTATTTATAGTTATTTTTTTATTTTTTATTTTTCTTCTGGGGGAATGGATCATCTTAATATTGCAGATAGATTGTATCTTCTATCAATGTAATTGTCTGCATCACTTCCAATCCCCCATGTTTTTATTTTAATTTTGTATATATATACTCCCCTTTATTACTTTTCAACCCCACCATCCTTTCCCTACTTGGAGTAAATTAGTGAACAACAATGCCCAGGCCTCTACTTCCGGTCTATAATTACTATCTACACCTTATGGACAGAGTTAATTTTACAATAATTCTACTCTCAACCTCTCCGATCATTTTCATGATGTCCATCCGGTTTGCTTCTATATGCCATATCTTTCTAACTGTGCTCTTTCCCAAAAGCTCCCAACATACAACCTATATACTTATTATGGACACAGTATGCTTACATTATCAGATATCTTTGTTATTATTTGTTGTTATTTGTTATTAGTCCCATCCTTCAACTCTATTCAATACCTCCCATCTATCTCTTAACACCATCCATATAGGATTTCTATTTGCCATATATATATCAACCGTACTGTGATGTTTTACAAAAGTTCTGAACCTTTCTATTCTCATTGCTTCTACAGATTGTGAATTAAAAATAAACATTTTTGCTAAAAGTATTATTATATTATTGATTGATTGACTATGACTTTTCAGATCACCCAGTAATGCTATCTGCAAGGTTAGTTCCAGGTAAATATTGCAATCCTTTAGCCATTCCTGGACCTGTGTCCAAAAACAAGCTACAAATGGACAGAACCAAAACAAATGATCTAATGATTCTGTCTCTTCACAGCAAAATCTGCAGAGCTGGGAAGATTGAATACCCCATATAAATAACATTCTATTGGTAGCAATAATTTTATATAGTAATTTAAATTGAAAGATTCTAATTTTTGAATCCGGTGTCGTTTTGCGTGTCAGTTCATAAACACTATGCCATGGGATCGGTACGTCAAAGATCTCTTCCCAACTATTTTGCAATCTATATGGGACGGCTGTCAATCCTTTGGTCCTTAAGTGAAACTGATATACTTTTTTATTTATCACAGTTTTCCTTAACCAATTATGTTATTTAATGCAAGGCCGACAGACAAGTTCCTTACTTTCTCCCCCTTCCACTTTCCTCTTCCACTTTTGCGGTAAGGCTGCAATTATTTGGTTGTAATTTTGGGTAGCGCAGACATTTCCATAAGTTTTTGTTAGCTGCATGTGCGACATAACTCCACCAGTCCTACCGTTGATATCATTTACGAAGATTATACCTTTTTTAAACATTCTGTCAAAAAATAAAGGTTTTTTGTCAATTAGTATATTTGAATTTAACCACAATATTTGTTGCATTATTTGTTCTGTCGTTTCTGGAGGATTAAATTGAAATTGCAACCAACTTTCTATGGCATGTTTTAGAAATAGTGACATTTGGGAGATTATTTCCTTTTCAAATAACTGAAAGTGAGAGGTTGTAATCTGAATAAAGGGAAAAAGGCCTTTCTTGAACATTGGGTGAGACAATCTTACTAATTTGCTTGAGAACCAGTTCAGATTTAAGTATAACTTTTGTATGACTGAAGCTTTTAGTGATAGATCTAATGCTTTAATATTTAATAATTTCTGTCCTCCGAATTCATATTCATTATATAAATATGCTCTTTTAATTTTGTCTGGCTTGCCGTTCCAAATAAAATTGAATATTTTTTTCTCATATAATTTTAAAAACTGTTCGCTAGGCGTCGGCAAGACCATAAGCAAATAGGTAAACTGGGATAATACTAAAGAGTTAATCAGGGTGATTTTTCCACAAATTGACAGGTATTTTCCTTTCCATGGTAGTAAGATCTTATCTATTTTTGCTAACTTTCTATTAAAATGTATTGAAGTAAGATCATTTATTTCCTTTGGGATATGTATTCCGAGTATATCCACATCACCATCAGACCATTTTATTGGTAAACTACATGGTAATGTAAAAATTGTATTTTTTAGTGATCCAATACGTAATATAGTACATTTGTCATAATTTGGTTGTAATCCAGAGAGGTTAGAAAATGTATCTAGATCCTCTATGAGGCTGTGGAGGGATTCTAGTTGTGGATTTAAAAGAAAACATGAATCATCAGTGTACAATGACACCTTTGTTTTTAAGCCCTGTATTTCTAATCCTCTGATATTATTATTGGATCTGATTTTAATAGCTAACATCTCGATGGCCACAATAAATAGATATGCCGATAGTGGACAACCTTGTTTCACTCCTCTTGACAGTTTAAAACTTTCTGAGAAATAGCCATTATTTACTATTTTATACCTAGGGTTACTATACATGATTTTGACCCATTTTATAAGAGATTCTCCAAAATTGAAATGCTCCAGGCATTTATATATAAACCCCAGTCGAACTTTATCAAATGCCTTTTTGAAGTCTGCTATGAATAGCATGCCTGGTTTCCCATATTTTCCATAGTGTTCTATTGTTTCCAATACTTGCCTTATATTATCTCCAATGTATCTTCCATGTAAAAAACCTGTCTGATTAGAATGAATAATATCCGACAATACCTTTTTAATTCTATGCGTTATACATTTTGCTAGGATTTTTGCATCACAACACTGAAGTGTAAGGGGCCTCCAATTTTGTAAATAGACTGGATCTTTATATTTTCCACTTGTATCCTGTTTCAGTAATAATGAGATCTTCTTCTTGAGTGTCAGATAATCTACCATTTAAATAGGAGTGGTTAAAACATGCTAATAACGGTCCTCTTAGTATATCAAAAAAGGTTTGGTATACCTCGACTGGTATGCCATCCAACCCTGGAGTTTTCCCGGACTTAAAGTCTTTAATTGCATCCAGAAGTTCCTCCTCTGTAATTTCACCTTCACATGAGTCTTTCTGTGTGGCTGTTAATTTGACATTATCAATAGGAAAAAAATCTCTACAATTAGCTTCAGTTAGAGGAGATGGAGGCGACTGAAAAGAAAACATATGCTTAAAGTACTTTGTTTCTTCCTTCAAAATATAAGTTGGTGAATTATGGGTGACTCCGTCAATTGTAACCAGTTTCATTAAGTTCTTTTTGGTAGCATTCCTATGTTGAAGATTTAAAAAGAATTTTGTGCATTTTTCCCCATATTCCATCCAGTTTGCTTTATTTTTATAATATATTACACTTGATCTTTCTTGAATAAGTTTCTCCATTTCTTTTTGTTTTTCCTCTAATTTATTCTGAGCCTCTATGTTACAGTTTTTATTGCCATCTATCTGTTCTGTTAGACTTTCTATTTCCTTTCTTAGTATAAACTCTTTTGACCTAAATTGCTTTTGTTTTCGAGATGAGTACTGAATTGCATGGCTTCTAAAGGCACATTTAAAGGTGTCCCATACAATAAGGGGATTCGCTGTACCTATGTTATGTTGGAAAAAGTCAGTTATAAATTCCTTTGTTCTAATTATAAATAAATTATCATCCAATAGGCTTTGATTAAATTTCCAATATCCTCGCCCACGTGGAAATTCAGTAAGAGTAATGTATATGCCTATTATATGATGGTCCGACCGCATTCTGTCCCCCTATCAACACTTTTTTTTATACTTTTGGTGCCAACGAGAATGAGATAAGAAAGAAGTCAAGACGACTAGCTTGATTCAGTCTCCGCCATGTACAGTGGGGGAAAAAAGTATTTAGTCAGCCACCAATTGTGCAAGTTCTCCCACTTAAAAAGATGAGAGAGGCCTGTAATTTTCATCATAGGTACACGTCAACTATGACAGACAAATTGAGGAAAAAAAATCCAGAAAATCACATTGTAGTATTTTTTATGAATTTATTTGCAAATGATGGTGGAAAATAAGTATTTGGTCACCTACAAACAAGCAAGATTTCTGGCTCTCACAGACCTGTAACTTCTTCTTTAAGAGGCTCCTCTGTCCTCCACTCGTTACCTGTATTATTGGCACCTGTTTGAACTTGTTATCAGTATAAAAGACACCTGTCCACATCCTCAAACAGTCACACTCCAAACTCCACTATGGCCAAGACCAAAGAGCTGTCAAAGGACACCAGAAACAAAATTGTAGACCTGCACCAGGCTGGGAAGACTGAATCTGCAATAGGTAAGCAGCTTGGTTTGAAGAAATCAACTGTGGGAGCAATTATTAGGAAATGGAAGACATACAAGACCACTGATAATCTCCCTCGATCTGGGGCTCCATGCAAGATCTCACCCCGTGGGGTCAAAATGATCACAAGAACGGTGAGCAAAAATCCCAGAACCACACGGGGGGACCTAGTGAATGACCTGCAGAGAGCTGGGACCAAAGTAACAAAGCCTACCATCAGTAACACACTACGCCGCCAGCGACTCAAATCCTGCAGTGCTTGACGTGTCCCCCTGCTTAAGCCAGTACATGTCCAGGCCCGTCTGAAGTTTGCTAGAGTGCATTTGGATGATCCAGAAGAGGATTGGGAGAATGTCATATGGTCAGATGAAACCAAAATAGAACTCTTTGGTAAAAACTCAACTCGTCGTGTTTGGAGGACAAAGAATGCTGAGTTGCATCCAAAGAACACCATACCTACTGTGAAGCATGGGGGTGGAAACATCATGCTTTGGGGCTGTTTTTCTGCAAAGGGACCAGGACGACTGATCCGTGTAAAGGAAAGAATGAATGGGGCCATGTATCGTGAGATTTTGAGTGAAAACCTCCTTCCATCAGCAAGGGCATTGAAGATGAAACGTGGCTGGGTCTTTCAGCATGACAATGATCCCAAACACACCGCCCGGGCAACGAAGGAGTGGCTTCATAAGAAGCATTTCAAGGTCCTGGAGTGGCCTAGCCAGTCTCCAGATCTCAACCCCATAGAAAATCTTTGGAGGGAGTTGAAAGTCCGTGTTGCCCAGCGACAGCCCCAAAACATCACTGCTCTAGAGGAGATCTGCATGGAGGAATGGGCCAAAATACCAGCAACAGTGTGTGAAAACCTTGTGAAGACTTACAGAAAACGTTTGACCTGTGTCATTGCCAACAAAGGGTATATAACAAAGTATTGAGAAACTTTTGTTATTGACCAAATACTTATTTTCCACCATAATTTGCAAATAAATTCATTAAAAATCCTACAATGTGATTTTCTGGATTTGTTTTTCTCATTTTGTCTGTCATAGTTGACGTGTACCTATGATGAAAATTACAGGCCTCTCTCATCTTTTTAAGTGGGAGAACTTGCACAATTGGTGGCTGACTAAATACTTGTTTTCCCCACTGTATATCTCACTAGATCAGTATATGTAAGCCTCCATATATCTACTAGTTCTAATGTATCCATGACATTCACAATTTCCTTAAGAGCATGTGGGTGATTGTTTGTGGTGTGATTTCCTTTACGGTCCATTGAGCTATTTAAAACAGTATTATAATCCCCCACCATAATAATATTGTCTTGAGTTCCTTGCAGGCTTGATAATTAATTATATATATTGTCAAAGAATAGTGGATCATCATTATTTGGTCCGTAAAGGTTAATGAGCCATATCTGTTTATGGTCCAATAACATATTTAAAATAATCCATCTACCTTGCGTATCTATTTGGACAATTTGCACATTCGGATCGAAATTACTATTAATTAATATCATCACCCCTTTTGAATTTCTTTGCCCATGGGAGAAGTATATTCACCCCCCCCCCCCCCCCCCCCCATTCTTTTTTCCACGCTAGAGTTTCCTGTATACAATAGATATTATATTCCTTCTCTTTGAGCCATGTAAATATTGTTATTCTTTTGTTATTATCAGCTAAGCCATTACAATTATAACTGGCTATACTTATTTCACCATACACCATAATGAGATACACGTTTCAAGTCTATTTATCATTATATATGTTTGTAAATTTACCAATAAAAAATAGCGTAATGATTGAGTGTCCATATAGCTGTACCGTGATATTTGCATTGCTTCGGAGTAACCCTTCAATTGTTCTCCACTAATTCCCCCGCTAAAGCCCCTCCCCATCCCAAGTTGAGCCGTCATCCCAGTGATCAGCATCCCACCCACGTCCCTCCGTATCCCTAAGGCCCCGAGAGGCCAGGACCCATCCATCGAAAACAGCACACAGTGCCACCCACAAAACAGAAGCAGATTAACCGCCAAAAGCATTTCCAATGCTTTCACCTCTCTCTCTCTCTCTCTCTCTATACAGTGGGGAAAAAAAGTATTTAGTCAGCCACCAATTGTGCAAGTTCTCCCACTTAAAAAGATGAGAGAGGCCTGTAATTTTCATCATAGGTACACGTCAACTATGACAGACAAAATGAGAAAAAAAAATCCAGAAAATCACATTGTAGGATTTTTAATGAATTTATTTGCAAATTATGGTGGAAAATAAGTATTTGGTCAATAACAAAAGTTTCTCAATACTTTGTTATATACCCTTTGTTGGCAATGACACAGGTCAAACATTTTCTGTAAGTCTTCACAAGGTTTTCACACACTGTTGCTGGTATTTTGGCCCATTCCTCCATGCAGATCTCCTCTAGAGCAGTGATGTTTTGGGGCTGTCGCTGGGCAACACAGACTTTCAACTCCCTCCAAAGATTTTCTATGGGGTTGAGATCAGGAGACTGGCTAGGCCACTCCAGGACCTTGAAATGTTTCTTACGAAGCCACTCCTTCATTGCCCGGGCGGTGTGTTTGGGATCATTGTCATGCTGAAAGACCCAGCCACGTTTCATCTTCAATGCCCTTGCTGATGGAAGGAGGTTTTCACTCAAAATCTCACGATACATGGCCCCATTCATTCGTTCCTTTACACGGATCAGTCGTCCTGGTCCCTTTGCAGAAAAACAGCCCCAAAGCATGATGTTTCTACCCCCATGCTTCACAGTAGGTATGGTGTTCTTTGGATGCAACTCAGCATTCTTTGTCCTCCAAACACGACGAGTTGAGTTTTTACCAAAAAGTTATATTTTGGTTTCATCTGACCATATGACATTCTCCCAATCCTCTTCTGGATCATCCAAATGCACTCTAGCAAACTTCAGACAGGCCTGGACATTTACTTGCTTAAGCAGGCGGACACGTCTTGCACTGCAGGATTTGAGTCCCTGGCGGCGTAGTGTGTTACTGATGGTAGTTCTGGGATTTTTGCTCACCGTTCTTGTGATCATTTTGACCCTACGGGGTGAGATCTTGCGTGGAGCCCCAGATCGAGGGAGATTATCAGTGGTCTTGTATGTCTTCCATTTCCTAATAATTGCTCCCACAGTTGATTTCTTCAAACCAAGCTGCTTACCTATTGCAGATTCAGTCTTCCCAGCCTGGTGCAGGTCTACAATTTTGTTTCTGGTGTCCTTTGTCAGCTCTTTGGTCTTGGCCATAGTGGAGTTTGGAGTGTGACTGTTTGAGGTTGTGGACAGGTGTCTTTTATACTGATAACAAGTTCAAACAGATGCCATTAATACAGGTAACGAGTGGAGGACAGAGGAGCCTCTTAAATAAGAAGTTACAGGTCTGTGAGAGCCAGAAATCTTGCTTGTTTGTAGGTGACCAAATACTTATTTTCCACCATAATTTGCAAATAAATTCATAAAAAATCCTACAATGTGATTTTCTGGATTTATTTTTCTCAATTTGTCTTTCATAGTTGACGTGTACCTATGATGAAAATTACAGGCCTCTCTCATCTTTTTAAGTGGGAGAACTTGCACAAATAGTGGCTGACTAAATACTTTTTTGCCCCACTGTATATATATATATACAGTGGGGGAAAAAAGTACGCATATTCATTGATATGGATAACAATGTGAGATTTGATTAATCTACTTAATCTATGTCAAGTCCTAGGTGATGGAGATCAGATCCACCTTCTTCACCTGAGACACAAACACTCTGATCCCCTGTTGTAACCATTTTCCCAAGCATCTCCATGCGGTCAGACCTTTGATTATTTTGTGCCACCTGGGCCACAATGATAAACCCCCTCTCTGATTGTCCGAGTGTGACCCCCTCCCCATGGGTTACTGCAGCCAGTGTTGCCAGCACTGCCACTACCTGGGTGGGCGTACCCCACCGGAATCCCCACCGGCTAGGTAAAAGGTTGTCAAGGTTCTCATTAGCAGCTTTGAGAATTTCCTTGTATATTATGCTCTCCCATCAGGGGGCTCTGGCTTTGTAGGACCAACCCTGCCAGGCAGGCTCAGAATCTTGAGGGGGCGGTGCTGCTCAAGTAGGTCTCTGACCGCATTTATTTCTCTGTTTAGGCTGCATATTCACAGCAGGTCCATAAAAGAGATGGGAACTTCTCTTTGGTGTATGGGTCGCTCAGGTGGGTGTCCAGGTTATAGGGTTAGGGATCTTTCCATCATGATAGGACAATGAAAAATTAGATTAGATGTATACTATATTTAAAAATGTATATCCCTCATCTACACAAAATTGAAAGCTCTCTCTCACTACCCCTGCTCATAGACCCCCGGTCGGCTCTGGGATATGCAACCATTTCCCCTCTCACTCACTTAACGCCGCACCTTTTCAAACACAAAAATGCACACCACATGGTTGACTGCGGAAGAAATGGGCCGAGCGTGCAAACGCACCCGCATCCACATCTGCCGCAAGGGGAAAGGACGCCAGAGAGAACACAGGACCAACCACAACAACCATCCGCCAAAACAACAACCTCCCGCCAAAAAAGCCATGTTCTAATTATTTGTATTTAAAGATGTATTATTCTGCTTGTTATATCGTTTTATCCTTTTATAAAATACTATACTTACTATAAATGTTATTTAATATTACAATCCCTATCATTGCTAGTATCAGGTTCTCCAATATTTGACTCCTCTATTACAACTTTTAGAATAGCCACGGAGTAGTCTTTGTGTCTCTGAACATTTGGTTGTCAATATATAATTTATCCAACACTAGTGCAACACGTTTCCCTTTTAATCCGTTTTCCTTGAAGATTGGATACAGAACTTTGCGCCTTTCTACAATCTCCCTCGGGAACTGATCATTCATGCCTATTTTCGTGCCAGCAAGTCTTTTTCCTAGGCTTTTCACCATAGCTTTATCCTTAAAAAAAGCAAATTTGGCAACGATTGGGCGCTCATATTTCTGTCCTCTTTTTCCGAAACGATGTACACGTTCGAGTTGGATTTTATCGACAGCCTCGAGTGGGATTTGTAGCGCTGTATGCAGGAAGTCCTTCATAATATTCTCTGTTATTTCTCCCTTCTTTTCCTGAATACCCGTAAGTACTAGATTTTCTAGTTTGGATGTCTAGTAAGGCTTCTCTCAGAAGATTGTTCTCCTTTTTTAGTTCCCTAACGTCCGTTTCCATTTTAGAGACTGTCACTTTTAATTATTTGGTTTCTTTCTCCATTACCAAAGCTTTTTCGTCACTCATTTGAAGACTCGCTTTCAACTCTTTTACGTCTTTACTGACCAATTCTAGTATGCCCAATTTGTCATTTATCGACTTCAACAGGTCGCTTTCCACACTTACCATACCCAGTGGTGAAAAGCATATATCATCTGTATCAGTCGATGAGTCGCGTTTCCTTTTGGGGATCGGCTCTCCACGCTTGTCTTCAGTCATGTTTGGGTGTTGCTTGTTGTTGTAATATTTGTCGATATATTTCTCTAGCCTTATGATCTGTTTTGTGTTATTATCCAGATTGAATTATATTAACTGTGAATGTATGAAATGCTAATATTTAGTCTAACTTACTGATTTTGAATATTATGTTTTTATCTTGAGGTGTTTTGTACCGATTTCTATTCAATACGCCATCTTGTCTACGCGTGCCCCGCACCTGCCAAGAGTGTGCAAAGCTGTCATCAAGGCATATGTTTACATATCTTGCGCTACTCATCTCATATGTACATACTGTATTCATTCTATAATATTCTACTGTACCTTAGTCCATGCCGCTCTGTCATTGCTTGTCCATATACAGTTGAAGTCTGAAGTTTACATACACCTTAGCCAAATGCATTTAAACTCAGTTTTTTACAATTCCTGACATTTAATCCTAGTAAAAATTCCCAGTCTTAGGTCAGTTAGGATCACCACTTTATTTTAAGAATGTGAAATGTCAGAATAATATTAGAGATAATTATTTATTCCAGCTTTTATTTCTTTCATCACATTCCCAGTGGGTCAGAAGTTTACATATATTCAATTACTATTTGGTAGAGTTGCCTTTAAATTGCTTAACTTGGGTCGAACGTTTTGCATAATAAGTTGGGTGAATTTTGGCCCATTCCTCCTGACAGAGCTGGTGTAACTGAGTCAGGTTTGTAGGCCTCCTTGCTCGCACACGCCTTTTCAGTTCTGCCCACACATTTTCTATAGGATTGAGGTCAGGGCTTTGTGATGGCCACTCCAATACCTTGACTTTGTTGTCCTTAAGCCATTTTGCCACAACTTTGGAAGTATGCTTGGGGTCATTGTCCATTTGGAAGACCCATTTGCGACCAAGCTTTAACTTCCTGACTGATGTCTTGAGATGTTGCTTCAATATATCCACATAATTTTCCTTCCTCATGATGAAATCTATTTTGTGAAGTGCACCAGTCCCTCCTGCAGCAAAGCACCCCCACAGCAAGATGCTGCCACCCCCGTGCTTCACGGTTGGGATGGTGTTCTTCGGCTTGCAAGCATCCCCCTTTTTCCTCCAAACATAACCATGGTTACTATGGCCAAACAGTTCTATTTTTGTTTCATCAGACCAGAGGACATTTATCCAAAAAGTAAGATCTTTGTCCCCATGTGCAGTTGCAAACCGTAGTCTGGCATTTTTATGGTGGTTTTGGAGCAGTGGCTTCTTTCATGCTGAGCGGCCTTTCAGGTTATGTCGATATAGGACTTGTTTTACTGTGGATATAGATACTTTTGTAACTGTTTCCTCCAGCATCTTCACAAGGTCCTTTGCTGTTGGTTTGGGATTGATTTGCACTTTTCGCACCAAAGTACGTTCATCTCTAGCAGACAGAACGCGTCTCCTTCCTGAGCGGTATGACGGCTGCGTGGTCCCATGGTGTTTATACTTGCGTACTATTGTTTGTACAGATGAACGTTTGGAAATTGATGAGCGTTTGGAAATTGCTCCCAAGGATGAACCAGACTTGTGGAGGTCTACAATTTTTTTTCTGAGGTCTTGGCTGATTTCTTTTTATTTTCCCATGATGTCAAGCAAAGAGGCACTGAGTTTGAAGGTAGGCCTTGAAATACATCCACAGGTACACCTCCAATTGACTCAAATGATGTCAATTAGCCTATCAGAAGCTTCTAAAGCCATGACATCATTTTCTGGAATTTTCCAAGCTGTTTAAAGGCACAGTCAACTTAGTGTATGTAAACTTCTGACCCACTGGAATTGTGATGCAGCGAATTATAAGTGAAATAATCTGTATCTAAACAATTGTTGGAAAAATGACTTGTGTCATGCACAAAGTAGATGTCCTAACCAACTTGCCAAAACTATAGTTTGTTAACAAGAAATTTGTGGAGTGGTTGAAAAACGGGTTTTAATGACTCCAACCTAAGTGTATGTAAACTTCCGACTTCAACTATATGTATATATTCTTAAATTCCATTCCTTACTAGATTTGTGTGTATTGGGTATATGTTGTGAAATTGTTAGATATTACTTGTTAGATATTACTGCACTGTCAGAGCTAGAAACACAAGCATTTCGCTACACCCGCAATAACATCTGCTAAACATGTGTAGGTAACAAATACAATTTGATTTGATTTGTCAGTCTCCTCTTGCTGTTGGTTTGTCAGTCTTCTCTTGTTGTTGGTTTGTCAGTGTCCTTGTATACTTCCAAATAAAAACTGTACAGTAGCTAATTCCTGTTTTTCCTCCTCTCTATCCCCCTGCTCAGGTGAATGTGGACCCTCAGAATGATTATCTGCCTCAGTACTTCAATGCAGCGGAGAAATGGCCTGGAAAGATCCATGAACCTCTGGACCAGGGTAACTGCGCTGCCTCCTGGGCCTTCTCCACTGCAGGTGAGCCACAACATGCTAGTAAAATACTAGAATACTGGTAAAATACAGGTATTTTTGATAAAGTACTGGCATTTTGGTAAAATACTGGTAAATGTGGGTAGAAAAAACAACCTCTAAATATAGCAAATACTGGCAAAATCGTAAAATGCTTTCAAAATTACATTTAAGTACCAGAACGTTCCTTTATAATTGTTTGTAACATCTCTTAGAACATTTCCCAGAATTTCACTCTCTCTTTCTCTCCATCTCTCTGTCCCTCGCTCAGCGGTGGCATCGGATCGAATCTCCATCCAGTCGATGGGTCACATGACACCTCAACTGTCGCCCCAGAACCTAATTTCCTGTGACACACGCAACCAAGGGGGCTGTGCTGGAGGACGTATCGACGGAGCCTGGTGGTACCTGAGACGCAGAGGGTAGGACATATTTTACAGCAACACCAGACACAATATTAGGAGCTTTTTAAGTGATAAAATGAAGTGTGAATTTTTGGTTCTTTAGCTGTGAATTGATGATTCCCTTTACTCATACATTTTATGAATATGCTATGCTCTCTCCATCTCGCTCTCTCTCTACTCTCTCTGTCTCTCCATCCTTCTCTGTCTCTCTCTCTCTGTCTCTCTGTACTTTCTCTGTACTTTCTCTCTCTCTTTCTCTCTTTCTCTCTCTACTCTCTCTCTTTCTCTCTCTTCTCTCTCTCTCTCTCTACTCTCTCTCTCTCTACTCTCGACTTTAAGTGCTTGTCCACCACAACATCCGGATATGAGGGAGAAGAACTCTCAGCCTAACCACTCTCTAAAATCCACATGCTACAAGCGTAATCTACCAAACAGAGTGTGTGTGTTGTGTGTGTGTGTGTTGTGTGTGTACTGTGTACTGTGTAGACTCAACTGTCCAACAGCAAGCACGCTAAAACAACACTAGCTTTTTCATTTTTTTTTTATGTCATCGATGAACAGCACTCAACACTGTCCGGTTGTGTGTGTGTATATATACGGAATTTCCTACACAGGATATGATACAACCGTGACAAGTCAAATAAACGAGTGCGTGTGCACGCGTGTCCATGCATGTCATAAAAGCAGGGAGGGGTATTCTTCTCTGAAAGATGAATAGCTCATTGATCGTTTCTCTCTCTCTCTCTCTCTCTCAGTGTGGTGACAGAGGAGTGCTACCCGTTCTCTGCCCCCCAGCAGACACCAGCAGAGGTGGGCCGCTGTATGATGCAGAGTCGCTCTGTGGGCCGAGGGAAGAGACAGGCTACAGCACGCTGCCCCAGCACACACACCTACCACAACGACATTTACCAGTCTACACCTCCCTACAGGCTCTCATCAAACGTATGTACACACACACACTCACACACACACACACACACACACACACATACCGTTTATTTATTGCTTTGGTACTATTTTCACAAGTATGTGGTGAATTTTCAAAACTCAGTACAAAACTAATAGGTAACACTTGTAATGCAGCCCGTCTTACATTCAAAATCTTTCATTGTGCATTAATTTTGTTTGTAGACATCTTTCACCACACAATCCTTGATCCAAAATATAAGTTTACTGTGAAATTTAATTGGTTTAATCACCAAAACCCAACATAATGATGTGCTCTCAATTTAGTTATTTTAACAACCAGTTAATCCAATAACAAAGACTGTTAGATTAATGTTTCAAGATGTAGTATGCTACAGTACTGTAAATTACATAACATTAAACTGTTTTCACATTAGGCAATACACTTGCACTACCCATAAAAATTTACGGAACATCACATTTCTATAATTTTTTATCCCATGTGTGATCATTGAAGAAATATTTCACAACGTAATCAAATGAAAGAAACCAACTGTTTAGCAGGCACTAGTTTGCATCAAGCCTGTCTTGAGCATTTGGCCATAGGTTCCCATCGAAGTCCAGTAAATATCCTCATTGTTTATGCACCTGGGGAAAAACCTTTTGGCATGGTGAATCCCAGCCTGACATAGGTCTGGATTTAAATCATTGCATGCCTCATCCTTGGCCTGAAGGAGGGGTGGTACACGCATGGGGATGGCAATCATACATCTTCCACCTGTATTGTCATTGTGTATTGTGTTTTACAGCATATGTTTTCAACTTTTACAGTATTGTATTATATGTATGGATTGTAGTGATCCTGTACGTGGCTCAGTTCATAAGAGCATGGCACTAGCAACACCAGAGTTGTGGGTTCGATTCCCACTGGGGTCACATCCCAGAATGTCTGCTACGTAAATGCCATATATTATGGTATTACAGTACTGTGTTGGCCAATGCAATTTGAGTATACAGTATATCACATAGTTTAAAATCTATAGGTTTTCCAAACGTTTAAGTGATTATCAATTAAGAGCAGTCAGATTAAGTAATGGTAAAATGTATTTTTTTTTCAAAAGAGAAGAGAATCATATCTAAAGTAATGTGAGCTTTGCATTGTGAAAGGCAATTACTTTATATGAACGTATTGCAATGTGAAACATGTATTTCTAGATTAAACAAATATTACGTTTGGTGAAAAAGTGACTGTATGATTTTGTGTTGTATTTAGTCAATTGAAAATGTGCTTAGAGTTTTGAAACAACGGCCATTTTGATGATCTGTTTTGAGTTTTGTACTAATAGTTGTGAAAATGTACCTCATAATAGTGAAAATTGCAACAAAGCGATAAAAAAGTGGTAGGCTGGTAGGCTAGATTTCTTCTGGGCAACATCACTCACCTGTACTTTCCTATTTACATTTTTCCGACTTTAGATGATCTAAACAGGGTTTCCCAAACTTGGTCCTGGGGCCCCCCCTGGGTGCACGTTTTGGTTTTTGCCCCTGCACTACACAGCTGATTCAAATAATCAAAGCATGATGTACGGACGGGAGTAGCCAGCTAACTAGCTACTTGCTATTAGCCACCGTTAGTGGGATTTTTCACCATTGTCCATGGCCTGCACTACCTACCAGCCAGCTCTAGCCTGGACTATTATTAGCCAGTCTGCACAGCGCGTTATCGACCCAGAACATATCGGATTTTCTGCCGGAATCACTGAATCACTGGACCTTTAACACCGGATCATCGCAACTAGCTAGCTGCAGCCGAATGGATGTTGTGGTTGGCTAATCAGCCTTGAGCTAGCCTCGAGTCAGGCCCATCTCCCGGCTATCTACCTCTCTGTCAACCGGACGGGACCTCCTAATGTCGACACAGAGCCCCGCCGATCCATCACGACTGGTCTGCCGACGTAATCGTCTGTGGTTTCAACAGGCTTCCCGTTGCGACGACCACGAAGATCCATCTGCTAGCACCTGCCCGCTAGCACACGCAATTCAACAGCCGTGCTTCCTGATCGCCTGTGCTGTAGCACCAATTCGAACTGCTCTCGGACTCACATTGCTATTCACTGGACCTTATGATCACTCAGCTGCACAGCTGATGCCTGCTGGACTGTTCCTTTACACAGTACCCTGTCCTATTTTATCTGTTTAGCCTCAGACCAAACTTTCATCGCCATTACCAGTTGTTGTCTTAGCTCTCTCGAATAACACCTGTGATTGCTTTATGCCTCTCTCCCATGTCAATATCAAATCAAATCAAATCAAATTGTATTGGTCACATGCGCCGAATACAACAGGTGCAGACATTACAGTGAAATGCTTACTTACAGCCCTTAACCAACAGTGCATTTATTTTAAACAAAAAAAGTAAATAAAAAAAATAAAAAAAAGTGTTGAGAAAAAAAGGAGCAGAAGTAAAATAAAGTGACAGTAGGGAGGCTATATATACAGGGGGGTACCGTTGCAGAGTCAATGTGCGGGGGCACCGGCTAGTTGAGGTAGTTGAGGTAATATGTACATGTGGGTAGAGTTAAAGTGACTATGCATAAATACTTAACAGAGTAGCAGCAGCGTAAAAAGGATGGGGTGGGGGGGCAGTGCAAATAGTCCGGGTAGCCATGATTAGCTGTTCAGGAGTCTTATGGCTTGGGGGTAGAAGCTGTTGAGAAGTCTTTTGGACCTAGACTTGGCACTCCGGTACCGTTTGCCGTGCGGTAGCAGAGAGAACAGTCTATGACTAGGGTGGCTGGAGTCTTTGACAATTTTGAGGGCCTTCCTCTGACACCGCCTGGTATAGAGGTCCTGGATGGCAGGAAGCTTTGCCCCAGTGATGTACTGGGCAGAACGCACTACCCTCTGTAGTGCCTTGCGGTCGGAGGCCAAGCAGTTGCCATACCAGGCGGTGATGCAACCAGTCAGGATGCTCTCGATGGTGCAGCTGTAGAATTTTTTGAGGATCTGAGGACCCATGCCAAATCTTTTTAGTCTCCTGAGGGGGAATAGGCTTTGTCGTGCCCTCTTCACGACTGTCTTGGTGTGTTTGGACCATGATAGTTCGTTGGTGATGTGGACACCAAGGAACTTGAAGCTCTCAACCTGTTCCACTACAGCCCCGTCGATGAGAATGGGGGCGTGCTCAGTCCTCTTTTTTTTCCTGTAGTCCACAATCATCTCCTTTGTCTTGGTCACGTTGAGGGAGAGGTTGTTGTCCTGGCACCACACGGCCAGATCTCTGACCTCCTCCCTATAGGCTGTCTCATCGTTGTCGGTGATCAGGCCTACCTGATGTCGTCGGCAAACTTAATGATGGTGTTGGAGTAGTCGTGCCTGGAGTCGTGTGTTGGAGTCGTGCCTGGCCATGCAGTCATGGGTGAACAGAGAGTACAGGAGGGGACTGAGCACGCACCCCTGAGGGGCCCCCGTGTTGAGGATCAGTGTGGCAGATGTGTTTTTACCTACCCTTACCACCTGGGGGCGGCCCGTCAGGAAGTCCAGGATCCAGTTGCAGAGGGAGGTGTTTAGTCCCAGGATCCTTAGCTTAGTGATGAGCTTAGAGGGCACTATGGTGTTGAATGCTGAGCTGTAGTCAATGAATAGCATTCTCACGTAGGTGTTCCTCTTGTCCAGGTGGGAAAGGGCAGTGTGGAGTGCAATAGAGATTGCATCATCTGTGGATCTGTTGGGGCGGTATGCAAATTGGAGTGGGTCTAGGGTTTCTGGGATAATGCTGTTGATGTGAGCCATGACCAGCCTTTCAAAGCTCTTCATGGCTACAGACGTCAGTGCTACGGGTCGGTAGTCATTTAGGCAGGTTACGTAAGTGTTCTTGGGCACAGGGACTATGGTGGTCTGCTTGAAACATGTTGGTATTACAGACTCAGTCAGGGACATGTTGAAAATGTCAGTGAAGACACTTGCCAGTTGGTCAGCACATGCTCGGAGTACACGTCCTGGTAATCCGTCTGGCCCTGCGGCCTTGTGAATGTTGACCTGCTTAAAAGTCTTACTCACATCGGCTACGGAGAGCGTGATCACATAGTCATCCGGAACAGCTGGTGCTCTCATGCATGCTTCAGTGTTGCTTGCCTCGAAGCGAGCATAGAAGTGGTTTAGCTCGTCTGGTAGGCTTGTGTCACTGGGCAGCTCGCGGCTGTGCTTCCCTTTGTAGTCTGTAATAGTTTTCAAGCCCTGCCACATCTGACGAGCGTCAGAGCCAGTGTAGTACGATTCAATCTTAGACCTGTATTGACTCTTTGCCTGTTTGATGGTTCGTCGGAGGTCATAGCGGGATTTCTTATAAGCGTCCGGGTTAGAGTCCCGTTCCTTGAAAGCGGCAGCTCTACCCTTTAGCTCAGTGCGGATGTTTCCTGTAATCCATGGCTTCTGGTTGGGGTATGTACGTACGGTCACTGTGGGGACGACATTATCGATGCACTTATTGATGAAGCCAGTGACTGATGTGGTGTACTCCTCAATGCTGTCTGAAGAATCCCGGAACATGTTCCAGTCTGTGCTAGCAAAACAGTCCTGTAGCTTAGCATCTGCGTCATCTGACCACTTTTTTATTAACCGAGTCACTGGTGCTTCCTGCTTTAGTTTTTGCTTATAAGCAGGAATCAGGAGGATAGAGTTATGGTCAGATTTGCCAAATGGAGGGCGAGGGAGAGCTTTGTATGCGTCTCTGTGTGTGGAGTAAAGGTGGTCTAGAGTTTTTTTCCCTCTGGTTGCACATTTAACATGCTGGTAGAAATTAGGTAGAACGGATTTAAGTTTCCCTGCATTAAAGTCCCCGGCCACTAGGAGCGCTGCATCTGGATGAGTGTTTTCCTGTTGATTAATGGCCTTGTACAACTCATTCAGTGCAATCTTAATGCCAGCATTGGTTTGTGGTGGTAAATAGACAGCTATGAAAAATATAGATGAAAACTCTCTTGGTAAATAGTGTGGTCTACAGCTTATCATAAGATACTCTACCTCAGGCGAGCAAAACCTCAAGACTTCCTTAGTATTTGGTTTTGTGCACCAGCTGTTGTTTACAAATATACACAGACCGCCACCCCTTGTCTTACCGGAGTCAGCCGTTCTGTCCTGCCGATGTAGCGTATAGCCTGCTAGCTGAATGTTATCATTGTCGTCGTTCAGCCACGACTCGGTGAAACATAATATATTACAGTTTTTAATGTCCCGTTGGTAGGATAACCGTAATCTTAAATCGTCCACTTTATTTTCAAAAGATTGAACGTTGGCTAATAGGATTGATGGAAGAGGGAGTTTACTCGCTCGCCGTCGGATCCTTACAAGGCACCCCGATCTGCGTCCACGATATCTCCGTCTCTTCTTCACGCGAATGACGGGGATTTGGGCCTTGTCGGGTGTCTGTATGATATCCTTCGCGGCCGCCTCGTTGAAGAAAAAATCTTCGTCCAATACGAGGTGAGTAATCGCTGTCCTGATATCCAGAAGCTCTTTTTGGTTGTAAGAGACGATGGCAGAAACATTATGTACAAAATAAATTACAAATAACGCGGAAAAACACACATAATAGTACAATTGGTTAGAGGGCTGTAAAATGGCAGCCATCTTCTCCGGCGCTGTTCTGCAACAATGCCTTGCCTATTGCTGTTCCAGTTAGTTCTTATTATACAATTTCACTGTAGAGCCCCAAGTCCCTCTCAAACTGCCTCAAATAGCTCCTTTGTTCCACCCCCCATACACGCGGAGACCGGCTCAATCGGTGCCTCCACTGATGCAATCTCTTTCATTGTTACCCAACGCTTAGGTTTACCTTCACTGTACTCATATCCTTCCATATCCTTGTCTGTACATAATGCCCTGAATCTATTCTACAACGCCTGGAAATCTGCACCTTTTATTTTCTGTACCCAACGCACTAGAAGACCTTTAGCCGTGTTCCTCTGGTGATGTAGAGGTTAACCCAGGCCCTGGAGCCCCCAGTATCACTCCTACTCCCCAACACTATCATTTGTTGACTTCTGTAACCGTAAAAGCCTTGGCTTTTTGCATGTTAACATCAGAAGCCTCCTTCCTAAGTTTGAGTTATTCACTGCGTTAGCACACTCCGCCAACCCTGATGTTCTAGCAGTGTCTGAATCCTGGCTTAGGAAGGCCACCAAAAATTCAGAAATGTCCATCCCCAACTACAACATTTTCCATCTAGATAGAACTGCCAAAGGGGGTGGAGTTGCAATCTACTGTAGAGATAGCCTGCAGAGCTCTATCATACTATCCAGGTCTGTGCCCAAACAGTTTGAGCTCCTACTTCTAAAAATCCACCTTTCCAGAAATAAGTCTCTCACTGTTGCCGCTTGCTACAGACCCCCCTCAGCCCCCAGCTGTGCCCTGGACACCATATGTGAATTGATTGCCCCCTATCTAACCTCAGAGTTCGTACTGCTTGGTGACCTAAACTGGGATATGCCTAACACCCTGGCCATCCTACAATCCAAACTAGATGCCCTCAATCTCACACAAATTATCAAGGAACCTACCAGGTACAACCCTAAATCCGTAAAAATGGGCACCCTCATAGATATCATCCTGACTAATTTACCCTCTAAATACACCTCCGCTGTCTTTAACCAGGATCTCAACGATCACTGCCTTATTGCCTGCGTCCGTAACAGGTCCGCGGTCAACCACCCACCCCTCATCACTGTCAAACGCTCCCTAAAACACTTTAGCGAGCAGGCCTTCCTAATTGACCTGGCCCAGGTATCCTGGATGGATATCGATCTCATTCCGTCAGTAGAGGATGCCTGGTTGTTCTTTAAAAGTGCTATCCTCTCAATCTTAAATAAGCATGCCCCATTCATTGACTGCCCTTGACCAGCACAAAAACATCCTGTGGCGTACTGCATTAGCATCAAATAGCCCCCGCGATATGCAACTTTTCAGGGAAGTTAGGAACCAATATACACAACCAGTTAGGAAAGCAAAGGCTAGCTTTTTCAAACAGAAATTTGCATCCTGTAGCACTAACTCCAAAAAGTTTTGGGACACTGTAAAGTCCATGGAGAATAAGAGCACCTCCTCCCAGCTGCCCACTGCACTGAGGCTAGGAAACACTATCACTACCGATAAATCTACAATAATCGAGAAGTTCAACAAGCATTTTGCTACGGCTGGCCATGCTTTCCACCTGGCTACCACTACCCCGGCCACCAGCTCTGCACCCTCCGCTGCAACTTGCCCATGCCCCCCCCCCCCGCTTCTCCTTCACACAAATCCAGACAGCTGATGTTCTGAAAGAGCTGCAAAATCTGGACCCCTACAAATCATCTGGGCTAGACAATCTGGATCCTTTCTTTCTAAAATTAGCAGCCGAAATTGTCGCAACCCCTGTAACTAGCCTGTTCCACCTCTCTTTCGTAACGTCTGAGATCCCCAAAGATTGGAAAGCTGCCGCGGTCATCCCCCTCTTCAAAGGGGGTGACACTCTAGATCCAAACTGTTACAGACCTATATCCATCCTGCCCTGCCTTTCGAAAGTTTTTGAAAGCCAAGTTAACAAACAGATCACCGACCATTTCGAATCCCACCATACCTTCTCCGCTATGCAATCCGGTTTCCGAGCTGGTCATGGGTGCACCTCAGCCACGCTCAAGGTCCTAAACGATATTATAACCGCAATCGATAATAGACAGTACTGTGCAGCCGTCTTCATCGACCTGGCCAAGGCTTTTGACTCTGGCAACCACCGCATTCTTGGCAGACTAAATAGCCTTGGTTTCTCAAATGACTGCCTCGCCTGGTTCACCAACTACTTCTCAGATAGAGTTCAATGTGTCAAATCGGAGGGCCTGTTGTCTGGACCTCTGGCAGTCTCTATGGGGGTGCCACAGGGTTCAATTCTCGGGCCAACTATTTTCTCTGTGTATATCAATGATGTCGCTCTTGCTGCTGGTGACTCTCAGATCCACCTCTATGCAGACGACATCATTTTGTATACATCTGGCCCTTCATTGGACACTGTGTTAACAAACCTCAAAACGAGCTTCAATGCCATACAACACTCCTTCCGTAGCCTCCAACTGCTCTTAAACATTAGTAAAACTAAATGCATGCTCTTCAACCGAACGCTGCTGGCACCCGCCCACCCGACTAGAATCACTACTCTCGACGGGTCTGACCTAGAGTATGTGGACAACTACAACTACCTAGGTGTCTGGTTAGACTGTAAACTATCCTTCCAGACTCACATTAAGCATCTCCAATCCAAAGTTAAATCTAGAATCAGCTTCCTATTTCCAAACAAAGCCTCCTTCACTCATGCTGCCAAACATGCCCTCGTTAAACTGACTATCCTACCGATCCTTGACTTCGGCGATGTAATTTACAAAATAGCCTCCAACACTCTACTCAGCAAATTGGATGTAGTCTATCACAGTGCCATCCGTTTTGTCACCAAAGCCCCATATACTACCCACCACTGTGACCTGTACGCTCTTGTTGGCTGGTCCTCACTACATATTCGTCGCCAAACCCACTGGCTCCAGGTCATCTATAAATTAATGCTAGGCAAATCCCCGCCTTATCTTAGCTCATTGGTCACCATGGCAACACCCACCTGTAATATGCGCTCCAGCAGGTATATCTCACTGGTCATCCCCAAAGCCAACACCTCCTTTACATTTGACATTTTAGTCATTAAGCAGACGCTCTTATCCAGAGCGACTTATAGGAGCAATTAGGGTTAAGTGCCTTGCTCAAGGGCACATCGACAGATTTTTCACCTAGTCGGCTCGGGATTAGAACCAGCGACCTTTCGGTTACTGGCACAACGCTCTTAACCACCAAGCTACCCTTGGCCGCCATTCCTTCCAGTTCTCTGCTGCCAATGACTGGAACGAACTGCAAAAATCTCTGAAGCTGGAGACTCTTATCTCCCTCACTAACTTTCAGCATCAGTTGTCAGAGCACCTTACCGATCACTGCACCTGTATACAGCCCATCTGAAATTAGCCCACCCAACTACCTCATCCCCATATTGTTATTTATTTTGCTAATTTGCACCCCAGTATCTCTATTTGCACATCATCTCTTGCACATCTATCATTCCAGTGTTAATACTAAATTGTAATTATTTTGCACTATGGCCCATTTATTGCCTTACCTCCATAACTTGCTACATTTGCACACACTGTATATATATTTTCTGTTGTATTTTTGACTTTATGTTTTGTTTACCCCATATGTAACTGTGTTGTTGTTTTTATTGCACTGCTTTGCTTTATCTTGGCCAGGTCGCAGTTGTAAATGAGAACTTGTTCTCAACTGGTTTACCTGGTTAAATAAAGGTGATTATAAAAAAAAAAAAAAAAAAAGATGAGTTGGTTATTTGAATCAGCTGTGTAGTGCTAGGGCAAAAAACAAAACGTGCACCCAGAGGCGGCCCCAGGACCAAGTTTGGGAAACCCTGAAAGACACCAGAGGGGGTAGCAGGAGGGAATGTTACAACTCCTTCTCTGAAGTAAGCTACAGTAGATCAACTGGAAAGCCTGTAGCTATTACATTAAGCTGTGTCCCAAATGGCACCCTATTCCCTTCAAAGTACACTACTTTTGACCAGATCCCAATGGGCCCTTGTCAAAATAGAGCACTATATAGGGAATAGGGGGTCATTTGGGACTCCACCTAACAGTTTCCAGAGGCCATGAGCAGTAAAAGAATCCACATGCACCCACTTGTTTTATATCCTAATCAAAGGATACCGACTGAGCTACAGCCTACCTGTGGTTTATTACCTCTCATTATCAATCATTATAAATTATGCCTGATGTTGGAAATCATTGCAGCATGTTTCTCTTCCTCTATGACCTCTCAAGTCACTAAGCCATGCATTGAGAGATGTGGCGCTGTTCTACTACATGGTCTACTAATTTATGTTGATATCCCCTCCACCTTGTCTCTTTCCTTTCATTTAATTACAGATCTCTCCATGTCTTTCCTTTAATCTAATCACAGTTCTGTCCGTCTCTCGTTTCTTCACAGGAGAAGGAGATCATGAAGGAGATTGTGGATAACGGCCCAGTGCAAGGTAGGATGATCTAGATGATGACTGTGTGTGTGTGTGTGTGTGTGTGTGTGTGTGTGTGTGTGTGATTGCTATCAGCAGCTGTAACAGAATGAGCTACTGGTACCATGTGTGTTTGCTGTGACGTTCAGAGCAATCTCTTGGTTTTATGAATGAATTCAGAAGGGCAACAAAGCCTTGGGTTTTATGAATGAATTCAGAAGGGCAACAAAGCCTTGGGTTTTATGAATGAATTCAGAAGGGCAACAAAGCCTTGGGTTTTGCTAAAGGAGGAGGATTGGGTATGAGAGATCCTTTGCCAGTGATTGGGCGGAGGATCGGAGTCGGGCTATTATCACATTATTGGTTACAGAACGTGTTTAATATTATATTATAGTGGAATTTAATTAAGCATTAAGGCCCGAGGAGGTGTGGTATATGGCCAATATACAACGGCTAAGGGCTGTTCTTAAGCACGACACAACGCGGAGTGCCTGGATACAGCCCTTAGCTGTGGTATGTTGGCCATATACCACAAACCCCCGAGGTGCCTTATTGCTATTATAAACGCGTTACAAATGTAATTAGAGCAGAATTAGAGTAAAAATACATGTTTGTCAGCCAATCAGCATTCAGGGCTCAAACCACCCAGTTTATAATATTATATATAGTATGCTATATTAAATGTATTATATTTAGTATTGCACTGTGGTCAGTTTTGGGGAGTAGTGAACTAAATGTAGTTCAACTAGTAATTTAACTACATTTTGCAGTAGCTTGTTTGTCTTCTTTTTCAATGAAAATTTAGTTCAGTAAACTTTGTTTTTCTTAAGGGTAGCTTTAGTGTAGCTTAACTTCTTGCAGTGTGAAGTAATTGGTAGCTTGGTAAAGTATATTTTCAGAGTAGCTTCCCCAACACTGACTGTGGAATGATTGCTGAACGTATGTTTGGATATTTCATGTCTTAATAATTATATTTCAAGGTACAACTTTATAACAAATTGAAACTGTTTACAACATTGCTATGCCTGTCCAACTATTGCTGTCATCCTGTCAAGAACCTGTGTGACATTGTTGTGTGAGAAAATCCAATAAAATACATATCATATATAAAATAAAATAATTGTGTATGAGAGGATGTGCGTACCAGATGTTTGGGCTCTAACTGGGCCTCTGACTCATCATGCCATTGTTGGACTGATACTCAGGAGGAAGAGTATCTTTGTGTAGGGTATGTAATGTGCTGAACATGCTAGAGACCTAAAAACAATTGTCAGCCCCTAGAGGCTTTAGCTTAGAGGGATAACTCTACGTAGACCAAAGCTCAAACCCCAGTGATTTGGACTATTTATAGTGTAGCTTCCAACCCTGGCCTCAGTTCAGTTCATACATCTTCATATGTAGATATCTTACCTTCGCCCTAATGATTTACCTATGATTCTAATGATTTACCTATGATTCTAATGATTTATCTATGATTCTAATGATTTATCTATATTCTAATGATTTACCTATGATTCTAATGATTTACCTATGATTCTAATGATTTACCTATGATTCTAAGGATTTAAGGGAAAGGGGGATACCTAGTCAGTTGTACAACTGAATGCATTCAACTGAAATGTGTCTTCCGCATTTAACCCAACCCCTCTGAATCAGAGAGGTGTGGGGTCTGCCTTAATCGACATCCACGTCATCGGCGCCCGGGGAACAGTGGGTTAACTGTCTTGCTCGGGGATTCGATCCAGCAACCTTTCGGTTACTGGCCCAACACTCCTACCCGCCAGGCTACCTGCTGCCCCTTTACCTATGATTCTAATGATTTACCTATGATTCTAATGATTTACCTATGATTCTAATGATTTACCTATGATTTTCCAAGAATGTTGACAATGTCCTAAGATCTTGACCATTCCTGACACAATTATTTTTGACCCAAATGTGTCGCCTGGAAAACACCTGGCTAAAGAAATGTTAACATCAGCAAGCATCTGCTCTTATGTACAGTGAGGGAAAAAAGTATTTGATCCCCTGCTGATTTTGTACGTTTGCCCACTGACAAAGACATGATCAGTCTATAATTTTAATGGTAGGTTTATTTGAACAGTGAGAGATAGAATAACAACAAAACAATCCAGAAAAACCCATGTAAAAAATGTTATGAATTGATTTGCATTTTAATGAGGGAAATAAGTATTTGACCCCTCTGCAAAACATGACTTAGTACTTGGTGGCAAAACCCTTGAGGTCAGACGTTTCTTGTAGTTGGCCACCAGGTTTGCACACATCTCAGGAGAAATTTTGTCCCACTCCTCTTTGCAGATCTTCTCCAAGTCATTAAGGTTTCGAGGCTGACATTTGGCAACTTGAACCTTCAGCTCCCTCCACAGATTTTCTATGGGATTAAGGTCTGGAGACTGGCTAGGCCACTCCAGGACCTTAATGTGCTTCTTCTTGAGCCACTCCTTTGTTGTTTGGCCATGTATTTTGGGTCACTGGAATACCCATCCACGACCCATTTTCAATGCCCTGGCTGAGGGAAGGAGGTTCTCACCCAAGATTTTGACGGTACATGGCCCCGTCCATCGTCCCTTTGATGCGGTGAAGTTGTCCTGTCCCCTTAGCAGAAAAACACCCCCAAAGCATAATGTTTCCACCTCCATGTTTGACGGTGGGGATGGTGTTCTTGGGGTCATAGGCAGCATTCCTCCTCCTCCAAACACGGCGAGTTGAGTTGATGTCAAAGAGCCCCATTTTGGTCTCATCTGACCACAACACTTTCACCCAGTTCTCCTCTGAATCATTCAGATGTTCATTGGCAAACTTCAGACGGCCCTGTATATGTGCTTTCTTGAGCAGGGGGACCTTGCGGGCGCTGCAGGATTTTAGTCCTTCACGGTGTAGTGTGTTACCAATTGTTTTCTTGGTGACTATGGTCCCAGCTGCCTTGAGATCATTGACAAGATCCTCCCGTGTAGTTCTAGGCTGATTCCTCACCGTTCTCATGATCATTGCAACTCCACGAGGTGAGATCTTGCATGGAGCCCCAGGCCGAGGGAGATTGACAGTCTTTTGTGTTTCTTCCATTTGCGAATAATCGCACCAACTGTTGTCACCTTCTCACCAAGCTGTTGGCGATGGTCTTGTAGCCCATTCCAGCCTTGTGTAGGTCTACAATCTTGTCCCTGACATCCTTGGAGAGCTCTTTGGTCTTGGTCATGGTGGAGAGTTTGGAATCTGATTGATTGATTGCTTCTGTGGACAGGTGTCTTTTATACAGGTAACAAACTGAGATTAGGAGCACTCCCTTTAAGAGTGTGCTCCTAATCTCAGCTCGTTACCTGTATAAAAGACACCTGGGAGCCAGAAATCTTTCTGATTGAGAGGGGGTCAAATACTTATTTCCCTCATTAAAATGCAAATCAATTTATAACATTTTTGACATGCGTTTTTCTGGATTTTTTTGTTGTTATTCTGTCTCTCACTGTTCAAATAAACCTACCATTAAAATGATAGACTGATCATTTCTTTGTCAGTGGGCAAACGTACAAAATCAGCAGGGGATCAAATACTTTTTTCCCTCACTGTAAGGGCTAGTATTAAAAAACAAAACACATCTGAACTACCTCTTCCTTTCTATTAGAATGCAAAGCAGTTCTAAACACAGGCTTCACGTTGTCTTCTAAACACAGGCTTTATGTTGTCTTCTAAACACGGGCTTTGTTGTTTTCTAAACACAGGCTTTATGTTGTCTTCTAAACACAGGCTTCACATCGTCTTCTAAACACAGGCTTTATGTTGTTTTCTAAACACAGGCTTTATGTTGTCTTCTAAACACAGGCTTTATGTTGTCTTCTAAACACAGGCTTTATGTTGTCTTCTAAACACAGGCTTTATGTTGTCTTCTAAACACAGGCTTTATGTTGTCTTCTAAACACAGGCTTTGTTGTTTTCTAAACACAGGCTTCACGTTGTCTTCTAAACACAGGCTTTATGTTGTCTTCTAAACACAGGCTTCACGTTGTCTTCTAAACACAGGCTTTATGTTGTCTTCTAAACACAGGCTTTATGTTGTCTTCTAAACACGGGCTTTGTTGTTTTCTAAACACAGGCTTTATGTTGTCTTCTAAACACAGGCTTTGTTGTTTTCTAAACACAGGCTTTATGTTGTCTTCTAAACTCGGGCTTCACGTTGTCTTCTAAACTCGGGCTTCACGTTGTCTTCTAAACTCGGGCTTCACGTTGTCTTCTGAACACGGGCTTCACGTTGTCTTCTGAACACAGGCTTTACGTTTTCTTCTAAACACGGGCTTCACGTTGTCTTCTGAACACGGGCTTCACGTTGTCTTCTAAACACAGGCTTCACGTTGTCTTCTAAACACGGGCTTCACGTTGTCTTCTAAACACGGGCTTCATGTTGTCTTCTAAACTCGGGCTTCACGTTGTCTTCTAAACTCGGGCTTCACGTTGTCTTCTAAACTCGGGCTTCACGTTGTCTTCTGAACACGGGCTTCACGTTGTCTTCTAAACACGGGCTTTATGTTGTCTTCTAAACACGGGCTTCACGTTGTCTTCTAAACACAGGCTTCACGTTGTCTTCTTAACACAGGCTTTATGTTTTCTTCTGAACACGGGCTTCACGTTGTCTTCTGAACACGGGCTTCACGTTGTCTTCTAAACACGGGCTTCACGTTGTCTTCTGAACACGGGCTTCACGTTGTCTTCTAAACACGGGCTTCACGTTGTCTTCTGAACACGGGCTTCACGTTGTCTTCTGAACACGGGCTTCACGTTGTCTTCTGAACACGGGCTTCACGTTGTCTTCTGAACACGGGCTTCACGTTGTCTTCTGAACACGGGCTTCACATTGTCTTCTGAACACGGGCTTCACGTTGTCTTCTGAACACGGGCTTCACGTTGTCTTCTGAACACGGGCTTCACGTTGTCTGACAAGAGGTGAAAAGTGTAAAAGTGTAAGAAGGTGAGGCCTCAGGTAGGGGATTTGTCCTTTGACCGATGTCTGTGACCCCAATTTGACCTGGGTCACAAACATCCCAGCGGGATACATGTGGTGTTCCTGATGCTATTCTTTATACATGGTTGTCTTCACAATGGCAAAAATAAACAGGACAGAAATAAAGAATGAGAAATAGAGGAATGTAAAGACTGTGTATGAGTGTTAGTACACTCACTGTATATCTTTGTGAGTGTGTGTACGTGTGACTGTGCAGGTAGTCTGTGAGCCTGTGCCAGCCTTGTTGTATTGTTCCAAACAGCAGGACAGAAACATTGGCCTCGTCGACAAGTTTTCCTTTTTTTGTCTCCCTTGAATTTCTGTCATTACCTTTGCCAGAGAGCAGTGTGTACTTGTCTGGCAGTAAGAGACAAAGAGAACGGTAGCCCAGTAAGAACAGGTAGTCCTTCCAAATGTGGGAGTTGACCATTCCAGATTGTTTTTCCCAGTGGGGTTTCTAATGAGAAAGTCACAGGGAGTTCAGGGCTTATAGTGCACCGGTTCAAAGAGGCCCAACACCACAGCTGCACTCTGATGTTTGGGTGTGTTCTTCTCAGGGGAAATGGGAAACTGTCCTCAGAAGAAGTAAAGAAATTAGGAAATTGAATTAGCTTTTGAATTCATTTTTTCCTAGTGGTGTATTACTTTCAGTTTAGTGCAAGAAGGAAATGATATGGTTGAGCTCTCTTTGCCATCAGTCAAGCATAGAAACACTTTGCCTGATGTTCAAGGTTGGAGTCTAAGTTGGTTACCTTCGAACTACAGCTGTGCTTTATGAGCCCTATTCATTCTTGAGATAAGTAGACTTTTTTAACATGTTTTACTTAAGTACTTATCTCAAGTCTGAATCAGTCCCTACCTGATTAGGGTCAAAGGTAAAGTTGATTCTATCTATGTTTTTTCAACAATATTGAGGCATGACACTGTCTTTGTTTGGTCATTTTATAACCATCTGAAAAGCTATATATTTGTTTGGCTGTAAAAAGTGTGTGTTTCTGTGTGTCCAGTTAATCTATAATAATTTTTCTTCTTGTGTATCCAGTCCATCGATAATGTGTTTTTCTTCTTGTGTATCCAGTCCTTCGATTATTTTTTCCCCCCCTGTGTATTCTGCAGCCATCCTGGAGGTCCACGAGGACTTCTTTGTCTATAAGAGTGGGATCTACAAACACACAGACGTCAGCTTCACCAAACCACCACACTACCGCAAACACAACACACACTCCGTCAGAATCACAGGGTAAGGCTGTCAATCATCTCCCATCTGGTAGAGCTTTGTAATGTATTTTATCCATTGTATAGTATGGAAGAGGCAGCACTGATAGCAAAATGACTGTATTACTTTTGATGTCTTGGATTCAGTATTCAAGTCAATGCATTCATATTTTATTATATTTTAACATTTTTAGATGATGAAGTGTAGTATTTGTAGCATTTACCAAATTCTCAAATAAAAAAACATCAACCCGTAAACACTCCCAGACCTGCATGCTACCACAGGTGTGTTGTGTTCAGTGTGAGTAAGAGATTCCCTCCCTCCCTCCTCGTCTGTCGGTCTGTCGGTCTGTCGGTCTGTCGGTCTGTCGGTCTGTCGGTCTGTCGGTCTGTCAGTCTGTTGGTCGCTCTGAGACTCTGAGACACACCTTGGCTCCAATCCTCTGTTCCCCAGACAAGCCCCATAGTTACCGCGGAGAGAACAAAATCTAGGCAAGCAGACACTACACACCTGGATAGCCTAGCTACCCACCCCTGTCCCGCCCTGTCTCCCCACCCCCACCCCAATCCTTCTGTCTCCCCACCCCAATCCTTCTGTCTCCCCACCCCAATCCTTCTGTCTCCCCACCCCAATCCTTCTATCTCCCCACCCCAATCCTTCTATCTCCCCACCCCAATCCTTCTATCTCCCCACCCCAATCCTTCTGTCTCCCCACCCCAATCCTTCTGTCTCCCCACCCCAATCCTTCTCTCCCCACCCCAATCCTTCTATCTCCCCACCCCAATCCTTCTGTCTCCCCACCCCAAATCCTTCTCTCCCCACCCCAATCCTTCTATCTCCCCACCCCAATCCTTCTGTCTCCCCACCCCAATCCTTCTGTCTCCCCACCCCAATCCTTCTGTCTCCCCACCCCAATCCTTCTGTCTCCCCACCCCAATCCTTCTATCTCCCCACCCCAATCCTTCTATCTCCCCACCCCAATCCTTCTATCTCCCCACCCCAATCCTTCTGTCTCCCCACCCCAATCCTTCTGTCTCCCCACCCCAATCCTTCTGTCTCCCTAGAAGGGTAATGAAGTTGTCCATAGACTCTGATGAAAGGTCAGTTTAGATGTTTAGAGATCAATAGATGACGGTAGGTTTTGGGGAGGGTAAGCTGATCCTAGATCTGTGCCTAAGGGAAACTTCTACAAGGAGCGCCCACCTCCTCCCAGACAGTGTTCTCTCCATCTTCACTCATCACCTTGCCCTCTTCCCAGCTCCTGCTGCCTCTCCCCCCATCTCTGACTCCCAACCCCCAACACCCCATCCCTCTCTGACTCCCAACCCCCAACATCCCATCCCTCTCTGACTCCCAATCCCCAACACCCCATCCCTCTCTGACTCCCAATCCCCAACACCCCATCCCTCTCTGACTCCCAACCCCCAACACCCCATCCCTCTCTGACTCCCAACCCCCAACACCCCATCCCTCTCTGACTCCCAACCCCCAACACCCCATCCCTCTCTGACTCCCAACCCCAACCCCCCATCCTATCTTACTCCCAACCCCAACCCCCCATCCCTCTCTTACGGTGCCTTGCAAAAGTATTCATCCCCCTTGGCGTTTTCCTATTTTGTTGCATTACAACCTGTAATTTAAATGGATTTTTATTTGGATTTCATGAAATGGACATACACAAAATAGTCCAAATTGGTGAAGTGAAATGAAAAAAATTACTTGTTTCAAATAATTATACAAAATAAATAACGGAAAAGTGGTGCGTTCATATGTATTCACCCCCTGTGCTACGAAGCCCCTGAATAAGATCTGGTGCACCATTTACCTTCAGAAGTTACATAATTAGTTAAATAAAGTCCACCTGTGTGCAATCTAAGTGTCACATGATCTCAGTATATATGCACCTGTTCTGAAAGGCCCCAGAGTCTGCAACACCACTAAGCAAGGGGCACCACCAAGCAAGCCTCACCATGAAGACCAAGGAGCTCTCCAAACAGGTCAGGGAAAAAGTTGTGGAGAAGTACAGATCAGGGTTGTGTTATAAAAAAATATCTGAAACTTTGAACATTCCACGGAGCACCATTAAATCCATTATTAAAAAATGGAAAGAATATGGCACCACAGCAAACCTGCCAAGAGAGGGCCGCCCACCAAAACTCACGGACCAGGCAAGGAGGGCATTAATCAGAGACCAAAGATAACCCTGAAGGAGCTGCAAAGCTCCACAGCGGAGATTGAAGTATCTGTCCATAGGACCACTTTAAGCCGTACACTCCACAGAGCTGGGCTTTACAGACTCCCCAAACATATGGAAGAAGGTATTCTGGTCAGATGAGACTCAAATTGAGCTTTTTGGCCATCAAGAAAAACGCTATGTCTGGCACAAACCTAACACCTCTCATCACCCCGAGAACACCATCCACAGTGAAGCATGGTGGTGGCAGCATCATGCTGTGGGGATGTTTTTCATCAGCAGGGACTGGGAAACTGGTCAGAATTGAAGGAATGATGGATGGTGCTAAATACAGGGAAATTCTTGAGGGAAACCTGTTTCAGTCGTCCAGAGATTTGAGACTGGGACGGAGGTTCACCTTCCAGCAGGACAATGACCCTAAGCATACTGCTAAAGCAACCCTCAAGTAGTTTAAGGGGAAACATTTAAATGTCTTGGAATGGCCTAGTCAAAGCCCAGACCTCAATCCAATAGAGAATCTGTGGTATGACTTAAAGATTGCTCTACACCAGCAGAACCCATTCAACTTGAAGGAGCTGGAGCAGTTTTGCCTTGAAGAATAGGCAAAAATCCCAGTGACTAGATGTGCCAAGTTTTCTTTTTTTTGGTCTTATTTCTTGTTTGTTTCACAATAAAACATATTTTGCATCTTCAAAGTGGTAGGCATGTTGTGTAAATCAAATGAAAAAAACAAAAAAACATCAATTTTAATTCCAGGTTGTAAGGCAACAAAATAGGAAAAATGCCAAGGGGGGTGAATACTTTCGCAAGCCACTCTACACGCAACCATCAACAGCTCATCCTCTCTTACTCCCAACCCCAATCCCCCATCCCTCTCTTACACCCAACCCTCAACCCCTAACACCACATCCTCTCTTACCCTCAACACCCAACACCACATCCTATCTTACCCTCAATCCCTAACACCCCATCCCTCTCTTACCCTCAATCCCCAACACCCCATCCCGGCCAAATACTCTCATTATCATTTAGTCTACTCTGAGACATCAGGTATTCGTTGAGTACCGTCTGTCTGGGCTGTCTGTTCTAGACATTACAACATTTGTGACTAGGATTAGGAATTATATGCTTTATGAACACACTTTCCCCTTGTAAAGGCAGCAGGTAGCCTAGCAGTTAGAGCGTTGGGCCAGTAACCGGAAGGTCAGTGGTTCAAATACCCGTGCCGACAAGGTGTAAAATCTGTCAAAGTGCCCTTGATCAAGGCACTTAACCCTATTTATAATATAATGCTAAAGCCACAAAATCAAAACTGGATTTGGAGGGTTTGCTGACTTTGGCTTGGACAATGCTGCCAGTTGAATAAGACGAACTTTGAGCAGAGCCGCTGAGAGCTGTCATGGAGGCAGTTTCTCTGCTCCTTATCTGATCGGCCATTGATGAAGAGAAACAGACCATGGGGGATCCACTTCCTGCCCTGTCCTGCTGGCTCTGTTTGGGTCTCATATGATAATGTATAATTTAACTTTTCGTAATGTGTGTGTTTGTCTGTGAGCATTTCTTTGTGAGTGTGTGGTGTCTACTAGCAATTTTGTGGTGTACTTCATAGCCAGGGGGCATGTCTGAATAATTTATTTACCTATGCCTGGTTTGTGTCTGACAAGTGAGTGCTCTGTTTGATTGGTTGTTTGTGACTATGTATTTCACATGTATGTTATGTGTATCGTTATATTAGATTATGTAGGCTATATAAGGTACCTACTGTAAGTTGTGTATACAGTGCCTTCAGAAATAATTCACACCCCTTGACTTTTTCCACATTTTGTTGTGTTACAGCCTGAATTTAAAATGGATTACATTGAGATTTTGTTACTGGCCTACACACAACATGCCATAATGTCAAAGTGGAATTATGTTTTTAGACATTTTTACAAATTAATACAAAATGAAAAGCTGAAATGTCTTGAGTCAATAAGTATTTAACCCCTTTGTAATGGCAAGCCTAAATAAGTTCAGGGGTAGAAATGTCACATAAGTTACATGGACACAATGTGTGCAATAATAGTGTTGAACATGACTTTTGAATGACTACCTCATCTCTGTACCCCACACATACAATTATCTGTAAGGTCCCTCAGTCGAGCAGTGAATTTCAAACACATATTCAACCACATCTGTTTTCCAATGCCTCGCAAAGAAGGGCACCTATTGGTAGATGTAAAAAAATAAAAATTAAAATAAAGCAGACACTGAATATCCCTTTGAGCATGGTGAAGTTGTTAATTACACTTTGCATGGTGTATCAATACACCCAGCTTAACCAATGTGTCAGAGGAAACACCATTCAATTGGCGACCGGGGTCAGCCAGCAGGCACCCGGCCCACCACAAGGAGTCACTAGAGCACGATGAGCCAAGTAAAGGCCCACCGGCCAAACCCTCCCCTAACCCGGACGACGCTGGGCCAATTGTGCACTGTCCTACGGCCAGTTGTGGCACAGCCCGGGAATGAATCTGGGTCTGTAGTGACACCTCTAGCACTGCGATGCAGTGCCTTAGACCGCCACTTGGGAGGCCCCCAATGGTGACTTTTAAACAGTTACAGAGTTTAAGGACTGTGATAGGAGAAAACTGAGGATGGAACTTTATGTTCTGAATACAAAGCGTGATGTTTGGGGCAAATACAACACAACACTGAGTATCACTCTTCATATTTTCAAGCATGGTGGAGGCTGCATCATGTTATGGGTATGCCTGTCTTCGGCAAGGACTAGGGAGTGTTATAGGATAAAAGGAAACTGAATAGAACTAAGCACAGGCAAAATCCTTGAGGAAAACCTGGTTCAGTCTGGTTCAGTCTGCTTTCCAACAGACACTGGGAGACAAATTCACCTTTCAGCAGGACAATAACCTAAAACACAAGGCCAAATATACACTGGATTTGCTTACCAAGACAACATTGTATGTTCCTGAGTGGCCTAGTTACAGTTTTGACTAATATCAGCTTATCTAGTAATGATCAACAACCAACTTAACAGAGCTTGAATAATTTTTTTAATAATAATGTGCAAATATTGTACAATCCAGGTGTGCAAAGCTCTTAGAGACTTACCCAGAAAGACTCACAGCTGTAATCGCTGCCAAATGTGATTGTGGGGTGTGAATACTTATGTAAATTATATTTCTGTATTTCATTTTCGATACATTTTAAAAAGATTCTGAAAACATGTTTTCACTTCGTCATTATGGGGTATTTTGTGTAGATGGGTGAGAAAAAAATATATTTCATGAATTTTGAATTCAGGCTGTAACACAACAAAATGTGGAACAAGTCAAGGGGTATGAGTACTTTCTGAAGGCACTGTGTGGCTGTATGAGTATCCTATATATTCTGGCTCAGTAAAGTCTAGGTCTAGGGTCTCGGTATATCAATGCCAATAGCATAAGGCTGAGTCCCAAATAGCACCCTATTCCCTTCATGGTGCTCTGCACAAAAGTAGTGCACTATATAGGGAATAAGGTGCCATTTGGGATTCATAGTGAATCTGGTCTATCCTGGCACGCTGCTGGTGTTTGGTCTGTCCTGTCTGGTCTGTCCTGTCTGTCCTGGCACACTGCTGGTGTCTGGTCTGTCCTGTCTGGTCTGTCCTGTCTGTCCTGGCACACTGCTGGTGTCTGGTCTGTCCTGTCTGTCCTGGCACACTGCTGGTGTCTGGTCTGTCCTGTCTAGTCTGTCCTGTCTGGTCTGTCCTGGCACACTGCTGGTGTCTGGTCTGAGCAGCATGCTCCACTGATGATGATGACGGTTGACGCTTGTCTCCCCCCTCCTCCGCTGACACTGCGGTTCATTCGCTGGTTTGGGCTGCGAACACGAGGCTCGGGGGGCACCGAGGCTATGGATTTGGGGATGGGGTGGGGGAAAGAAAGGAGGGCCAGGGTGCGTAGAGCCTGACCATCACACCAATCAATGTTTTTACAGCCAAAATCCCGCTGCAGTGTGTTCTATTAAGCCAAGGGCCTGGGAAAGTTTGTGTTTAGCGCATTGAGGTCCACTCTGGTGGAAAAGGCATTGTCTGGGGCGTTGATTCCAACTGTATGGGACAGAGAGAGGATCAGGCCCATGGCGGAGGTCAGGGGTAGGGTAGGGGAGGACTGGTATGTCCCTCATTGTCCTGGAGGAACAACGCTAACTGGGGGAGATAAGGGCTCCGTAGTGGTTTGATTCTGTCTGGCTCTCTGGCTTTGCCCGTATACACACACACACATAAGCACCCACACACACAAGTAGGCGCACACACACACACACACACACACACACACACACACACACACACACACACACACACACACACACAGCCCCATGGATGGAAAGCTTTGGCCTCCCAAAACCCAAATCCTTGACCCTCCAGCCTCTATCTATTTCAGATGATTGTGATGTGTGTACAGCTGTTTGTATTTGCCTATTCAGAGCATGATGACCCTTAAACTCTTGTCCGAACCAGACTCGACTAATAAAGAAACTTGCTGATTGAAGGTTGGCAATGTTTTGGTGGCAGGCTACCGAGTTGGAAACGACTCAAAACATCAGATCTCTTTCCCAGCATTCCTTTTCTCTTATAAAAGATAAGGCCAAAGTTGCCTTTGGAGGCTCCTAGAGGGCCCCTGGGGCCTGGTGTTCAGGATGGGAATAGAACTGGAGCGGGGGAGGGAAGGTCGGTCTGAGATGCAGGGATAACTGCCAGAT
>NC_139994.1:8587707-8682040 GCF_964263955.1 Coregonus lavaretus | reverse complement strand
GGTGTTTTGTGGTGGAAAACTTAGCGGATCAAACATAACACGCCAACCCTGTTACCCATAAATAGGCTAGAAATGTTTTCACAATTTAGATTTTTTTGTGAAGCTTGCATTCAATTGCCCCTCCCCTCTTCACACAACAAGCTTCCATTCCTCCTCTCACAAGGGGATTTATGGCTGATTTAAATTGAAATCGTCAACACTGTTACGGTCTACCCGGTTACTTTAATGGGCACTTACTATAGTCATATTTTATTTAACCTCGAGATGGAGAACTGTTTTTTTATGAAGTTGAACATGTGGTCTTTATGACAGAATGTTAAAATTAGGTTAAATAAAAAAATAAAAAATCACCAAGTTACACTATTCAAAGGGCACCTAGTTGGTGGAACGACCTGCATGCATATTATGATGATCAAAGATCATATTTTTGTCCCCTTGCGTGTTTGTGTTCTCACACATCTTCATTGTCCGATTGTTCATAGTTCCAGTTTGTGCCCTTTAGTGGAAAATAATCATATCAGTAATCCATCTCTGTGTGTTCTGTTCCAGGTGGGGAGAGGAGAGGAACTATGATGGGACAACAAAGAAGTACTGGGTAAATAAGGGTTCCTATCACATCACATATTCTCTCTCTTTTCTATTATATATAAACTATATCTACATTCTAACCTGTGCCACTCTTTCTAATAACGCTTGACTTTTCCAGATCGCTGCCAACTCGTGGGGGAAGAACTGGGGGGAGAACGGCTACTTCCGTATCACTCGTGGTGAGAACGAGTGTGAGATAGAGGCGTTCGTGATTGGCGTGTGGGGTAGGGTCACTATGGAAGACATGCAGAACCACCATCACCGCCGACGCAAGTAGAGACAGACACTCCAGGAACCCAGCACCTACCCTTCACCCCATACCCTCTTCCCCTCCCTACCCTGGGGGAGCAACCAGCCCCAGAGGCCCTGCTCTTACTCCCCTACCCCCATACCAAACTCTGGGGGAACAACTCAACCAGTTCCCACTCTGACCTTTGGGGAAACCAACAACAACTACCCCAAGAACTCCAACTCTTACCCCCTTACCCCCTTGCACCCATATCCCCTTACGCCAGCCTAGGGGTATTGACACCCCAACCGCCCCCTAACCCAACTCAAGGTTTATGGCACCAAAACAAGCTCCAGGTCTGCAGGCTGAGAGGGGCTTCTTCATAGAGCCTCCCCTGGCTTCAGGACACAGCAATAAGCACCTCAGGACTCACTTTTCCAAAGACCATCCTTCCCGGATTCCTCGGCTTCAGCCTAGCATGGAATGTCTACTTCCTGCTTCTGTCCTGAAGTCTTCACTTCCTCTGCTATAATGATGAATGGACTGGCTTGATCTGAACTCTCTCACTCTCCTCTCTCTCATTGTGTAGCTATTCATTTGGCTGCCATGGCAGGTGGCTATCCATTTGGCTGCCATGACAGGTGGCATCCATTTGGTTGCCATGACAAGTGGCTATCCATTTGGTTGCCATGACAAGTGGCTATCCATTTGTCTTCCATGACAAGTGGCTTTCCATTTGGCTGCAATGACAGGTGGCTATCTATCTCTGATCATGGTTAACCCTCTCCCTGTGTTTCTCTGTTGTTGTGTATTTTGAAAGCCAACCCCTTAGGGACAGATTGCGATGGAGAGAACCAGAGAGATAGAGGAGTAGATGATACAGGCACCAGATTGGGATGGAGAGAACCAGAGAGATAGAGGAGTAGATGATACAGGCACCAGATTGGGATGGAGAGAACCAGAGAGATAGGGGAGTAGATGATACAGGCACCAGATTGGGATGGAGAGAACCAGAGAGATAGGGGAGTAGATGATACAGGCACCAGATTGGGATGGAGAGAACCAGAGAGATAGAGGAGTAGATGATACAGGCACCAGATTGGGATGGAGAGAACCAGAGAGATAGAGGAGTAGATGATACAGGGACCAGATTGGGATGGAGAGAACCAGAGAGATAGAGGAGTAGATGATACAGGCACCAGATTGGGATGGAGAGAACCAGAGAGATAGAGGAGTAGATGATACAGGCACCAGATTGGGCAGTTCCCACAACAAGAGACGAGAGAAACTAACAATCCACTTGTGCAACAGTTTAGTTAAACGTTATCACTGAGGGCCTAAGTCTTAGTCACGCTAGCTACATCACTGATTAATGTATTCCTATTACTGTCAGCAGATAGCCACACATATCTTCACACATTCCAAAAATGCAGAATCTTACACTGGAAAAGGTGTTGGGCTAAAGCTTGATGGTAGGTGGGGTTGAGGGTTTAGTGAGCTGTCCTTTTGACCAATAATTTATTTCCCCTCATTTACCAAAAATCAATGTTTTGTTATTAGGTTAATCCCACTGAGTGCATAGTACAGTATTAAGTTTCAGCAAGCTCTGGAAATGAAACTCAATGCCAAATTTCTCTTGAGTTTTCAGTACCACATCATCTATCTGTTTATGGAAGAGATGGAGTCAATCTTCCAATGATATCAAATCAACTTAAATCTCATGACCATGACAGCTCTTGACTGAAGCCAACTGCTTGAACGTAACGTTTCATTATAAATAATATTAGTGGGTCAGCCGTTTATAAATCTCCCTTATTACTATTCATACAGTAGGTATGAAAGCAGAGATTAAGCATGTATAATATGTGTAGATGTAATTGTAGCAAGCGAGGAGCTTAAAAAACAGCCTTTGAAAAATACACTCCGTTCATTAAATCAGCTGGTTGATAAAAACATGAGATTGATTGAAATAACATCCTTTTGAAGAAGGTGAAATGGCCACCACCAGATGATGCCAGAGACAGAAGTGAAAGAGAGAGTCTTGACTCCCTAATTTTTTTCTGGTCAGGGCGGGGCCACTCTGGTCTACTTATTGGCCCCACCTCACTGGCTAATTATTTCTGGTCAGGCAGGCCGAGCGAGAGGGGACACTAAGTAGACCAGAGCCAGCTGTTCCCTCTCTCACGTGAGCATGCCAGACATTATGGAGGAGCCTTGAGCTCACACAGGAAGGCATGTTCACGCAAGAGAGGGAACATCCACTTACACAGACCGGAACACATTTTTTTCAATGGTAAACGGCCTGAGGAAACCATCTTAGTTATCCACCATCTTTGATGATCCTTCAACATGACAACCTTATGGGTTATCAAATGCCTTAATGAAATAAGTGCTGTTTTTTGGGGGGCCTCTGGTTGAAATATTAGACCCATTGTGTTTTATAGTCTTGATCTATTTCATTCTCTGTATTTACATTTTAGTCATTTAGCAGAAGCTGTTATCCAGAGCAACTAGGGTTAATTGCCTTGCTCAAGGGCACATCCACAGGTTTTTCACCTCATCGTGTCTGGGATTTGAACCAGCAACCTTTCGGTTACTGGCCCAGTGCTCTTAACCACTAGGCTACCTGTACACTGTGTTACGATTATGCTGAAAATATTATTATTGTTGCTGTTGTTGTACTCTTATTGTATTAGTTGCTTTGAGAGATGTGTTTGTCTCACACACTCACACACAACCCCCCCCCCCCCCCCCTCCCCTGACCAGTTGCTTTAAAGCTGGGGTGTCAAAATCATTCCTTTCAATTAAGACCTAGACAACCAGGTGAGGGGAGTTCCTTACTAATCAGTGACCTTAATTCATCAGTCAAGTACAAGGGAGGAGTGAAAACCCGCAGACACTCGGCCCTCCGTGGAGTTTGGCTCGTGCTTTTCTTGGGAGGTGCAAATACATCTTCTGAAAGGGAACACACACAAATCAAAAGTGCCTGGCTCTAGGGTGAGGAGGAGGTCGGACTCAGCTGCCAAAGTCTGTTCAGTGCTGCTTCGTTGTAGTATTTGTGTCAGTTTGACAGCCTAATATCTCACAGACACAACATGCCACTAACGCGTCAATATTTAACAATAAGCATGTGTAGGCCTACAACAGACACATTGTGACATTTCAAAGGTTGTGCATCTCCAAAGAAGTGTTAGGTAGGTAGCTCAAGCCTCAACTGAAGCCAGTGATCACACAGGTTCTGATATACTGATATAACTTGATATAACTGCCTTATCTATTGTTGCCCTAGGTGCTCTTTTTATACTGTCTCTAATTTTGGCAATTTTGTTCCAATTTGAAATATATTTTTGTGTGCCTATCATTAGTTTTCAATGTATCAGTTTCCAGAGGCACCAACTGTCCTTTCAGAGACCAGATCATATACAGTCTCACTACACAATAAACTGCTTGGCTTTGCAGAAGTTATGTATTTTCAACTGTGCCACCTTTCCAATATGGCATCCAGTTGTCACATTGTTACTGTAACTCAGCCAAGGTTCCTATAAGCCTACACCATTTCATACATTTCAAGTAGGCCTTTAGTTTTAAACCACCATTACAACCATCACCTCTGAGAAAAGGATAGAGACGCAAAAAAACCAGACGTGTGGATGGACAAGCAATGTTCAATGTGGAGGAAGGGTAGGGTATAGGAGGTAGGGCAGACATAGCTGCGTGAAGTGTGAGCCACGCGGTCTACAGAATATTTACCTTCACTTCAAACGGAGCGAGAGGATGAGGACAATCAAAGGGGGGATGATGTGGCCAGGGTCGGGGTGAGGTGCATCATGGGTTCACGAGGCATGACAGTGCAGAAAGAATGGAGAACAGAAGGCAGGTGGAGGTGGGGACTGGGGGGTGAGTCAACAGAGCTGTTTGTGTTTTTTGTCCTGAAGGAGAAAATGGATACGATGACATCATGTCAGAAAACCTTAACACTATTTAGGGCTCTGTTAAACCAGTATCGCTGAAGCGTTACAGATCGCGAGATAGAAATGTAAAGGTAATTTATTATTGAGCCAACAAATGCAGCGTTTACCATGAATGCAGTCTCAGCTAACGCGGAACATTGCCTTTAAATTTCAATCATGCTGTAACGAAGAATTTCTGTATAGGTTCTAAACCCTGAGGCTTTAATAGTCACATGAAGGATGGGCTCATGCCGAACATAGCCATAGTTTATTGGTGCAAGTCAATTCAGTTTTATCCTTTAAAATAATGTTCTAGTACTATCCCATTAGTCTATAAGATACAGCCCCTAGCCAATGAAAAGCACTAGGGCTGTGTCCCAAATGGCACCGTATACCCTAGATAGTGCTCTACTTTGATCAGTGCCCTGGGACGCAGTTAAGCCTACTGTAGAAGGTTATTGTCAACCTGTTGGCTAACCAGATGGATCCTCATTCACATACAGTCATCCAGACAGTTGTATCCTTATAGGGATAAACCAGTGATAGACAGATAAGCCTGTCTGGATCAATGGGACGAGAGGAGCAGGCGATTGGATCCAAGTCATGCGGAGGAAAGGAATTTGGCCGAAACTGGATCCAAGTCGGACTGACTGTTCTTTTTGAGTTTGTGTGAATCCTGAGTGTGATTCACTGGGTTCCATGTTTAGTCTGCCCATTCAAGGTGCCAAGATCTGTCGACAGAAGATTTGTATATAATTTTATTTATTTATCTCACCTTTATTTAACCAGGTAAGCCAGTTGAGAACAAGTTCTCATTTACAACTGCGACCTGGCCAAGATAAAGCAAAGCAGTGCGCTAAAAACAACAACACAGAGTTACATATGGGGTAAAAAAACATCCTAGTGGGATGCTAATGAAAGATCTCTAAGTGTCTATAAGGGCCACAACACTCTATCCGTAGACAAACATTGAGATCTTTGTCTGTCGGCCATAAAAAAACAACTTGGATGGTATTCAGGGGTTAAAGTTACTCTGACATTAAAGAGCCAATCACTCACTCAACCAAACATCTTAAAGACCCTCAAAACATTCACAGAACCCCAGTCAGAAGTTGTGTATTCAAAGTCAAAGAACCACTTCATATTCATTGATATGTAGACTTTTTTTATGACAAGATGTGTAAATCTGTGCAATGTTTATTATCATTATCTATCTGTCTCTTGTATTGTATGCACAAAATGAAAACCCCCCATAGTTTTTACCTGTGTGGCACAATAAAGTATTTTAAAACAACCATCCCTGTCTGACTCATTGCCTAATAATGGAAGACAATACCCAACACAATATAAAGGTAACCAGCAGCTGAGTAAACATTTATATTTAAAAAATCTGAAATATTTGTTGACACCAACTGTTCATTTCTCTTTGAAAACAGAGTAAATGCATTTTCTTGAGGAAACATTTTCACATTTGACAAAATCATGTTTTTTTAAGCAGTTGGTGACTGGAAATATAGTTCATAAAACAGTGTAGCCATACAGAGAAGCTGGACAGAGGACAGCAGGCGTTTAATACTGGGAGCTGTTGGCATGCCTCTGTTGGGACGAAGGAGGCCAGACTGGGGGCGACGGGGTAGAGGGTGGTGGGTGGGAGTAGGGGCATAGAGAGGCTCATGGGACGGGCGAGGGGGTAGAGGGTGGTGGGTGGGAGTAGGGGCATAGAGAGGCTCATGGGACGGGCGAGGGGGTGGTGGGTGGGAGTAGGGGCATAGAGAGGCTCATGGGACGGGCGAGGGGGTGGTGGGTGGTGGGTGGGAGTAGGGGCATAGAGAGGCTCATGGGACGGGCGAGGGGGTGGTGGGTGGTGGGTGGGAGTAGGGGCATAGAGAGGCTCATGGGACGGGCGAGGGGGTTGAGGGTGGTGGGTGGGAGTAGGGGCATAGAGAGGCTCATGGGACGGGCGAGGGGGTAGAGGGTGGTGGGTGGGAGTAGGGGCATAGAGAGGCTCATGGGACGGGCGAGGGGGTAGAGGGTGGTGGGTGGGAGTAGGGGCATAGAGAGGCTCATGGGACGGGCGAGGGTGGGATGAGGACAGTTTGTATAGGAGAGTGCAGTGGCAGCTCTTTCCACCACTGAGAGTCATAACTCAGACAGACAGACAGAAAGGTCAGGGACCGAGGGAACAAGGGTGTGTGTGTGTGTGCGAGTTCATTTGCATACGTGTGTGTGTGTGTGTACCTTCTTGTACATTGTCTGTGTGTACATCCATATGTGACCATATGTATAAACAGCTGTGTGAATGTCTGTCTATGGACATAGCATGCCCTCAACTTGACAAAGAAGATATTGGGGACTTTTTAAGAAAGTTGAAGCTCATTTACTGCATTTCTATACAATTAAAAAACTCTAAAATGCTATTTGGAGAACAGCCAAAACAAGCAGAAATGACACCAGCCATTATCACATTGGTTGCTGTAGCTTCATTCACCTCAGTCGATCTACAAAAACATAGCCTATTAGCTATACAATTTAGCCACTACACATTAACTCACATTAACTCAGCACCGGGATAAAAAAAACTATAATTGAATACATACAAAGGGATCTGTTAGCAGAATAAATAATATATTACCAAAAGGTAAACAAATAAGTTTGCTTTACAGCAAATTTCCTGCAATTCTACACATTTTGCCATGACATACCATGTTAATATGATATCTGAGTGAGAGTGACTAACAAAATCAATGGGGGCCCCTGGAGGTCAGGGCCGTTGGGCACATGCCCTGTGTGCCCGGTAATTCGGCCAGTTTAGATAGCTGGCTAGACTTTTAAGCAGGTCAACATTCACAAGGCCGCAGGGCCAGACGGATTACCAGGACGTGTACTCCGAGCATGTGCTGACCAACTGGCAAGTGTCTTCACTGACATTTTCAACATGTCCCTGACTGAGTCTGTAATACCAACATGTTTCAAGCAGACCACCATAGTCCCCGTGCCCAAGGACACTAAGATAACCTGCCTAAATGACTTACCGACCCGTAGCACTGACGTCTGTAGCCATGAAGTGCTTTGAAAGGCTGGTCATGGCTCACATCAACACCATTATCCCAGAAACCCTAGACCCTAATTTGCATACCACCCCAACAGATCCACAGATGATGCAATATCTATTGCACTCCACACTGCCCTTTCCCACCTGGACAAGAGGAACACTTACGTGAGAATGCTATTCATTGACTACAGCTCAGCGTTCAACACCATAGTGCCCTCAAAGCTCATCACTAAGCTAAGGACCCTGGGACTAAACACCTCCCTCTGCAACTGGATCCTGGACTTCCTGACGGGCCGCCACCAGGTGGTAAGGGTAGGTAACAACACATCTGCCACGCTGATCCTCAACATGGGGGCCCCTCAGGGGTGCGTGCTCAGTCCCCTCCTGTACTCCCTGTTCACCCATGACTGCATGGCCATGCACAACTCCAACACCATCATTAAGTTTGCCGACGACACAACAGTGGTAGGCCTGATCACCGACAACGATGAGACAGCCTATAGGGAGGAGGTCAGAGACCTGGCCGTGTGGTGTCAGGATAACAACCTCTCCCTCAACGTGACCAAGACAATGGAGATGATTGTGGACTACAGGAAAAAAAGGAGGACTGAGCACGCCCCCATTCTCATCGACGGGGCTGTAGTGGAACAGGTTGAGAGCTTCAAGTTCCTTGGTGTCCACATCAGAGGGCACGACAAAGCCTATTCCCCCTCAGGAGACTGAAAAGATTTGGCATGGGTCCTCAGATCCTCAAAAAGTTATACAGCTGCACCATCGAGCGCATCCTGACTGGTTGCATCACCGCCTCCAGGACCTCTATACCATGCGGTGTCAGAGGAAGGCCCTCAGAATTGTCAAAGACTCCAGCCACCCTAGTCTTGGACTGTTCTCTCTGCTACCGCACGGCAAGCGGTACCAGAGCGCCAAGTCTAGGTCCAAAAGGCTTCTCAACAGCTTCTACCCCCAAGCCATAAGACTCCTGAACAGCTAATCATGGCTACCCAGACTATTTGCACTGCCCCCCCCCCAACCCCACCCCATCTTTTTACGCTGCTGCTACTCTGTTAATTATTTATGCATAGTCACTTTAACTCTACCCACATGTACATATTACCTCAACTAGCCAGTGCCCCCGCACATTGACTCTGCACCGGTAACCTCCTTTATATAGCCTCCCTACTGTTATTTTATTTTACTTCTGCTCTTTTCTTCTCAACACTTTTTTGTTGTTGTTGTTTTATTTTACTGTTTTATAAAAAAAATAATGCATTGTTAGTTAAGGGCTGTAAGTAAGCATTTCACGGTAATGTCTACACCTGTGGTATTTGGCGCATGTGGCAAATACAATTTGATTTGATTTGACTAACTAGACTAATTTACCAATCTCAAAAATGTTAACTTACGTGGGCTAACTGAGTGACAGTCAGTGAGTGACACACAGTATAACAACCAAGTTTAGAAATTGCACCTTGTGTATTCTACTATTCTAACTCTCGACAGTAAGTTGAGACCCTGAATGAGAGCCTAAAAAATATATTTATAAAAAATAGATATATTTGATATGTTTGTTTTTTTCTTGAAAAAATCCAGAGGTCCAGACCTCGGTGTCCTCATATGTAGCCAGGGCCCTGACTGTTATTGGTGTTATGAAGACCTTCACACTGAGAAGGCTGTTAAGCCCAAATAACTGATCCGCTATCCATGATGCAGTGAAAATAATTTAATAAAAGTAACCTTTATGCAACATCTCTTTCAGTGCTGACACATTACATTTTTACTGATTTAGATTTCCTGTATTTGGCAATGAATAAATCTGTACAGAACAGTACACTGCGTGGACCAAGGGGGCCAAGTAAGGATGCCAAAGGTACCAAGTAAGGAAATGTGGACAGAGGCATGCATTCGGTGACAACATATTTACATTTCTCCCATTGTTCCTGGTTCAGGAATAGCCCAATCACCTATTACCTCAACGCCTACTGTTTCTTTCCCTTCCAGATGATGATAATTGCCAAATATCTCAGTCGAGGAGTAAGCTGTAACTGTAGACTTAGGCATTGGAACAACAACGTCGCCACCCCACCCCAGTAGTCCAGGAATTATCTATCACATTCTGTTCTTCCTCACATTCTGTCCCATCCTTCTCTCATTGTCTACATGGTTTTCTAGAACCCTCCATGTGTTCCTTCAGTAGTTCTGTGAAACCTAGAGTATTCTTGAAGATGTCAACAACTTTAAAGGACAATAGGAGTTTCCACAGGACGAGGGTTGGGGTTCGGAGGAAGCCCTTTCTCACAAAAAACTAAGCTGTGAAATAAAGGTGACTGATTTCATATTAGCATGTGGGATTCCTATCTCCTATCAGAGTGTTGACATCATGCCACTTAATGTAACCATACGGATCCCCCTGAGAAACAGCCTGGCTTTACTTTGAGGAATTATTTTCCACTTGGTTGTGCAGTAGTTTCTTAATTACAGACTATACATGACAATGCAAAAACGTGTCCTGGAGGTCTCATGTATTAGCTTGTGACTAATATATGAGACCTTCTTAGCTCTTCGCCTCGGGGAAAGTATAACATGATTCATTGTGGTAGATATAGAACAAGGAAAATCTGCACAATACCAGTCAATCTTACAGAAGGTGTATGACAAATCTTTACCTGTTGCAAGGTTTGGCCCTCTTTCACCTTCATGCAGTTGCTTTGGCTTTGGGATTCCCAGGCAACAGAAGCAATTCGTCTAGCGGTATGTGCAAAGAAGCCCTGTTCGTAAAAGCTGGTTTAGTACCGCCATCTTGTGGTGAAACTTTGTGTGCATCACATATAAGACAGCCTCCATCACTGACACAACCCATAACTAAAACCTCTTCTCAGAAAGGGATGTAAATAAGCAAAATACACCATCAAAAGGTGACCTTCCACTAAGGATCAACATAGAGACAACAGAACATTTAGAGAGGAACTTTATTGGAAAATATGAGAACTTGCCTAGTCAGCATGGCTCCACCTGCCCATATTCCTAACCAAAACTACAATAGGTTACATTTGCATTTTCAAAATTCCTGTTGTCATCTCGCATATATGCTTTTGAAGAAGGTACTAAGGAGATATCATAACCATTGCAGTGTCAGCCATTTTGAAGCATATTTTCCTGTTTACTGTACATAGATAAACAAGTTAGCGGAACTGTCTTTATAAATAATGTTATCATTCTTCCTTTTATGGGAATGGCAGAAAGTTATTGTATATTTTTCTATCAAATCTTTATTTATCCAGGAAATCCATTGGAAGCATCAGGGGATGGAGGCCCATGCAGGCACGAAGGCTTTCTGTCATATGTTCCGGTCATTCATTCAGTGTAGAATTGTCTTTTAAAAACAGTTTGTGCGATTTGCTGTGTCTTTCTCTCTAGCGTGTAGGACCGCCCCCTCTCCTACATTCATGCATTCTGTAGGCACACATGTAAAATATCCCTGGAACACACAGAGCACACACAGGTTAATGGACAATGGACATCAGAAACCAGCTGTAGACACCCCCAAAAACTACACGCCTCCCTTCAGCACCTACCCTATCTATCAGGTCTGAAGGATCAGCACTATGATGGAGCTAGGCTCCCCTAACCCATTGGAAGGCTAGGGAAAACCATCACCATATTGCTTTCATCAGACTCTTCAGATCTGCTAACACCGGGTGACTAGGGACTTGTGGGTTGTTTTTGGACCGGCAATGGAAATATTGGGCATGTTGGTATGGAGCCAGCTTTGAGTGCTATGATTCACCCTGTATGTCAGTTGTTACCTGCAAAGAAGGTCATGAGCAGTGCCACCCAGCCCAGTATGTAGGACCAGGAGAAGCGCCAGTCACCAAAGCGCTTGCCCAGGAAGTTCACTGTCACACCTGTGTAGATGGCCATCGCCAGCAGAACAAATAAGGCTGGGAGAAGGAAGGGGAATATAAGAGGTAAATATGCTGTACTGTGTGTGTGTGTGTGTGTGTGTGTGTGTGTGTGTGTGTGTGTGTGTGTGTGTGTGTGTGTGAGACTCACTGGAGATGAAAAACATGATCCCTGCAGCGAAGGAGCGGTTGAACCTCTCGAAGGTGGAGAAGTGGGCGAAGGAGAGAATGCCTGTGATGATGCCCGCGAAGCACGACATACCTGACAGGATCATAAAGGCCCGGGTGGCATTCCAATATGCTAGAAGGGGACAGACAGAGGCTGAGCAGGATGACAACAATAGAGCCCCAGCATCCCTTCTTCAGGCAGATTAACAACTAAGCCCAGCGCCATTCTCAGCCTCTAGGTGTCGCCATATTTATCATGCGCAACATTCCTCTAAAATACATTTCCAGTAACAGGTTTGTGAAAACAGGATTGTAACATGAAACAAAGCAGCCATTGATGAGATGTCTCTGACAAATGACTTTAACTGGACTAGGAGGAAGTGTCTATTAACTACTGAGATGCTGCTGGTAGCCTATTCACTTGGGTCAAGTTCAGGAGTGGTAAACGTAGTTTGAATTACTATTGCTCTCTTAGGCTATGTCCCAAATGGTACCCTATTCCCTATATAGTGCACTACTTTAGATCAGAGCCCTATGGGCATAGGGAATAGGGTGCCATTTGGGAGATTGTGCTTGACGTGTGTTCTCACCGATGCTGTCCGTCTGCATGTAACACTTGCCCGACATGCAGTACCTCCACAGGCCCTGGTGGGCGAAGCTGCCCGACAGACGGTACTGCATCCAGTAGTCTGTTGCTGTGGAGACCACCAGCAGGATGTTCCCCACCATGGCACAGAACAGGCCCCCTCCCATGAAGCTATACATCCTGAGAGATGCTGCTGTGGCCACTGTGAAGGAGCTGATACTGCATAGGAAGACGATGGAGGGGGGATAAACACACCTGGATGATACAATGTTTTGTATGACACACACTCAGTTTGCTCTGGCCACTTCGTAGCTCCTCATACTAGGGAGGGAGATGATGAGGTTAGACACACACACATACACACACACACACACACACATACACACACACCTGTACCTATCTGGTATGATCTAGGTATATAGAACACACTCGGTTTTAATAATAATTATTCCATTCTGTGGAGACTGTAATAGAAACAGAAATAAATTCAGTATGATTCTTGACACCAGAAATAACTGTTACATGGACAACAATATTTCAAAGCCAAAGTACAAATTGCCGAATCTCAGTGGTCTCAAATTACTGCTAATTTTGGGATCACATATATTACAGAGTTTATAGTTATTATCAGTTGTGCTCACTCATAAGCACTACTTTATGTGATGCTACGGCACACACAATAAGTCAGAAACAGTCTAAGCTTGACGGCTAGACATGCTCAGGGAATATCACTTTATTTGAGCAATTTGACATTTTGAAATGCTCTATATAAGCCTTAAATTACACCGGTTAACATATTCGAATATTTGCTCCATATAGCATAAACAAACACGCATGCAGTTTTTACATTGTCATAGAATGTACGTTTACAACTAGTATCCTCAGCTCTTTTGCCAAGTAAGTTCTGCCAAGCACTTAATTTAGTTTGAGCAGTGGTTATTCAACCACTAGTTCACTATTGTCTTGTTTTCAGACTTCAGTTCACTATTAAGCTGAGTAACTGTGTCTTTGGCACAACTATACATTTTTATCATTAGATAGATATACTGTATTTAGGATGTCCCTTACCTTGTTTCTTCAGTAAAAGCACCCTCTTAACCGTCTACCTTTCTGGGGAGAAAGTGAGAGAGGGATAGAGGGAAAGAGAGAGAGAGAGAAGGAGAGACGTTGCAAGCCTAGGAGGAGCGATAGGAGAGTGAAAGAGAACTCCACTGGGCTATCCCCTCTGTGTTTTCTGTTGATGGAAGCAGAATCATTAAACAATCGGTCCCCATGTAACAGATGCAATTGAACGAGCCATCGCTAGGGGCACGGGATCATGTGACCCCCACAGACCTTTCAGTGTAGGCGGGGCGGGGGGGGGGGGGGGGGGGGGGGTTGTCAGGGTGTTAGGGTAGGGGCTTTGGCTGGGGGGCTCCATATTCTTTTTGTTGGTTTGTATTTGGTATATTCTAGAATTGTGGATGTGCATAGGTATGCAGTACTGCTGGAGTCAATGCAACATGCTGAAGCCAACATTTTTCTTTCAGTGTATGTGGGGCTGTGGCGGCATGGATAGACAGTTAGACACACATATAGGGAGGGATGGCCCCTCTGTCTAACTGGTTGTCCTCTCTGTAATATACAGAATACATCTGTAATATGTAGCTCACCTGCTTCCTCATAATACTGTTTTTAAATACACTGTAAGTTGAAAACTGTTGATCATAGTTTTCCATTACAGTATTTATACAGTGTCTTTTTTAAAGACACACACGCTCACACACACACACACACACACACACACACACACACACACACACACACAAACACACACAAACATCCATCTAAAGACAGCTACAGACAGTCTGTGAGGTCTGATTAAGGGATAGGCCATCTTCCACTGACAGAAATGTCATACCCTTCATCAAAAGCCACCACCACTGTGTCATGTTGTCCTCTGTAGCTCAATTGGTAGAGCATAGCGCTTGTAACGCCAGGGTAGTGGGTTTGATCCCCGGGACCACCCATACGTAAAAATGTATGCACACATGACTGTAAGTCGCTTTGGATAAAAGCGTCTGCTAAATGGCATATTATATATTATATTATTATATATGTAACAGAATCAATCAGTGGTGTAAAGTACTTAAGTAAAAATACTTTAAAGTCCTACTTAAGTCGTTTTTTGGGGTATCTGTACTTTACTTTACTATTTATATTTTTCACTACTTTTACTTTTACTTCACTACATTCCTTACGAAAATATTGTACTTTTTACTCCATTCTTTTTCCTTGACACCCAAAAGTACTCGTTACATTTTGAATGCTTAGCAGGACAGGATAATTGTCAAATTCACACACTTATCAACAGAACATCCCTGGTCATCCACACTGCCTCTGATCTGGCGGACTCACTAAACACATATGCTTCATTTGTAAATTATGTCTGAGTGTTGGAGCGTGCCCCTGGCTATCCATAAAAAATAAAAATAAAATGGTGCTATCCGGTTTGATTAATATAAGAAATTTGAAATGATTTATACTTTTACTTCTACTTTTGATACTTAAGTATATTTTAGCAATTACATTTGCTTTTGATACTTAAGTATATTTTAAACCAAATAATTTTAGACTTTTACTGAAGTAGAATTTTACTGGGTGACTTTTACTTTTACTTGAGTCATTTTCTAATAAGGTATCTTTACTTTTACTCAAGTATGACAATTGGGTACTTTTTCCACCACTGGAATCAATGGATCAAACATAGCAATTATGACTGCCATTTCATTTCACATTTCTTCCATTCAGTATTAGCATTTAATCACGGCACAGACGTCTAAAGGTTGCAGACGCCAAAGATGCAGATAAGGTTCTGTTTATGACTGCTTCATTATGCAAGGTGGGTGGGTGGTGGGGATATCAAAGAGATAAAAGTGATGGGTTGGCAATTTCATGATATGACAGGTTTTTCAAACTGCAACTCCAAATCACGCTTGGTTTGTATGTTAGGCTAAAGACACCATAGTCTTCTTGTTTGCTAGACTCATGGCACTCCTCCAGGGGAGCTTGCTGAGTTAGCGGCTGTGGGAAGAGATTAACACAATAATAAAAGTTTATATTATAACAGTTATGTATTGATTATATTGAAATAAAACGTACAAATATTTATTTGAATAAGGTTGGAACACAAAAATAGATAGAATTGATAGAACATAGCCCTATTTGGTAAAATACCAAGTCCATATTATGGCAAGAACAGCTCAAATGAGCAAGAGAAATGACAGTCCATCATTACTTTAAGACATGAAGGTCAGTCAATACGGAACATTTCAAGAACTTTAAAAGTTTCTTCAAGTTCAGTCGCAAAAACCATCAAGCGCTATGATGAAACTGGCTCTCATGAGGACCGTCACAGGAAAGGAAGAACCAGAGTTACCTCTGCTGCAGAGTTACCAGCCATTAGTTCATTAGAGTTACCAGCCTCAGGAATTGCAGCCCAAATAAATGCTTCACAGAGTTCAAGTAACAGACACATCTCAACATCAACTGTTCAGAGGAAACTGCATGAATCAGGCCTTCATGGTCGAATTGCTGCAAAGAAACCACTACTAAAGGACACCAATAAGAAGAAGAGACTTACTTGGACCAAGAAACACGAACAATGGACATTAGACCGGTGGAAATCTGTCCTTTGGTCTGATGAGTCCAAATTTGAGATTTTTGGTTCCAACCGCCGTGTCTTTGTGAGACGCAAAGTAGGTGAACGGATGATCTCCGCATGTGTGATTCCCACCGTGAAGCATGGAGGAGGAGGTGTGGGGGTGCTTTGCTGGTGACACTGTCAGTGATTTACTTAGAATTCAAGGCACACTTAACCAGCATGGCTACCACAGCATTCTGCAGCGATACACCATCCCATCTGGTTTGCGGTTAGTGGGACTATCATTTGTTTTTCAACAGGACAATGACCCAAAACACACCTCCAGGCTGTGTAAGGGTTATTTGACCAAGAAGGAGAGTGATGGAGTGCTGCATTAGATGAACTGGCCTCCACAATCACCCGACCTCAAACCAATTGAGATGGTTTGGGATGCGTTGGACCACAGAGTGAAGGAAAAGCAGCCAACAAGTGCTCAGCATATGTGGGAACTCCTTCAAGACTGTTGGAAAAGCATTCCAGGTGAAGCTGGTTGAGAGAATGCGAAGAGTGTGCAAAACTGTCATCAAGGCAAAGGGTGGCTACTTTGAAGAATGTAAAATATAAAATAATAATATATTTTGATTTCTTTAACACTTCTTTGGTTACTACATGATTCCATATGTGTTATTTCATAGTTTTGATGTCTTCACTATTATTCTACAATGTAGAAAATAGTAAAAAATAAAGAAAAACCCTTGAATGAGTAGGTGTCCAAACTTTTGACTGGTACTGTATGTATTCAATTTTGTTCATTGGAATATTTCACTAGCCTACCATAGAAGACAATGCTAAGGCAGCAGCTTTATTGTCTCTGAGCGAAGGCATGTAAATCGGTCTGTTTGGTTCAAAATACCTGTCATCATGAGGCAACTTTTTTGGAAAGGAAGTGGTGACCTATATTGACCCGGAAGTGGACGCCAAATCCGATCGATTCTATCGGAGAAGTAAAAATGGCGGACAACGGCGGTGAAGATCCTGTTAATAACAACAATAATACAACGGTCTCTTCGGAGGGAACTATTATTAAGGTTACAGTCAAAACCCCGAAAGATAAGGAAGAAATCGCCATCTCGGAAGATGCCTCTGTCACTCAGGTTCGTTCATTTTGTTAATCCGTAGCTTGCTAGCGAGCGGTCACTAACGTTAGCTGCTATGCTACTACTACTACTACATTATCATCATCATCATCATCATCATCATCATGCCCCTGCCCACTTGCATTGGTTAGCCTGTGACAGGCTGTGTGTGTAGTTAAGCATGTATCGAGCTAACATTTCAGAATTGGCCGGTGTAGCGATATTTATAGCTATTTACTTAGAAAACTATTCTCAAACTTTCTTATAAAACGACTCACAACTACTGTAGTCCTCCATATTGTTAGCTGCTTAGTTGTTTATGTAGCCTAGCTAGCTAACTAGCTAACCGGCTTTCTAACTAAACAAATGACAGCTGATTCCCTGCACAGTCAAGGCAATGTGTCGTGTGACTTCTGTATGTTAGACATGGAAAAAAACATGTTGTAATCAGCTTTTAACTAAGTTAGTTAGCTAACTAGGTAAATTGTTAGCTAACGTTGAAATAATTTTGTTAGGTAAATGCTAGCTATCTAGTTTCTTAGCTGTTTCTCCATAAACTTCTTTGTGCTAGCCTAGGTAATCTATGAACAGTCTATTCTTCTTCAGAATGTAAGAAGAATTCTCATTGTTCTGAATATCAGTTACTGGACTGTGGATTGCTGTTCATGTGAATCACCTCTTGCATACTGAAGTCCCACTGTTACATTCAAGCTGATTTGTTATTAATCTGTCAGTTAATGCCACTTATGTAAGTCGCTCTGGATAATAGCGTCTGCTAAATGACGTAAATGTATCTTCCTGTCCTGTCACTCCAGTCCTGATTGATACCCTGAACAGCTAAATTGCAGACAGCTTATTTTACTCCTGTTTAATGTGGCTCTCATATGTGTAGTGTTCTTGTAGTTAGTTGTAGACTGTTACTGGAGGTACAACACCAAGAGTGATTTGGTATTTGTAATCAGGTAGTATGATTCCTATAATAGGATAAGCAATGAGGATTTACCCAGAGATAAGCAATGAGGATTTACCCAGAAACAAGGCTTTAGAATTAAAATCAGTTAATTGAGATAATTGTTTGTCTACATCTCTTTGTTTCTTTTCCTTGATTTCTCACTTTCTTCTGCCCCCTCTTTCTCTTGCTCTCCATCCCCCCTCTCTCTATCTTTCTCTTTTCCCAGTTTAAGGAGGAGATCTCGCGGAGGTTCAAAGCCAAGCAGGATCAGTTGGTTCTGATCTTTGCAGGGAAGATCTTGAAGGACGGGGACTCGCTCAACCAGCACGGCATCAAGGACGGCCTGACAGTCCACCTGGTCATAAAGACGGCACACAAGTAAGATGATGCAACTTCTCAGAGCAAAACTGATATTTTGTGTTTTAGTAGGATACTGTCGTCTTCTTCGGACATTTGGCAGAAAAGGAAAATTGGAAAAGGAATTGCTTGATCAACTTTTGAATAGGTGAATAGGCTATATGTAGTGGCATTAAGATTGACTCGGGCCATATATGCTTACTTACTCCACAGCTTGAAGTGAATAGCTTTCGGTGATGCAGCTGGTTAGTACGTATTAAAGCGGGCGGTCATGTGGGTTTGCAGCAGAGTATTACTAGTTTGAGCCGACAGCTCTATAACTGACATTTCTATGTGAATTTGGTCGGGTCGCCCAAAAAGTTACATATTGTAGCTTTAATGTGAATATGTAAACTTAACTGATCAATGCATTGTCCCTCCAGGGCAGGAGATGGCGCTAGTTTCTCCACCTCCGGCACCACCCAGGTGGGCAGCAGTAGTGGCAGCTCCTCCGGCCCCAGTTCTGCAGCCCACTCCTCCACAGTAGGGTCCACTGGAGGCCCTGCCTCGGCACCCCCACAGACCCCCAACATACTGAGTGAGTTTACTAAGCTAAATACAAACACACTTCTAATCTAATATATCCACCCCCTCACACACACACCCAAAGGTTTATAGAGAAAAAGACAATCAACAACAATTTCCCAAGATCATTACTATCACCATCACGCCTCCTGACCATGGCCCTCTCCCTCCCTCCTAGCCGGGTTCGGTGACCTGTCCAGCCTGAGCAGCATGGGCATGGGCTCAGCTAACTTCATGGAGCTGCAGCAGCAGATGCAGAGCCAGCTGATGTCCAACCCGGAAATGCTGTCCCAGATCATGGAGAACCCCCTGGTGCAGAACATGATGTCCAACCCAGACCTGATGAGGCAGATGATCGTGGCCAACCCACAGATGCAGCAGCTGATGGAGCGCAACCCAGAGATCTCCCACATGCTCAACAACCCCGAGCTTATGAGACAGGTGAGGGGGTTTGGCTGGAGTGTACTGTGTCACTGACAGGTTGGGATTGGCTGGAGTGTACTTTGTCACTGACAGGTTGGGATTGGCTGGAGTGTACTTTGTCACTTACAGGTTGGGATTGGCTGGAGTGTACTGTGTCACTGACAGGTTGGGATTGGCTGGAGTGTACTGGGTCACTGACAGATTGGGATTGGCTGGAGTGTACTGTGTCACTGACACTTTGGGATTGGCTGGAGTGTACTATGTCACTGACAGGTTGGGATTGGCTGGAGTGTACTGTGTCACTGACAGGTAGGGATTGGCTGGAGTGTACTCTGTCACTGACAGGTTGGGATTGGCTGGAGTGTACTGTGTCACTGACACGTTGGGATTGGCTGGAGTGTACTGTGTCACTGACAGGTAGGGATTGGCTGGAGTGTACTCTGTCACTGACAGGTTGGGATTGGCTGGAGTGTACTGTGTCACTGACAGGTAGGGATTGGCTGGAGTGTACTCTGTCACTGACAGGTTGGGATTGGCTGGAGTGTACTGTGTCACTGACACGTTGGGATTGGCTGGAGTGTACTCTGTCACTGACAGGTTGGGATTGGCTGGAGTGTACTGTGTCACTGACAGTTTGGGATTGGCTGGAGTGTACTGTGTCACTGACACGTTGGGATTGGCTGGAGTGTACTCTGTCACTGACAGGTTGGGATTGGCTGGAGTGTACTGTGTCACTGACAGTTTGGGATTGGCTGGAGTGTACTGTGTCACTGACAGTTTGGGATTGGCTGGAGTGTACTGTGTCACTGACACGTTGGGATTGGCTGGAGTGTACTGTGTCACTGACACGTTGGGATTGGCTGGAGTGTACACAGAAGTTAGGCTTGGCTAATAATGTAGCAGCTGCTGTTTTTTTCATCATAATTTTTTACTGTGGGAAGTCGACTGCTTTGAGAGGCTGATCTTTACATTTAGCTGCGTTCGAAGTTATATAAAGAAATAGGTCTTAGGGGAAGTTTCTCAGACATAGATTAAGCTTAGTCATGGACTAAAAATCAAGCTCAATGGAGAATCTTATGTGTCTGGGGAAACCTCCCTATAATGTTTGGATCTAACCCCTACCCCTCTTGAGTCCCTGTACCCCAGAACCCAGCCTAGCTGAGACTCTCCTGTCAACCCCTTCCTGTTCCCTTCTACTCAGACCATGGAGCTGGCCAGGAACCCTGCCATGATGCAGGAGATGATGCGTAACCAGGACCGGGCGCTTAGCAACCTGGAGAGCATCCCGGGGGGCTACAACGCCCTGCGCAGGATGTACACAGACATCCAGGAACCCATGTTCAGCGCAGCACGAGACCAGGTACCCACTGAGGACAATTCATTTCAATCAATTGACATCAATGCACGACTAAGTTAAAATTTGAATTAAGTGAAATTAAGGATTCACCCATTTAGGTTTTTCAGCCTCAGAAACTAACTCTAAGCTATCCAATGGAGAGTGCTGAATAGAAACTCCATTAGTATTCAACAGGTTGATAATGACTTCTCTCTCTCCCAGTTTGGAAACAACCCTTTCTCAGCCTTGGGGGGCAACTCTGACGGGGGGGTGCAGCCGTCGAGGACAGAGAACCGGGAGCCACTGCCCAACCCCTGGGGCCCTCCCAGCTCCACCAACCCCTCTGAGGGTGGAGGGGGAACGGGCACCACAGGCTCTACCACTGGCAGCACCACCCCCAGTGTGTCCAACCCTCTGGGCGTCAACTCTGCCAGTCTGGGAAACGGTACGGGAATACATAGACTAACTTCCTGTTGAAGTGACAGCATTCAGTAGATATACTGCAGCTTCACATACTGTAATATCACATGTGGACGTGAATTCCTAAATACATACGTATAGATCCATGACACCCAGACATACAGTGCATTCTGAAAGTATTCAGACCCCTTGACTTTTTCCACATTTTGTTACGTTCTAAATGGATTCAATTATTCTAAAATGGATTAAATTGTTTTTTCCCCCTCATCAATCTAGACACAATACCCCATAATGACAAAGCAAAAACAGGTTTGTAGACATTTTTGCAGAATTATTCAATTTAAAAAACTGATATCAGATTTACATACAGTGGGGGAAAAAAGTATTTAGTCAGCCACCAATTGTGCAAGTTCTCCCACTTAAAAATATGAGAGAGGCCTGTAATTTTCATCATAGGTACATGTCAACTATGACAGACAAATTGAAACTTTTGTTATTGACCAAATACTTATTTTCCACCATAATTTGCAAATAAATTCATAAAAAATCCTACAATGTGATTTTCTGGATTTTTTTGCCTCATTTTGTCTGTCATAGTTGACGTGTACCTATGATGAAAATTACAGGCCTCTCTCATCTTTTTAAGTGGGAGAACTTGCACAATTGGTGGCTGACTAAATACTTTTTTTCCCCACTGTAAGTATTCAGACCCTTTACTCAGTACTTTGTTGAATCACCTTTGGCAGCGATTACAGCTTCGAGTCTTCTTGGTATGACGCTACAAGATTGGCACACCTGTATTTGGGGAGTTTCTCCCATTCTTCTCTGCAGATCCTCTCAAGCTCTATCAGGTTGGATGGGGAGCGTCGCTGCACAGCTATTTTCAGGTCTCCAGAGATGTTAGATCGGATTCAAGTCCGGGCTCTGGCTGGGCCACTCAAGGACATTGAGTCTTGTCCCGAAGCCACTCCTGCGTTGTCTTGGCTGTGTGCTTAGGGTTGTTGTACTGTTGGAAGGTGAACCTTCGCCCCATTCTGAGGTCCTGAGCACTCTGGAGCAGGTTTTCATGAAGGATCTCTCTGTACTTTGCTCCGTTCATCATTCCGTCGATACTGACTAGTCTCCCAGTCACTGCCGCTGAAAAACATCCCCACAGCATGATGCTGCCACCACCATGCTTCACCATAGGGATGGTGCCAGGTTTCCTCCAGATGTGACGCTTGGCATTCTGGCCAAAGAGTTCAATCTTGGTTTCATCAGACCAGAGAATCTTGTTTCTCATGGTCTGAGAGTCCTTTAGGTGCCTTTTAGCAAACTCCAAGCGGGCTGTCATTTGCCTTTTACTGAGGAGTGGCTTCCGTCTGGCCACTCTACCATAAAGGCCTGATTGGTGAAGTGCTGCAGAGATGGTTGTCATTCTGGAAGGTTGTCCCATCTCCACAGAGGAACTCTGGAGCTCTGTCAAAGTGAACATCGGGTTCTTGGTCACCTCCCTGACCAAGACCCTTCTCCCCTGATTGCTCAGTTTGGCCGGCGGCCAGCTCTAGGAAGAGTCTTGGTGGTTCCAAACTTCTTCCATTTAAGAATGATGGAGGCCACTGTGTTCTTGGAGACCGTCAATGCTGCAGAACTTATATATACAGGTGTGTGCCTTTCCAAATCATGTCCAATCAATTTAATTTACCACAGGTGGACTCCAATCAAGTTGTAGAAACATCTCAAGGATGATCAATGGAAACAGGATGCACCTCAGCTCAATTTTGAGTCTCATAGCGAAGGGTCTGAATACTTATGTAAATATGGTATTTCTGTTTTTTTATTTGAATACATTTGCTAAAATTTCTAAACTTGTTTTCACTTTGTCATTATGGGGTATTGTGTATAGATTGATTAGCATATATATATATTTAAAAAAAATCAATTTTAGAATAAGGCTGTAACGTAACAAAATGTGGAGAACGTCAAGGGGTCTGAATACTTTCCGAATTCAATGTATGTCAAGCTGGGGATTGTAATCATACGCACACACAAACACACACACACAACGGCACCTACCCACCCACCATCAACCTCCCTCTGTGTGTGTCCCAGGCATGTTCAGCAGTCCGGGCATGCAGAGTCTGATGCAGCAGATCTCAGAGAACCCCCAGCTGATGCAGAACATGCTGTCTGCTCCCTACATGCGCAGTATGATGCAGTCTCTTGCCCAGAACCCAGACATGGCCTCCCAGGTCTGTAGCAGCAGAGTAGTGGGAGTTATCATGGTTCATAAAGTAACTTTATGCGTCTCAAATGGCACCCTATTTCCTTTATAGTGCACTACTACACATAAGGGCCCTGGTCAAAAGTAGTGCACTTTAAAGGGAATAGGGTGACATTTGGGCCACAAAAAATCTGAACGCAGGGGGATCCACTGGAATGGGTTGTTGGTAATTTATTGTAATGAGAGCAATATTGCAGATCTGGGCCCATATTCACGAAGCGTCTCAGAGTAGGAATGCTAATCTAGGATCAGGTCCTCCCCGTCCATATAATTGTATTCATTGTGATCTAAAAGGCAACACTGATCCTGGATCATCGCTAACGCACTTTATCAACACAGTCCCAGAGCCAAGCTGGACTCCTTGGCAGCTGTACATAACAGATCCAGCTGGCAGTGCTTTACCTCTAGGTATCTAGAACAGATCCAGCTGGCAGTGCTTTACCTCTAGGTATCTTGAACAGATCCAGCTGGCAGTGCTTTACCACTAGGTATCTAGAACAGGTCCAGCTGGCAGTGCTTTACCTGTAGGTATCTAGAACAGGTCCAGCTGGCAGTGCTTTACCTGTAGGTATCTAGAACAGGTCCAGCTGGCAGTGCTTTAGCTGTAGGTATCTAGAACAGGTCCAGCTGGCAGTGCTTTCCTGTAGGTATCTAGAACAGGTCCAGCTGGCAGTGCTTTACCTGTAGGTATCTAGAACAGGTCCAGCTGGCAGTGCTTTACCTCTCGGGACTGTATCTCCATGTAGATAGACAGATGTGAGGAAGATGGTGAGCAACCTCTCCACTGGGGAACAGCAGGCTAGGCTGCAGCTGGTCTTCTGTCTCTCTCTCTCACCTTCTGTCCCCCCCCCCCCCCCCTTCCCCTCCAGGTGTTGATGAATAACCCCCTGTTTGCTGGAAACCCCCAGCTGCAGGAACAGTTCAGGAGCCAGCTGCCTGTCTTCCTGCAGCAGGTACAAACACACTAACAGACACATTTATATCTGAGAGAGAGCTGAACCTGTCCCAAGGACCTGATTGAATCGATTGAGTCTGGACTGGATGGGCCCTAAACAGATGATTGTTTCAGAATGTTAATTGATTCATTGTTAGTTTGATTGTGACTGTTGTTGTTGTTGTTGTTTAGATGCAGAACCCAGAGGCTCTCTCTGTGATGACCAACCCCCGGGCCATGCAGGCTCTCCTTCAGATACAACAGGGCCTACAGACGCTGCAGACAGAGGCACCGGGACTCATGCCCAGGTACACACACACACACTGATGCACACACACACACCACAGAAGGTTAGTGGCACCTTAATTGGGGAGATTTGGCTCATGGTAATGGCTGGAGCGGAATAAGTGGAATGGTATCAAATACAACAAACGCTCTGTTCCAGCCATTATTGTGAGCCGTCCTCCCCTCAGCAGCCTCCACTGACACACATACACACTGACACACACACACAAACAAAAACGCGTGCACACACAGGACCTGGAGAAAGTGATGAAATTAGTTGTTTTTGGAGATCTTTGGGTAGTAGCCTACATCCTCTGTTAGGCAATATGTTCTCCCTGTCTGTACTAACCCCTTTGTGTCTCCCAGTTTGGCACCAGGCGGTCTACCAGGTGGGCTGCCAGGCGGTCTACCAGGTGGGCTGCCAGGCGGTCTACCAGGTGGGCTGCCAGGCGGTCTACCAGGTGGGCTGCCAGGCGGTCTACCAGGTGGGCTGCCAGGCGGTCTACCAGGTGGAATACCCACAACCTCCCTGTCCATAGGAGGTGTGGCTCCAGAGAACCCTGCCTCTTCGCCGAGCGCCGGGACAAACCCCGCCCAGCAGCTGATGATGCAGCAGATGCTCCAAATGTTCGCAGGAGGGAATGCCTCGGTACGTACCACACACACCTGTCTTCCCTCGTTCTGTTTTACTGTTTGATTGTACTGATTGATTGATTAGTTAATGGTTGGTTGACTGATTTGATTGAGTGACTGTCTGACTGATTGTGACTGGTCCCCCTACAGAGCCAGAGCCCGGAGGTGCAGTTCCAGCAGCAGCTGGAGCAGCTGAGCGCTATGGGCTTCATCAACCGAGAGGCCAACCTGCAGGCCCTCATCGCTACAGGAGGAGATGTCAACGCTGCCATCGAGAGACTGCTGGGCTCTCAGCCCTCATAAAGACACACTCACTCACACACACAGTTACGTATATACGCATACATCGATACATACATCGATACAGACACACGCATACACACTATCCAGCTCCGGGTAGCAAGGGATAAACACACACACACACACACACTGTCTACAGAGAACCAAGAAGTGAAGTGAACTATCCCAAACCGACACAGACGAGACCCGGTCAGGATATGTGCCATTCTAAACATCCACTGCAGCCTCCTGTCATATCTCCTAAACAGAGATGCTTTACCCTGCAAGATTCACTCATCCATCTTACATTTACATTCAAGTCATTTAGCAGACGCTCTTATCCAGAGCGACTTACAAATTCTAATAAAGCTGAGGGGTTTATTCAATGAGGTGGAGAGTTCAGCGTGCGGCAGATATAAATGTATTCATTGCATTGCATAGAGCTGTTATGACGCATTTGTTTCCTGTCTATATGTTGCATTTCTATCTGCAGTGATGTTTGTGAACAATCCACTATTTTGACCCAACCCCTGATGTGCAGGGTATATGGAGAGCGGAGGAAGAGAGAATTACAAAAAAGTTTTGTAAATCTCACACGGATATCAGGCCCCAATCCCTTCCCCCTCTTTCCACTACTTTAACCGTCCAAAACCCTTTCTATTTATTGCTAGCGCTGAAAAGAAAAGATCCCCCACACTTCCCTAAAATTGCAAAATTGTCATTCCAGATAGGATATATTCATCTCCTCTCAGCCGTGAGTTGTTCCCTCAAGGCACGACTTCTGTGCCTTCTTGTCTTCAACAAACCCCTTTAACAACAACCACTCCCATCAAATGGATGGATTTCATCAAACCCTGGCTAATCAAATCAAACGAGTCTGCCATTGGTGGTGTAGATTGACTTCACACACAGGCGGTGCCACAAGATTGAGACTTTTGATAAGATTGAGAAATGTCATGATAATCGTTAATAAAGAAAGAAAGGTGTGGTTCTGAGGAAGACACAGAAAGACAAAACAGACAGATATCCTTTTCATTTTAATCTGATTCATTATGTATTTTAATTTGAGGTGTAAGTTGTACCTACCTATAGATAATCTGTTTTGTCTCATCATTAAACAAAACTCTTCCTGGAAAATGTATGAATAAAATATAATGAAAAAAGGCTTTACGTTTTTGGTATGGTGTGGCACCATACGTTGTTGTAAATTAAGTTCTAGCTTTTTGCTTTTATTTTAGCATTGTAGTTGTGGTAACTTTGGCAATGGCTTCCATAGCTGTGCTTTGTCTGTTGGCCTCAGTTGAAAATCCATCACCCAATTCAACATGTTGGAACTAACTTTTAACAGTACTGTATAAAAAATAAAACTAAGTTGGTCAATAAGAACCCTATTTCAAATTGTGACAATCCTCCCGACTTGTAGAATTATACTGCACCTTCCATTCAGCAGTCCACTCCACTTATAAATCACTTATTCCAGAAGTAGTGAAACATTTTAATTTAAGTTGAATTAATAATGCATTTACCTGGTAGCATGGAGGCTCCTCGATGTTATACTGTCATCTACTGTAGTATCTACCTTCTACATACTTATGCTTCACCTGTCAAGTGAGGATTTGTCACGTTGCATTGGAAGACTGTGCATTGGAACTGTCATCTAGTCTAGTGCACCTCTGTAGTCAGGGTAGTGCACAGACCTTTCAGTGGGCAGGTGCTCAAAATAAAAAATGGGCACACCCCCTCCCCGCTTGATACTTTTTTTCATTCATATCTCGAAATTCATAACATACCAAATGCCTCTGTAGTGAAAGTTGTTGGGAAAAAAAGAAAAAATTGCATAGCCCTATTTGTTTCTGCAACAACACACTAATCATCACAAATTGTAAGCAAGCTATTTACTTACAGTGCCTCCTAAAGACATGACTGACATTGGGAAAAGAGGTTGGGCTATCAGCTGATCATGGATGTTTTTGATTGATGTACATGTACTAATTGTGAATTACCTCTGTCATTTATGATGATGTAGGCTAAATCAAGTGTTAAACAAATGTCATGCTGCTGTGGCAGTACATTTACGTCATTTAGCAGACGCTCTTATCCAGAGCGACTTACAGTTAGTACATACATTATTTTATCATACTAGCCCCCCGTGGGAATCGAACCCACAACCCTGGCGTTGCAAACATCATGCTCTACCAACTGAGCTACCTCCCTGCCGGCCATTCCCTCCCCTACCCTGGACGACGCTGGGCCAATTGTGCGCCGCCCCATTGGTCTCCCGGTTGCGGCCGGCTACGACAGAGCCTAGATTCGAACCAGGATCTCTCACAGCTAGCACTGCGATGCAGTGCCTTAGACCACTGCGCCAGTCGGGAGATAGTACTGTTGATATTTTAACTAGGTAGCTACCTACACACACACATGGCTTAAGCAAGCATGTTTGGATACAGGGTAGCCCAGCAGGAGAAACCAGAGCCATATACACTTGAAGTGGACACCACTTCAAAATAGTGGATTCGGCTATTTCAGCCACACCCGTTGCTGACAGGTGTATAAAATCAAGCACACAGCCATACAATCTCCATAGACAAACATTGGCAGTAGAATGGCCCGTACTGAAGAGCTCAGTGACTTTCAACTTGGTACCTTCATAGGATGCCACCTTTCCAACAAGTCAGTTCGTTAACTTTTTGCCCTGCTAGAGCTGCCCCGGTAAACTGTAAATGCTGTTATTGTGAAGAGGAAACGTCTTTTTTTTTTCTTTTTTTCAGGGACTGAGTTAGACATGGGACACCAGGTGTGTGCAATTAATGATCAGGTAGAACAGAAAAGCAGCAGGCTCCAGACCTTGTAGCGTAAGAGTTGAGTACCCCTGCTCTAATACATACTATGGGACAATGATCACTGAGATCATATGCAAATACTCCACTAGACAAATATTTAAGAGGGTTATTAAGAATTAAATCAATTAATGAAGAGTTAACAGGGTTTTTCACATTTAGCTGTGTGGGTTTTCAGATCAATTGAGTCAGATTAAAATCAATGCCTATACTTTTAAATTGATCTGAGGCCGGAGAGCCAATCTAGATTCAAATCCCCTAAAATGACCAACTACGAGGACAGAAAAGCTGATATAGCACCAATAGCATCTAGCATCCGCCATGGCAGCAGGGGGGTGGTAAATCCCAGCAATAAATACATGTGTATTCTGATTTATGGACACATCTGCAACCAGGATCTCAAATATATTGGGAACAGAAATAAGATGTTACATTTATGGCCACTCCTCCCCCTTTCTGTTATCTGTCACATCTAAATACACTACAATAATTTACTTCAATGTCTTTGTCAGAGTCAGAACCATCTAACCATGTTTCCAAGAGAACCAGAATGTCAGGACATGAGTCCTGTACCCAAATGTCAATTGTGTCCATTTTTTAAATCATACTTCGCACATTTAGGTGCATTAGCCCAAGACCCCTATGAGATTTAAAGTCAGAGGCGGTATTCAGCTCATTCCCATCAGAGCTAACAGGCATAGGGTCATCTGCAGCTATTTGTTGAGTGAGCTGAGACTTTGCCAAGGTCCCTATGCCAACCATGTGAGAGCAGAGCAGACCTCCCTCAAGTCGCTGGATGCAGGGGCTCTGGCGAGAACTGGGAGAGCAGTGTTGGCAGAGCTCTGTCCACCCGGATGAAGCTCCCGCCAAAGGAGTGGAGCTGCTGCAGGGGACCAGAGTGGCTGCCAATGCTCCATTCTGGGTGTGCACAGGAGGCCTTGGTGTGGCTCCTGTTGCAGGGTTGGAGCTGCCATGGGGGACAGGAGTGTCCCAGGCCTGTCCTGGGGATGGGAGTAGGGAGGGTAACCAAAACTAGCCTGGGAGGGAGGTTGTGGGGGGAATTCAGGAGGGTGGTGTGGAGAGCAGTGTGGCTGGCGAAGCACCAAACTCTCAGCATATGAGGGCTGATGTGAATGATACATGGTGTGGACAGCGTCATGTGGTGCACTACCCTCAACAGTGTTTTTCCAGACCCTAGGGTAGAGGTCGGTACTGTGTAGAGCTGGGCTGAGTTGAGGCGGGCCGGGTCTGGTTGAGCTGTGCTGTGATGGGCCGTGTCTGGCAGAGCTGTGCTGTGATGGGCCAGCTCTGGTTGAACTGTGCTGTGATGGGCCGGGTCTGGTTGAACTGTGCTGTGATGGGCCGGGTCTGGAAGAGCTGTGCTTTGATGGGCCTATGGCTCTGGGAGCAACCAATGGACCATGTGTGGGGTGGAAAACTTAACAGCTTGCGGGCAGTGGGTTCCGAACAATACTAGGCAGGTTTCCATTGACCCGGGTTTATTCGACAAAAGCAATGGCACGACATGTGTAATGGAACGGCAGATAGGCCTTTAGGAAAAATGCTCTGAAGATTGCTAACATTTTCATCCGTTCGACAGGGGTGGAATTTTCTTCTATATAACTTTCTTTATTGCGACAAATTATGATGTAAACTGTGTTTTTCGAATAAATGATGATTGCCGAATCATTTTGAAGGTAGGCCTTCGCGGGGCACGTGATGTCACCCGCGTAACTATAAAGCTTGACTCCACAATTCATTCTAAATGCCTACCACTTGCTAAATACAAAAAATGTAAACTATGAAAATAATATTTATTTGCAGTACAAGGATTGTCCTGACTTTCAAGAATGCCTGAATTGCTTCGCCTTCCTTGTCTGGTTGGCTGGTAAGTTTCACCATCCAATTATTTCAGATCTACAGGAGTGCAAGTTTCACCATGGCACGGACCATGGCGATACTTTGGCACATTAGAATTAGAATATGTCAAATACTAGTCAATTCTTGCATTCTATCCATGCTGGCTTTCGCGGGCTACCTGAGACGAAACAGATAGGTGGGAGGCCATACAGGCTGTCGCCAATTTATTAATGCGCAGTTTGCCTAAATGAATATTGTAAACGCTTCAACCGCTCAATTTTTTCCCGTTACATCCAGCTGTTTTCATTGACACAAGAGACAGTAGTTAAATGGAAAGGCACCCTAGCAGGCAATTGTTGTAAATATTTTCTATGCGAACTTTCTAAATGTCGACAAAAAAATCACTGGACAAGTTCTTGGAAACAAAAAATGTATGGGTTTGACAACTTGGATGGAAAATTACTGAGGATAATAGCGGATGATATTGCCACTCATATTTGCCATATCTTCATTTTAAGCCTACTAGAAAGTGTGTGCCCTCGGGCCTGGAGGGAAGCAAACGCTATTCCCCTACCTAAGAATAGTAAAGCCCCCTTAACTGTCTCAAATAGCCGACCAATCAGCCTGTTACCAACCCTTAGTAAACTTTTGGAAAAAATTGTGTTTGACCAGGTACAATGCTACTTTACAGTAAACAAATTGACAACAGACTTTCAGCACGCTTATAGGGAAGGAATTCAACAAGCACATCACTTACACAAATGACTGATGATTGGCTGAGAGAAATTGGTGATAAGATTGTGGGAGCTGTTTTGTTAGACTTCAGTGCGGCTTTTGACATTATCGATCATAGTCTGTTGCTGGAAAAACGTATGTGTTATGCAGTGGCGGCTCCTGAAAAAATTCTCAGGGGGGGGCAATTTTTCTGATGATTTAGGTGACCTACACACATTTTAAAAAAGATATGTCCAGCAACAACATGAAGACAGGGGCAGCATATAAGTCAATACCAGAAGCATTTATTGACTGATCTCAAAAGTGTTGGCGTACCAGGGTTGGTGGAGCCCTCAGTTTCATCTTTGCCTCGCAAAGCTAACTCAAACACTCCGCAAAACTTCACACACTGGATTAGCCGGCTGAGGATGTGGCGGTTCTTGCTAATGTCGTAGTAAATATATTTGTTATAGTGAATATGGAATATGATATGTTGAGTAAAATGTTGTGCTAAGATCTATTTAGGTCAGGAGCTGGTTATAAGTTCTGTTCCTATCCAATAACAATGGACAAAAGGGTCCTATCTTGTCAGCCTTGTCAGCAGGTGGCCAAGGACAACACCCACGCCATAGGCCTCTCAGTTCTTCCAACTCACGAGTTCTTGCTCTGAGGACACACACACACACACACACAAACACACACACACACACATCATCACTGTTAAACACACACACACACACACACACACACACACACACACACACACACACACACACACACACATCATCACTGTTAAACACACACACACACACACACACACAAAAATCCCCTCTCTTAGGCTGAACATTTGAAGACAGAGAACCCGACTCAGAGCCAATGCAACAGTGACAGTAGCCTGGAGGGGACCTCGCCCAACTCATCAGGACCAATCAGAAGATCAGAACTACTAGATTCAACCTACTTCATTTATTGCATAAAATGTCTGCACACAATGTTTCGGGGCTCTCTTCAGATAATAATAATAATAATAATAATAATAATAATATGCCATTTAGCAGACGCTTTTATCCAAAGCGACTTACAGTCATGCGTGCATACATTTTTGTGTATGGGTGGTCCCGGGGATCGAACCCACTACCTTGGCGTTACAAGCGCCGTGCTCTACCAGCTGAGCTACAGAAAGTGGATACTCATGGATGCGCATCGCAATTGTAAAATGTCAACACAATTGGAGACACCACGTCATTTTTGGAGACATGTTATTGACAGTAAACTATTGTAGATGCGACTGCTAACTAAATAAAACATTTTAGCTGGCTAGCTAATCATCTTAGCTAAATGTGGGGCAAACAATTCAGTTATTTACCGTTAATTTGAGGGATTGGGGTGAAAGAAATCGAGTTACATAGTGATACTTTACGATATACTGTATTGACAATATCGCAATATTTTAGCGCTAGTTGGCTGTACCTGCACCAAAACACCATTATTGTTCCTTCATAGCTTGTTCTCAATCTTTTCACATTGGGAGCCAATTTGTTTTCAGCACTTTTATTTCCATGACTGATCAAAACTCGTTCTCATGGCTTTCTGATCCCTCTGCAACAGACATATGGTGCGCAATAAAATCACAGTATCGAATCGCAATACGTATAGAATCATGAGACTCGCAATGCATATATCTTATCGTGAGGTTCCTGGCAATTCCCAGCCCAAGTTCATTTGCCACAACAAATCTCTTCGCTAGCAAACGCGATGTCTTCTCCAAAACGGCAATGTGTCTCCAGCAATGTTTACTTTTTTGACGTTCTATGGCATCTCCACTTTCCAAGCATATATGACCACATGTAATATTTTGGTAAGTGATGCAAATAGTGAACTATGTAGGGCCAGGATGTAAAATATATGTAGCTGCAGCAATTTCTCTTATCTGATATGGTAAGTAATGGGGCTTAATGTATAGCTCCCTAAGAGTTTGACGAACGGGTCCGTGCACGCGATTCCAGATATCTTTACCTCTGAATAAACTGCCTTTATTATACCATATCCACCCTGTCCAAAGTCTCTACTTGGTCTCAGTTCTCCAGTAAACTTGTGATTATCAACACTAACCTCATCGTTGTGGCGGCGGACAGCTAGCCTGTATCCCTCATCCAGTTGAGTGGCAATGTTATTTTTTCGTTCGTACCAATTTTTGGAAAATCCTCGGGTGTAGGACTTTCCGCCTTTAGTAGAAACCTGTTGAATTATTAAATTTGGTCTGGGAGGTCCTAATTGTTTCGTTGCCAATTTATCTTGATTTGTTCGCCGACAAAAAGGAACTTCTTTCAAAGAGACAATCGAGTTGCACTGCCATTTTGACAGTAATAGTGAATTGATTGATGAGGCTACCCGCTCTTTTCTTAGTTACGTTCATGGTTATGTTACGTATGACGAAAGCGCGTAAGTGCAAGCCCTCAGACACCCATAGAGATTGTATTGAAAGCTCTGATATTTGAAAAAAATAGATTTTACATGGGAGTCTATGACAGACTTCTGGGCGATTTTCAACCTGACTGAAATCGCCCCAAAAGGGGGGGTGGCCATTTGAAGCACGACTTTAGCCTGATTGGACAGATTAGTGGCAGATCACACCAGACGTCTAGATTACAACACTGATAACTACTGTTGCCGTGATATAATTGATTAGAAAAAAAATCCCTTCCTTTTCCCGTTTGGCAGTGCGTCGCCCATATCGCCCTATTGAACACACCGCCCCTGGTGTTATGGCTTTACACCCCCTGCTATATTGTGGATAAAGAGTTGCCTGTCTAACAGAACACAGAGGGTGTTCTTTAATGGAAGCCTCTCCAACAAAATCCAGGTAGAATCAGGAATTCCCCGGGGCAGCTGTCTAGGCCCCTTACTTTTTTCAATCTTTACTAACGACATGCCACTGGCTTTGAGTAAAGCCAGTGTGTCTATGTATGCGGATGACTCAACACTATACACATCCGCTACCACAGCAACTGAAATGACAGCAACACTTAACAAAGAGCTGCCTGCAGTTTTTAGAATGGGTGGCAAGGAATAAGTTAGTCCCTAATATTTCAAAAACTAAAAGCATTCTATTTTGAACAAATCATTCACTAAACCCTAAACCTCAACAAAATCTTGTAATGAATAATGTGGAAATTGAGCAAGTTGAGGAGACTAAACTGCTTGGAGTAACCCTGGATTGTAAACTGTCATGGTCAAAACATATTGATACAACAGTAGCTAGGATGGGGAGAAGTCTGTCTATAATAAAGCGCTGCTCTGCCTTCTTAACAGCACTATCAACAAGGCAGGTCCTACAGGCCCTAGTTTTGTCGCACCTGGACTACTGTTCAGTCGTGTGGTCAGGTGCCACAAAGAGGGATATAGGAAAATTGCAAATGGCTCAGAACAGGGCAGCAAAGTGGAGGAGAAATTGACTTCATCACTACTTGAATTTGTGAGAGGTATTGACATGTTGAATGCACCGAACTGTCTGTTTGAACTACTGGAACACAGCTCGGACACCCATGCATACCCCACAAGACATGCCACCAGAGGTCTCTTCACAGTCCCCAAGTCCAGAACAGACTATGGGAGGCTCACAGTACTACATAGAGCCATGACTACATGGAACTCTATTCCACATCAAGTAACTCATGCCAGCAGTAAAATTAGATTTAAAAAACAGATAAAAATACACCTTATGGAACAGCGGGGACTGTGAAACAACACAAACATAGACACATGCATACAAACACACGATAACATACGCACTATACACACATGGATTTTGTGTTATAGATATGTGGTAGTAGAGTAGAGGCCTGAGGCCACACAGTTAATATGTTGTGAAATCTGTTGTGAATGTATTGTAATGTTTTTAAAATGTATAACTGCCTTAATTTTGCTGGACCCCAGGAAGAGTAGCTACTGCCTTGACAGCAGCTAATGGGGATCCATAATAAATACAAATACAAAATGAAAGTTCTTACAATATTCAATCATGACATTTCTCTAAAACCACCATGTGCACCACCAAGTCAGAACAGTAGGCTAAATTATGAGGGGAAAAGGGACTAAATTATTAGGGTAAGGCACATGGGCTACTAACAGCTTACTACACAACATACACTTAGTATTATTTTCTTAGCTAGAGTGTACATATCTCCCTGGCATATAACATTGTTTATGCAGCAGCATACAATACATTTTTGGACTCACCTTGTTATGCTGTGCTCACTTGAACAGGAAGGTGGCGCGACGGTCCTACGTGGGCAAATTCTGTCATCAAACTCTGTCATCAAAGTCTGGCATTCTCTGGATTTATGGTGCTTTCAAGACAGTGATCTTCAGGTCGGAGCTCTAGAAAGAGGTCAGAGTTCCCGACTTGGAATTCCAAGTTTGATGACCGTTGAAAACATATTTTCCCAGTCAGAGCTTGTTTTTTTCGGGGTTCCCAGTTGTCTTGAAACCACTGAAGTCTGAGATTTCCGAGTTTCCAGTTGTTTTGAACGCGGCAGAAGTCATGCTGGATTGACAACACAGCCAATGTTGAATGTTTATCCTTTTAAGCTTGGAAAAGAGAGCCTTAAAATGTTTATCCTTTTAAGCTTGGAAAAGAGCGCCTTAAACCCAGACTTGGACCATACACCCACTCTACTGAATAGCAGGCTAGTGATTTCTTTGTTTCCATGCTTGCAGTTAGCCACTGATTCTTTCCAAACCACTAATTGTTGAATCTGCGATTTCCAACTTGTTGTGTAATGTTTATGGCCGATGAGCACCGATACATTTTATATATAATTTCTCTTCATATGACAAAGATTGAAAAGGATTTGCCAGTAGATTGTTGACTTGATTCATGATGATGACTGCTAGATTGCTAGCTAAGATTTTGAAAGTATGATGTTGACATGATCAGTCCAATCAAAGCTACGGTAGATATAACCTGATTTCACTTAATTTTATCTGTGGCTAATGACCTTGAGCCTTCTTAGATGGGCACTTCTAATGTAACTCTATGGCAGCACCCAAGGGGCTTGAATTTTTGAGCTCTCCCCGTAGATTTTGCGGTGACGTAGTGTCCCCATGAGTGACAGAACACTGAGCCAATCACGGCGCAACTAGAGAACATTACCAACCCCATGCTCCGTATTTTCTGCTGGCTGCCCCACCACCACAGAAGGCACTGAGCTAGGCTGAAGCACCTGCATTTTGGAGCTGTCTTACCCAAGAAAGTAAAGAAGAGACCATGTTTGTATGCAGCTTTATTAACTCAAAGATTTTGTACTAATTTTTACATTGTTTGCAAACATATGTGACACGTATTAATGCCAAAATAACATGCAAAACAGGCAAAAATTATAATAATAATATATATATTTATTTATTTTGCAAAACAGATGGGGCTCAAAACAGGTGGGACCACCCCACCTGCCCTGAATTACGGGTAGCCACTAGATGGGAGACTTAACTTAGCCTATACCTTTCAGTCTAATATCGCTTTTTACTTAGTTTTGTAGCTCTTCATCAGAAGCACGCATATTGTAAGTAGTAACTGTCCTCTCCAAGTTAACTGGAATTTAGCCTAAAAAGATTTGATAAATGTGATTGGTTGAAGATATGACAAGTATTTAGCATCACCAGTAGGCTTACGCTTTGAACTACATTCATTTCCAATGGAACGCTGCGTATGCCTTGCAGCATTGCGTTGCAGAGGCAGTTGCAATGCGTTCTGTGTGGTGCATACGTTGGATTTATCAAACTTATGCGTCAAACTGTATGCGTAAACGGGTTGACTGAAATGGTAGCAGAAGGTGAATGTTGAACTTTAATTTGCACACATATCTAGATGATGCTGCATACTATTTTGCGCAATGACACAGTCGGTGTGTTCAAAGGCTACCACATCCTTATGATATATATATATATATATATATACACAGTGGGGGAAAAAAGTATTTAGTCAGCCACCAATACTTATTTTCCACCATAATTTGCAAATAAATTCATAAAAAATCCTACAATGTGATTTTCTGGATTTTTTCCCCTCATGTTGTCTGTCATAGTTGACGTGTACCTATGATGAAAATTACAGGCCTCTCTCATCTTTTTAAGTGGGAGAACTTGCACAATTGGTGGCTGACTAAATACTTTTTTCCCCCACTGTATTAGTCATAAACGCATTGTGACTGCAAAAGAGACCGGTTGGAATCAATTTGAAATACGAGTGAAATACTGTACAAATCTATGTTATTTTGTAAATCAGTGGTGTTTTAATGTATTGATAAAATGCGGGACATAATTGTTTGGTTGCGGGGCGTGGGACAAAAGGCCAAAATGCGGGACTGTTCCGCACAATCCGGGACATGTGGTCACCCTTCATGTGCATGTATTGTTTGTGACCAAGATGAAAAAACTGTATGAGGTTTTGCGTTGACTAAATGGGTGTTAAGTTAATGACGAGTATGTATAGCTCGGAGACTGGTTGAAGACCAAGTAGAAAAGTAGATTGATTCACAATATTGAAGTTTGATATTGCTGTAACTATGCACTGTATGTAACTATGCACTGTATGTAACCTTTTGTAATAGACATGTATTTTACAACCAACTTGTGTCATGAGTCTTTAATTGAAGATTTCTTAGAGATTGCAGAGTACGCTGTCATTCACTATCACTATTATCCTCCAGAGGGCAGTGCTGTTTTAAGTACATAAACGGTGATGCGAGGACTCAACAAAGTGGTATCTCCATAGGTCTACACTTGATATGTAATTCCTTATCACACATATTTCCTTCAGTATTTTATGAATAAACAAACACCCATATACACAAATGTTTGATTGGTCTTGTTATGGGACTTTGTCCTAAATGGATGGCATCATCTACATTGCAATTGAGTCAGTCTGAGTGTGGTGTCTATGTGAGTGTTTGTGTTGGTCAATGCCCATGCCATTCTCTCAAAACACCCACATACTGTGTCGTTCTCTGTCAAACACACCTGTGCAATGGTAACAGGTAAGAGAGGACAGCAGTGTCAATGGAGGGAGTGATTCATTCTCACATATGTAGAAAATAGCCCTTCAACAAACCTGATTTTCAATCAAGTATTTTGAGTATGTGTAGGCCTGTGTACATGTATAAAAGTGTGTCTGTAGCTCATCTCAAATCAAATCAAATTTTATTTGCCACATGCGAAGAATACCACAGGTGTAGACATTACCGTGAAATGCTTACTTACTGCCCTTAACCAACAATGCATTTATTTCTTAATAAAAAGTCAAATAAAAACAACAACAACAAAAAAGTGTTGAGAAAAAAAGAGCAGAAGTAAAATAAAATAACAGTAGGGAGGCTATATACAGGGGGGTACCGGTGCAGAGTCAATGTGCGGGGGCACTGGCTAGTTTAGATAGTTGAGGTAATATGTACATGTGGGTAGAGTTAAATGGACTATGCATAAATAATTAACAGAGTAGCAGCAGCATAAAAATATGGGGTGGGGGTGGGGGGGCAGTGCAAATAGTCCGGGTAGCCATGATTAGCTGTTCAGGAGTCTTATGGCTTGGGTGTAGAAGTTGTTAAGAAGCCTTTTGGACCTAGACTTGGCACTCCGGTACCACTTGCCGTAGGGTAGCAGAGAGAACAGTCTATGACTAGGGTGGCTGGAGTCTTTGACACTTTTTTGGGCCTTCCTCTTACACCGCCTGGTATAGAGGTCCTGGATGGCAGGAAGCTTGGCCCCAGTGATGTACTGGGCCGTACGCACTACCCTCTGTAGTGCCTTGCGGTCGGAGGCCGAGCAGTTGCTATACCAGGCAGTGATGCAACCAGTCAGGATGCTCTCGATGGTGCAGCTGTATAACTTTTTGAGGATCTGTGGACCATGGTTTAAATTAAGCTTTTTGTGTAGCTCGGCCAAGAGAGTGTAAATCTCCACTATTTGTGGTTAGTGACATTCATGACAGATACTGCTCTATCTCTGTCTCACAGATGTGCACAGAGGATCTTTGCTATAATGAAATGATCACAAGGTTTCATAAAAAATATTTTATGAATGCTCACTGAACTTTCTGCACAGCAAAGTAAATGTTTAATAATTTCCTGTGAATTATGATTTTTTATAGAGCCGAAAAACATGGTTTGATAACCGTGGCAGGTTGAGCTGGCTGTGCAGGTTGAGGAGGTTGGTCTTGAAGTCGGTAAATCTTGATTTGTGTCATACTGTATAAAGGTGAGGGTTGTGATCACAGAGATTCTGAAAAAATATCAAGACCTCTTGCACGGTGGATTGAGATGGGAAAGCTCTCTGGCGAAGTGAGATTTGTTACTCTACTCTGTGCCTTCGACCAAATTCCCCAAACGCTTCCCAGATTTTCTTGACTGACCGCGTTTTGACCCCTCGCTGTCGAAGTTCAGTTTGAGAGTGGCCTGAGTGAATGTGGGTAAAATTGGGGATTTAAAACGTCCATGGTGGCCATTACGCCACTTGACATGTGTAGCCCGTAAAACCATGTGTAAACCTCAGGACGCATTCATGTCTAATGTTTGAGTACGACTGAGCCTCTAAAACACCAAGACTGGTCGTATATCTCCCCGTTTGAGTTTTGACCTGAGTACTTTCTGTCCGTCGACTGCGCTCGACTGGCGTGTCATCCCCGTGTTGATTTACGATCGTCGCACCACACCTGTGTTTTATCGCGACCCCTATGACCCCTGCGTTCATCCTGATCCTTGACTGTGGAGAGCATGGAACTCTCCCCAACCCCGGCGGGGAATCTATCCAATCCACCGATGCCATGTTTAATGTGGATCTCTCTCTGTAATCTGGTGGAGACCCTTCTGGTATCTACAGTATCCCAGGACAGAATGCAGCCATCAGCTATCTCTCCAGCCCCTCTAGCAGCACATACTGTAAGGTTAACTGTGAAGTGATGTGTGCATTAGCTGTGTTTATGGATCATCTGGTGTTAGGGTTCAGCCTAGGGACAGACCAGTCTGGCTCCTGAGGTTTGACAGGGAGTTTGTGTTACCCTGCTGAGCACTAACTCTGAATCTCCATTTCACAGGCAAGGATACTTACTCATTGTTCAGACCACGGTGAGCTTCATTTCCCTCCTACTCCCCTCCCCTACATACACTCCTACATATGTATGGAGAGCTGACTAGTTGTGCTAGCTTTAATCAGACATGTACAGTGCCATCAGAAACTATTCACAACCCTTGACTTGTTTATTTTATTTTATTTCACCTTTATTTAACCAGGTAAGCCAGTTGAGAACAGGTTCTCATTTACAACTGCGACCTGGCCAAGATAAAGCAAAGCAGTGCAATAAAAACAACACAGAGTTACATATGGGGTAAAAAACATAAAGTCAAAAATACAACAGAAAATATATATACAGTGTGTGCAAATGTAGCAAGTTATGGAGGTAAGGCAATAAATAGGCTATAGTGCAAAATAATTACAATAGTATTAACACTGGAATGCTAGATGTGCAAGAGATTATGTGCAAATAGAGATACTGGGGTGCAAAAGAGCAAAATAAATAACAATATAGGGATGAGGTAGTTGGGTGGGCTAATTTCAGATGGGCTGTGTACAGGTGCAGTGATCGGTAAGGTGCTCTGACAACTGATGCTTAAAGTTATTGAGGGAGATAAGAGTCTCCAGCTTCAGAGATTTTTGCAATTCGTTCCAGTCATTGGCAGCAGAGAACTGGAAGGAATGGCGGCCAAAGGAGGTGTTGGCTTTGGGAATGACCAGTGAGATATACCTGCTGGAGCGCAGACTACGGGTGGGTGCTGCTATGGTGACCAATGAGCTAAGATAAGGCGGGGATTTGCCTAGCAGTGATTTATAGATGGCCTGGAGCCAGTGGGTTTGACGACGAACATGTAGTGAGGACCAGCCAACAAGAGCGTACAGGTCACAGTGGTGGGTAGTGTATGGGGCTTTGGAGACAAAACGGATGGCACTGTGATAGACTACATCCAATTTGCTGAGTAGAGTGTTGGAGGCTATTTTGTAAATGACATCGCCGAAGTCAAGGATCGGTAGGATAGTCAGTTTTACGAGGGCATGTTTGGCAGCATGAGTGAAGGAGGCTTTGTTGCGAAATAGGAAGCCGATTCTAGATTTAACTTTGGATTGGATATTCTTTATGTGAGTCTGGAAGTTGAGTTTACAGTCTAACCAGACACCTAGGTATTTGTAGTTGTCCGCATACTCTAGGTCAGACCCGTCGAGAGTGGTGATTCTAGTCGGGTGGGCGGGTGCCAGCAGCGTTCGATTGAAAAGCATGCATTTAGTTTTACTAGTGTAAAAGGAGGCTACTGAAGGAGTGTTGTATGGCATTGAAGCTCGTTTGGAGGTTGGTTAACACAGTGTTCAACCATTACTGTTTTAAGTTAAAGGTTTTGCCTAATTTCAATGTTTACAACGCTGGTTGAAATTAGATGAAAACAGTAATGGTTGATTACTTTTTTCAAATCCAATGTATTTTCCACGTTGATTCCACGTCACAGTACGTTGACGAATTACATGGAAAGAACATTGATTCCACCAGTTTGGGCCCACTGTGAAGGAGGTCTACAGATTTTCCAGTGTGTGTGTGTGTGTGTGTGTGTGTGTGACTCTGTTCTTCCTAAAATGGTTTGTTCTTGTTCTGCCAGAGGCTGTCTCTGCACATTTACCCTACACACAGGAGAGGAAACACACACACACAAAGGTAGAACAAAAAAGCTTTAGGAAGAACAGAGTCACAGACACACTCATCACACAGAGACTCACACAGGCGTACTTACACAGTCAGTCAGTCACCCGCAGTGGGATGGGGACTTTGAGGACAGTCAGTCACCCGCAGTGGGATGGGGACTTTGAGGACAGTCAGTCACCCGCAGTGGGATGGGGACTTTGAGGACAGTCAGTCACCCGCAGTGGGATGGGGAGCTTGAGGAAAAGCAGGAGTGAATGGAAACCATCTAAAAGTTCCTTCATCCCATCTCACACACCACAAGAGGCACAGGAGACTGGATACCGTGAGCTGCTGCTGAGCTGTACAGGAGACTGGATACCGTGAGCTGCTGCTGAGATGTACAGGAGACTGGATACAGTGAGCTGCTGCTGAGATGTACAGGAGACTGGATACCGTGAGCTGCTGCTGAGATGTACAGGAGACTGGATACCGTGAGCTGCTGCTGAGATGTACAGGAGACTGGATACCGTGAGCTGCTGATGAGATGTACAGGAGACTGGATACTGTGAACTGCTGCTGAGATGTACAGGAGACTGGATACCGTGAGCTGCTGCTGAGATGTACAGGAGACTGGATACCGTGAGCTGCTGCTCAGATGTACAGGAGACTGGATACAGTGAGCTGCTGATGAGATGTACAGGAGACTGGATACCGTGAGCTGCTGCTGAGATGTACAGGAGACTGGATACCGTGAGCTGCTGCTCAGATGGAGACATTACTATACATATTCCACTATATACAGTATGCCTACATTCTACTGACAGCTACTGACAGCTTTCTTACATGTGTAAGAAACATCAAATGTTATCACTCTGTGTTGGACAGTGTAATTTACAGCATACAGTGCATTCGGAAAGTATTCAGACCCCTTGACTTTTTCCACATTTTGTTACGATACAGCGTTATTCTAAAATGGATTAAATAAAGCATTTTCCTCATCAATCTACACACAATACCCCATACTGACAACGCAAAAACAGGTTATAAGAAATTTAAAAAATAAATAACATATCTTAGTTGCTTTGCTATGAGACTCGAAATTGAGCTCAGGTGTATCCTGTTTCCATTGATCATCCTTGATGTCACGCGACGTGTATGCAGTCAGCGAAGTCAAACGCAGGACACAGAGCGGCTGGCAACGTACTTTACTGAACACAGTAATAAACGTTCAAAACAACAAACCTCCAAACAGGGAGGAAAACACAAATACCCGTAATACAAAGCAACTGCCGAAATGACAAAGAACAATCACACACAAAATAACCAATGAGAGACAGGGGGTAATATAGGGAATACAATCCAACATAATGGGAAACAGGTGTAAACAATAAAGACCAAACAAGACAAACACCGAAACATCGATCGGCAGTAGCTAGTACTCCGGGGACGATGAACGCCGAAGCCTGCCCGAGCAAGGAGGAGGAGCAGCCGTGCGCCGACCCCGGCCTCGGGGACGGCCAGGAGGACGCGGAGCAGGGCGAGTCGGATGACTCCGGTGGAAATCCCTCAACAGGGAGGGATCTAGGATTTCCCTCCTAGGGACCCAGCACCGTTCCTCCGGACCGTACCCCTCCCACTCCACGAGATACTGTAGACCCCCCATCCGACGCCTCGAATCCACGATGGAACGGACTGAGTATGCCGGAGCCCCATCTATGTCTAGTGGGGGCGGAGGAGCCTCTCGTACCTCATTCTCCTGGAGTGGACCAGCTACCACCGGCCTGAGGAGAGACACATGGAACGAGGGGTTAATGCGGTAATTAATGGGCAGTTGTAACCTATAACATACCTCGTTCAATCTCCTCAGGACTTTAAATGGCCCCACAAACCGCCGACCCAGCTTCCGGCAGGGCAGGCGAAGGGGCAGGTTTCGGGTCGAGAGCCAGACCCGAACTCCCGGTGCATACACCGGAGCCTCACTGCGGTGGCGTTCGGCGCTCGCCTTTTGCCGCCTGATAGCCCGCTGCAGATGGACATGCGCAGCGTTCCATGTTTCCTCAGAGCGCCGAAACCACTCATCCACCGCAGGGGCTTCGATCTGGCTCTGATGCCAGGGTGCCAGGACCGGCTGATAACCCAGCACACACTGAAAAGGCGTAAGATTAGTGGAGGAGTGGCGGAGTGAGTTTTGGGCTATCTCTGCCCAGGGGATATACCCAGACCACTCCTCCTGCCGGTCCTGGCAATAGGACCTCAGAAACCTACCCACATCCTGGTTTACTCTCTCCACCTGCCCATTACTCTCAGGGTGAAAACCCGAGGTAAGGCTAATCGAGACCCCCAGACGTTCCATAAACGCCCTCCAGACTCTAGAGGTGAACTGGGGACCCCGATCAGACACTATATCCTCAAGCACCCCGTAGTGCCGGAAGACGTGAGTAAACAGGGCGTCGGCCGTTTGTAGGGCTGTAGGGAGACCTGGCATAGGAATGAGACGGCAGGCCTTAGAAAACCGATCACACAACGACCAAGATTGTGGTGTTCCCCTGGGAGGGGGGAAGGTCCGTGACAAAATCCACCGATAGTTGAGACCACGGCCGTTGTGGAACGGGTAGAGGTTGTAACTTCCCTCTGGGCAGGTGTCTAGGCGCCTTACACTGGGCGCACACCGAGCAGGAAGAAACGTAAACCCTCACGTCCCTAGCTAAGGTGGGCCACCAGTACTTCCCACTAAGGCAGTGCACTGTCCGACCAATACCAGGATGACCAGAGGAGGGTGACGTGTGAGCCCAATATATCAGTCGATCACGGACCTCGAGCGGCACGTACTTCCGTCCCTCTGGACACTGTGGGGGAGTAGGGTCGGCACGTAACGCCCGCTCGATGTCCGCATCGACCTCCCACACCACCGGTGCCACCAGACAAGACTCCAGAAGTATGGGAGTGGGCTCAATGGACCTCTCCTCTGTGTCATATCGTCGGGACAGGGCGTCTGCCTTAGCGTTCTGTGACCCTGGTCTATAAGTGAGCTTAAATACAAATCGGGTAAGAAACATGGCCCACCTAGCCTGACGAGGGTTCAGTCTCCTCGCTGCCCGGATGTACTCCAGGTTACGATGGTCAGTCAGAATGAGAAAAGGGTGTTTAGCCCCCTCAAGCCAATGCCTCCACACCTTCAGGGCTTGAACCACCGCTAGCAGCTCCCTGTCCCCCACGTCATAATTGCGCTCCGCCGGACTGAGCTTCTTAGAATAGAAAGCACAGGAGCGGAGTTTTGGAGGCGTGCCCGAGCGCTGAGACAGTATAGCACCGATCCCCGCCTCGGACGCATCCACCTCAACTTGGAACGCCAAAGAGGGATCCGGATGTACCAGCACCAGAGCCGAGGTCAACAGGTCCTTCAGATGTGTAAACGCCCTGTCCGCCTCAGCCGACCACTGCAAACGCACCGGGCCCCCCTTTAGCAGGGAGGTGATGGGAGCTGCTACCTGTCCAAAGCCCCGGATAAACCTCCGGTAGTAATTGGCAAAACCCAAAAACCGCTGCACCTCCTTCACCTTGGTGGGAGTCTGCCAATTACGCACGGCTGAAACGCGGTCAATCTCCATCTCCACCCCTGACGCGGACAACCGATGTCCCAGGAAGGAGATGGACTCCTGGAAGAACAGACATTTCTCCGCCTTCGCATACAGGTCATGCTCCAACAGTCTACCAAGCACCCGACGTACCAGGGACACATGCTCGGCTCGTGTAGCGGAGTATATTAGAATGTCATCAATATACACCACTACACCCTGTCCATGCAAATCCCGGAAAATCTTGTCCACAAACGATTGGAAGACTGAAGGAGCATTCATTAAACCGTATGGCATGACGAGGTACTCATAGTGACCCGAGCTGGTACTGAATGCTGTCTTCCACTCATCTCCCTCCCTAATGCGCACCAGGTTGTACGCGCTCCTGAGATCCAATTTTGTGAAGAATTGCGCCCCGTGTAATGACTCCGTCATACTAGCAATCAGAGGGAGAGGATAGCTGTATTTGATTGTAATCTGATTGAGACCACGGTAATCAATACACGGGTGTAAACCCCTATCCTTCTTCTTCACAAAAAAGAAACTTGAGGATGCAGGGGAAGTGGACGATCGTATGTATCCCTGTCTCAGAGATTCGGTGACATATGTCTCCATAGCCGCCGTCTCCTCCTGAGACAGAGGATACACATGACTACGAGGAAGCGCAGCGCCTACCTGGAGGTCTATCGCACAATCCCCCTGTCGATGAGGTGGTAATTGGGTCGCCTTCTTTTTACAGAAGGCAAGTGCCAAATCAGCATACTCAGGAGGAATGTGCATGGTGGGAATTTGGTTTGGACTTTCCACCGTCGTTGCCCCTACGGAAACACCTACACACCGCCCGACACACTGATCAGACCATCCCTTGAGAGCCCTCTGTTGCCATGAAATGTTGGGGTCATGAGATGTTAACCAGGGAAGCCCCAACACCACGGGAAACGCAGGAGAGTCAATCAAATATAACCATATAATCTCCTCATGGCCCTCCTGCGTCTTCATCTTAAGTGGCGCTGTGACCTCCCTAATCAATCCCGACCCCAAAGGGCGGCTATCTAGGGCATGGATGGGGAAGGGCACATCAACTGGAACAATAGGAATCCCTAACTTATACGTGAACCGGCGATCGATAAAATTCCCAGCTGCGCCTGAATCTACTAGCGCCTTATGCTGGGAGTGAGGAGAAACGTCGGGAAACACAACTTTAATACACATATGTACAACAGAGAGCTCTGGGTGAGTTGGGTGCTTACTCACCTGGAATGACTCATCAGTGCGCTGCCTACTGCCTCGATTCCTAGGAGACCCTCCCCAACACCGACCCGCAGTGTGTCCTCTGCGGCCACAGTTGGTGCAGGGGACGGCCTCTCTCCTGGTCTCTCTCCTAGTCTCCCTAGCACCAGCACCCCCGAGCTCCATAGGGCTTGGCTCGGAAGTGCTGGGGGATGGAATGGACGGCCCCGACTCCGGACGTCCGCGGGTAGCCAACAGGGTATCTAGGCGAATCGACATGTCCACCAGCTGATCGAAGCTTAGGTTGGTGTCCCTGCAGGCCAATTCCCGACGCACGTCCTCCCTCAGGCTGCAACTGTAGTGGTCGATGAGGGCCCTCTCATTCCATCCCGCATTGGCAGCCAGAGTCCGGAAGTCCAGTGCGAACTCCTGCACACTCCTCTTCCCCTGTCTGAGGTGGAACAGACGCTCACCCACCGCCTTCCCCTCTGGGGGATGATCGAACACCGCCCTGAAGCGGCGGGTGAACTCCGCATAGTTGACTGTAGCGGCGTCTATTCCCCCCCACTCGGCGTTGGCCCACTCCAGCGTCTTGCCGGACAGACAGGAGATGAGGGTGGACACGCTCTCGTATCCCGAGGGCACCGGGTGGATGGTTGCCAGGTAGAGTTCCACTTGGAGCAGGAAACCCTGACACCCGGCCGCGGTGCCATCATAAGCCCTCGGGAGCGAGAGCCGAATCCCACTGGACCCCGGAGGTGAAGCGATGGGTATAGCTGATGGTGGTGGTATCATCGGAGGAGGTGTGGGCAAACCTCCTCTTTCCCATCGCTCCAAGGTGTTCATCACCCGTTCCATGGCGGTGCCGAGAGCCTGGATCATGGCCGCTTGTTGTGTTACGCGCTCCTCCATTGATCCAGCTGGCACCGCCGCTCCTGCTGACTCCATGTCTAGGTGTGTGATTCTGTCACGCGACGTGTATGCAGTCAGCGAAGTCAAACGCAGGACACAGAGCGGCTGGCAACGTACTGAACACAGTAATAAACGTTCAAAACAACAAATCTCCAAACAGGGAGGAAAACACAAATACCCGTAATACAAAACAACTGCCCGAAATGACAAAGAACAATCACACACAAAATAACCAATGAGAGACAGGGGGTAATATAGGGAATACAATCCAACATAATGGGAAACAGGTGTAAACAATAAAGACCAAACAAGACAAACACCGAAACATCGATCGGCAGTAGCTAGTACTCCGGGGACGACGAACGCCGAAGCCTGCCCGAGCAAGGAGGAGGAGCAGCCTCGGCTGAATCCGTGACACTTGAGCTATTTCTACAACTTGGAGTCCACCTGTGGTAAATTAAATTGATTGGACATGATTTGGAAAGGCACACACCTGTCTATATAAGGTCCCACAGTGGTAAGTGCATGTCAGAGCAAAAACCAAGCCATGAGGTCGAAGGAATTGTCCGTAGAGCTCCGAGACAGGATTGTGTTGAGGCACAGATCTGGGGAAGGGTCCCAAAACATTTCTGCAGCATTTAAGATCCCCAAGAACACAGTGGCATACATCATTCTTAAATGGAATAAGTTTGGAATCACCCAGAATCTTCCTAGAGCTGGCCGCCCAGCCAAACTGTGCAATCGGGGGAGAAGGGCCTTGGTCAGGGAGGTAACCAAGAACCCGATGGTCACTCTGACAGAGCTCCAGAGTTCCTCTGTGGAGATGAGAGAACCTTCCAGAAGGACAACCATCTCTGCAGCACTCCACCAATCAGGCCTTTATGGTAGAGTGGCCAGACGGAAGCCACTCCTCTGTAAAAGGCACATGAGAGCCCGCTTGGAGTTTGCCAAAAGGCTCCTAAACACTCTGACCATGAGAAACAGGTTGATGAACCCAAGATTGAACTCTTTGGCCTGAATGCCAAGCGCCACGTCTGGAGGAAACCTGGCACCATCCCTAGAGTGAAGTGTGGTGGTGGTAGCATCATGCTGTGGGGATGTTTTTCAGCGGCAGGGAATGGGAGACTAGTCAGGATTGAGGGACAGATGAACAGAGCAAAGTACAGAGAGATCCTTGATGAAAACCTGCTCCAGAGCACTCAGGACCTCAGACTGGGACGAAGGTTCACCTTCTAACAGGACAACGACCCTAAGCACACAGCCAAGACAACGCAGGAGTGGCTTCGGGACAAGTCTCTGAATGTCCTTGTGTGGCCCAGCCAGAGCCTGGAGTCTAGACTGTAATCGCTGTCAAATGCGCCTCCATAGCCTACTGTGTGTGTTAGCTGTGTCTACCATGTGTATTCTCATGTAATGGTCCTCTGATGCAGAATCTCATTCCAAGTTCCCATTCCAAGTTGCCATTCCAAGTTCCCATTCCAAGTTCCTCTGCAGAAAATGTACTATGGTAATGTCTCCAATGTCTGTGTTTTTTGGAAAACATATCGCACATTCCTTCGACTAATGTCATCACATAAACACATTATCTAATGGCCTGTAGATCACCATGGTGATGTTGTAGTGACCAACCTGGTGGGCTGAATGATTGTTGACGTAGCATTTCAATACTCTCAAACAGGAGATGTAGAGTGGGTCTGGAGTACTATAGGAAGTACACTATATATACAAATGTATATGGACACCCCTTCAAATTAGTGGATTTGGCTATTCAGCCACGTCCATTGCTGACAGGTGTATAAAATCGAGCACACAGCCTTGCAATCTCCATAGACAAACATTGGTAATAGAATGGCCTTACTGAAGAGCTCAGTGACTTTCAACGTGGTACCGTCATAGGATGCGACCTTTCCAACAAGTCCGTTCGTAAAATTTCTGCCCTGATAGAGCTGCCCCGGTCAACAGTAAGTGCTGTTATTGTGAAGTGGAAACGTCTCGGAGCAACAACGGCTCAGCCGCGAAGTGGTAGGCCACACAAGCTCACAGAATGAGACCACCAAGTGCTGAAGCGCGTAGCGCGTAAAAATCATCTGACCTTGGTTGCAACACTCATTACCGAGTTCCAAACTGCCTCTGGAAGCAACGTCGGCACAATAACTGTTCTTCGGGAGCATGCTAGCTGCCCGAATGCATAGTGCCAACTGTAAAGTTTGGTAGAGGAGGAATAATGGTCTGGGGCTTTTTTTTTCATGGTTCGGGCCAGTGAAGGGAAATCTTAATGCTACAGCATACAATGACATTCTAGACAATTCTGCGCTTCCAACTTTGTGGCAACAGTTTGGGGAAGGCCCTTTCCTGTTTCAGCATGACGATGCCCCTGTGCACAAAGCGAGGTCCATACAGTGATGGTTTGTCGAGATCGGTGTGGAAGAACTCAACTGGCCTACACAGACCCTGACCTCAACCCCATCGAACACCTTTGGGATGAATTGGAACACCGAATGCGAGCCAGGCCTAATCACCAAACATCAGATCCCGACCTCACTAATGCTCTTGTGGCTGGGAAGCAAGTTCTTGCAGCAATGTTACAACATATAGTGGAAAGCCTTCCCAGAGAGTGGAGGCTGTTATAGCAGCAAAGGGGGGACCAACTCCATATTAATGCCCATGATTTTGGAATGAGGTGTTCGACGAACAGGTGTCCACATACTTTTGGTCATGTAGTGTAGCTACTTAATTGTTTGGAACCTGAACGTTTTGCTACATATTATGAGGCATGTTTTACCTTGTTCCATTGTAGCATAGGGAAAATCCGACCATATCTGTGGAGGCAATTGTTTTATAAAGACATCCATATGCCATTGAAACCAGTAGCCTATTTCTCTCATGTTCTATTGGTTTTCAACTTTGTTTCATTGTCTGGTAGCCAAATGCACATTAGCGGGTAGACTACTGCCTTGTGCACATTGCTGCACTTATAATGTTAAGAAATAATAGTTTATCAACATTTTAAGCTAAATGTTCTGATCTGTTGCATCAGACTCGTTGCTTTTTAAAGTTTTTTTTTATGTAGCCTAGGCCTACTGGTTGTATGATTTTGGGATCTACCGTCCCACAACTGTCCCAGAGTCTTTCCTACTATGAGGGATAGATTGACATAGGCTCATAGGCAGAGCCCATAAGGCTAGGGGAAGCTAAGCTTTCCCTAGTAAATTGAAATAAATTGCCAAAATTATATAACCTAATTAGCCTACTCCTGTCTATACAGAAATACATTCAATAATTCAAATTAGGCTACTAAAACATGATTTGGCCACAGAGGACCATTAGATTCCCCTAGCCTTAAAAAAGTTGTGGATTGTTTTAAATCGCATTGCCTACAGTCGGTGGGAAAGGCAGCACGCTCAATTTGAGTACCGTGCGAGCGGTAAAATACCAAATAGATTATTGTTGAGTTGCGACTGTCAATGAAAAGTAGAGGCCCAGCCAGGCATTTCACAATATTTCAAAATGTAATTGCGGGAAAACATAGTTTGGACAGCAAATGGCTATTGCTGTGAAAGAAAGACAATAAAAATACTCTAATCTTAATTGAGCGAACAGCGGAAGGATTATGGCCTATTTTATTGGCACCAGAGGAGATCATCGGCCATATCCACGGTGAGTGCGCACTGTGCATATTCACGCTTTATGTCATTGTTTTTGGACAATAATTTCCAGTTTAGGTGGACGTCATATTCTATTTGTGTCTCCCCTTCTCGTAGGCCTATTATATGTACAACATGATTTTGCTGTTGTTAGGAGAAGTAAATGTGGACAGTTATTCCAACATCTTCATAGTGTGCGGTAAGGACACACGACATCGCATCTTAGATTTGCATGTTCTGTTAAGATTAATTACCATAATCTAAATATCATTCTGAGCACCATGGGTGGTTACGGTACATTTCTCAAATGTCTCAAATGTCCGGTAAATTAAAATGCTGCAGGTCAAATGCGCCACATTTTCATAATTGACATCCTGGTGTACGTGTGTGTGTGTGTGTGCGTGTGTGTGCGTACATGTGCGGGTATGTTCTATCTTGTGCGTGTGCATGCACTGTGTTAACCTCTCACTAATTCAAAACCTTAAGGTTGATGTCCGCGCCCCCGCTGAAATCGAATTAGCATAATACAAAAACCGGTTGTTTTGCTCTAGGATGCCCACAAGCCTCACAAGACTGATCTGAAGGTCCCCTGTACAAGTTGAAAGAATGGAAGTACAGTATATATGAGGAAGCGCTCCTAGTGGCGCTCCTAGTGGCCGGGGAAATTAATGCAGGTAAACTTAAATCCGTTCTACCTAATTTCTACCAGCATGTTAAATGTGCAACCAGAGGGAAAAAAACTCTAGACCACCTTTAGGCCACATACAGAGACGTGTACAAAGCTCTCCCTCGCCCTCCATTTGTCAAATCTGACCATAACTCTATCCTCCTGATTCCTGCTTATAAGCAAAAACTAAAGCAAGAAGCACCAGTGACTCGGTTAATAAGGAAGTGGTCAGATGACGCAGATGCTAAGCTACAGGACTGTTTTGCTATCACAGACTGGAATATGTTCCGGGATTCTTCTGATAGCATTGAGGAGTACACCACATCAGTCACTGGCTTCATTAATAAGTGCATCGATGACGTCGTCCCCACAGTGACCGTACGTACATACCCCAACCAGAAGCAATGGATTACAGGCAACATCCGCACTGAGCTAAAGGGTAGAGCTGCCGCTTTCAAGGAGCGGGACTCTAACCCGGATGCTTATAAGAAATCCCGCTATGCCCTCCAACCAACCATCAAACAGGCAAAGAGTCAATACAGGACTAAGATTGAATCGTACTACACCGGCTCTGACGCTCGTCGGATGTGGCAGGGCTTGAAAACTATTACAGACTACAAAGGGAAGCACAGCCACGAGCTGCCCAGTGACACAAGCCTACCAGACGAGCTAAATCACTTCTATGCTCGCTTCAAGGCAAGTAACACTGAAACATGCATGAAAGCATCAGCTGTTCCGGATGACTATGTGATCACGCTCTCCATAGCCGATGTGAGTAAGACTTTTAAGCAGGTCAACATTCACAAGGCCGCAGGGCCAGATGGATTACCAGGAGGTGTACTCCGAGCATGCACTGACCAACTGGCAAGTGTCTTCACTGACATTTTCAACATGTCTCTGACTGAGTCTGTAATACCAACATGTTTCAAGCAGACCACCATAGTCCCTGTGCCCAAGAACACTAAGATAACCTGCCTAAATGACTACCGACCCGTAGCACTCACATCTGTAGCCATGAAGTGCTTTGAATGGCTGGTCATTGCTCACATCAACACCATTATCCCAGAAACCCTAGACCCATTCCAATTTGCATACCGCCCCAACAGATCCACAGATGATGCAATCTCTATTGCACTCCACACTGCCCTTTCCCACCTGGACAAGAGGAACACCTACGTGAGAATGCTATTCATTAACTACAGCTCAGCGTTCAACAACATAGTGCCCTCAAAGCTCATCACAAAGCTAAGGATCCTGGGACAAAACACCTCCCTCTGCAACTGGATCCTGGACTTCCTGACAGGCTGTCGCCAGGTGGTAAGGGTAGGTAACAACACATCTGCCACGCTGATCCTAAACACAGGGGCCCCTCAGGGGTGCGTGGTCAGTCCCCTCCTGTACTCCCTGTTCACCCATGACTGCATGGCCAGGCACCACTCCAACACCATCATTAAGTTTGCCGACGACACAACAGTGGTAGGCCTGATCACCGACAACGATGAGACAGCCTATAGGGAGGAGGTCAGATACCTGGCCGTGTGGTGCCAGGATAACAACCTCTCCCTCAACGTAATCAAGACAAAGGAGATGATTGTGGACTACAGGAAAAAAAGAGGACTGAGCATGCTCCCATTCTCATCGACGGGGCTGTAGTGGAACAGGTTGAGAGCTTCAAGTTCCTTGGTGTCCACATCACCAACAAACTATCATGGTCCAAACACACCAAGACAGTCGTGAAGAGGGCACGACAAAGCCTATTCCCCCTCAGGAGACTGAAAAGATTTGGCATAGGTCCTCAGATCCTCAAAAAGTTATACTGCTGCACCATCGAGAGCATCCTTACTGGTTGCATCACTGCCTGGTATGGCAACTGCTCGGCCTCCGACCACAAAGCACTACAGAGAGTAGTGCGTACGGCCCAGTACATCACTGGGGCCAAGCTTCCTGCCATCCAGGACCTCTATACCAGGCGGTGTCAGAGGAAGGCCCTAAAAATTATCAAAGACTCCAGCCACCCTAGTCATAGACTGTTCTCTCTGCTACTGCATGGCAAGCGGTACCGGAGCGCCAAGAACTAGGTTCAAAAGGCTTCTTAACAGCTTCTACCCCCAAACCATAAGACTCCTGAACAGCTAATCATGGCTACCCGGACTATTTGCATTGCCCCCCCCCACCCCACTCCATCCCCCTCTTTTACGCTGCTGCTACTCTGTTTATTATTTATGCATAGTCACTTTAATTCTACCCACATGTACATATTACCTGAATTACCTTGACTAACCGGTGCCCCTGCACATTGACTCTGTACCGGTACCCCCTGTATATAGCATCCCTACTGTTATTTTATTTTACTGCTGCTCTTTAATTATTTGCTCTTTTTTATTTTATACTTATCTATTTTTTACTTAACACTTTATTTATTTTATTGTATTTTTTCTTAAAAACTGCATTGTTGGTTAAGGGCTTGTAAGTAAGCATTTCACTGTAATGTCTACACCTGTTGTATTCGGCGCATGTGGCAAATACAATTTGATTTGATTTGATTATGGAGACTGTTTAGTGCCAAAAATAAGAGGTTAAATACAGTAATAGTTTTTGGTCTTACTGCTATTAACCCACACAAACAGATTCACTACATGGAACAACAGTCCCCCCAAAAAATCTAAAGGAAGCTTGTTCTGAAGTGTCTGTCCTATATCTGAGAGATATAAGAAAGATCAGGAAACTTTATTTATTTTTATTTTTTTACATGTACAGTACCAGTCAAAAGTTTGTACACACCTTTTCATTCCAGGGTTTTTCTTTATTTTTACTATTTTCTACATTGTAGAATAATAGTGAAGACATCAAAACTATGAAACAAGGAGGGCATTAATCAGAGAGGCAACAAAGAGACCAAAGATAACCCTGAAGGAGCTGCAAAGCTCCACAGTGGAGATTGGAATATCTGTCCATAGGACCACTTTAAGCCATACACTCCACAGAGCTGGGCTGTATGGAAGAGTGGCCAGAAAAAAAAAAAATAAGCAAACACGTTTGGTTTTCGCCAAAAGGCGTGTGGGAGACTCCCCAAACATATGGAAGAAGGTACTCTGGTCAGATGAGACTAAAATTGAGCTTTTTGGCCATCAAGGAAAACGCTATGTCTGGCGCAAACCCAACACCTCTCATCACCCCGAGAACACCATCCCCACAGTGAAGCATGGTGGTGTCAGCATCATGTTGTGGGGATGTTTTTCATCAGCAGGGACTGGGAAACTGGTCAGAATTGAAGGAATGATGGATGGCCCTAAATACAGGGACATTTTTGAGGGAAACCTGTCTCAGTCTTCCAGAGATTTGAGACTGGGACGGAGGTTCACCTTCCAGCAGGACAATGACCCTAAGCATACTGCTAAAGTAACACTCAAGTAGTTTAAGGGGAAACATTTAAATGTCTTGGAATGGCCTAGTCAAAGCCCAGACCTCAATCCAATTGAGAATCTGTGGTATGACTTAAAGATTGCTGTACACCAGCAGAACCCATCCAACTTGAAGGAGCTGGAGCAGTTTTGCCTTGAAGAATGGGCAAAAATCCCAGTGGCTAGATGTGCCAAGCTTATAGAGCCATACCCCAAGAGACCTGCAGCTGTAATTGCTGCAAAAGGTGGCTCTACAAAGTATTGACATTGGGGGGGGGGGGGGGGTGAATAGTAATGCACACTCAAGTTTTCTGTTTATTTGTCTTATTTCTTCTTTGTTTCACAATAAAAACTATTTTACATCTTCAAAGTGGTAGGCATGTTGTGTAAATTAAATGATGCAAAACCCCCCAAAATCAAATTTAATTCCAGGTTGTAAGGCAACAAAATAGGAAAAATGCCTAGGGGGGTGAATACTTTCGCAAGCCACTGTAGCTTAGTAGAATGCCCCCTCCCCTGGCTTAGACAGGAACATTATTACAGAGCTGGCTGTAGCTTCCCATATTCACACAAGGGGCAATCAAGGTCAGCACACCTCTCTCTTTGTGGCCACGCACTCCTCCAACTCAATCATCAAGTTTGCAGACGACACAACAGTAGTAGGCCTGATTACCAACAATGACGAGACATCCTTCAGGGAGGAGGTGAGGGCCCTGGCGGAATGGTGCCAGGAAAATAACCTCTCCCTCAATGTCAACAAAACGAAGGAGCTGATCGTGGAGTTCAGGAAACAGCAGAGGGAGCACGCCCCTATCCACATCGACGGGACCTCAGTGGAGAAGGTGGAAAGCTTCCAGTTCCTCGGCGTACACATCACTGACAATCTGAAATGGTTCACCCACACAGACAGTGTGGTGAAGAAGGTGCAACAGCACCTCTTCAACCTCAGGAGGCTGAAGAAATTTGGCTTGGCCCCTAAGACCCTCAGAAACTTTTACAGATGCACAATTGAGAGCATCCTGTCGGGCTGTATCACCACCTGGTACGGCAACTGCACCGCTCCCGCAATTGCAGGGCTCTCCAGACCTACAGCACCCGATGTCACAGGAAGGCCAAAAAGATAATCAAGGACATCAACCACCCGAGCCACAGCCTGTTCACCCCGCTATCATCCAGAAGGCAAGATCAATACAGGTGCATCAAAGCTGGGACCGAGAGACTGAAAAACAGCTTCTATCTCAAGGCCATCAGACTGTTAAATAGCCATCGCTAGCCGGCTACCCCCCGGCTACTCAACCATGCACCTTTGAGGCTGCTGCCCTATATAGACATGGAATCACTGCCCACTTTAATAATGGAACACTAGTCACTTTAATAATGTTTACATACTGCTTTACTCATTTCATATGTATATACTGTATTATATTGTACTGTATTTTAGTAAATGCCACCCTGACATTGCTCATCCTAATATTTATATATTTCTTAATTCCATTATTTTACTTTTAGATTTGTGTATTGTTGTGAATTGTTTGATACTACTGCACTGTTGGAGCTAGGAACACAAGCATTTCGCTACACCCGCAATAACATCTGCTAAATATGTGTATGTGACCAATAGAATTTGATTTGATTTGTCTAGCAATTAGCAACAGGCCAGACACAAACGCAAACTATGGGAGCACATAGTTCCCCTTCCATTTATCATACCTCAGTTGCCATGGCAGCCAGAGTGTTTATTGCTGTATCTGTGACGCTAAATGCTCTCTGGTGTGAAGGGATGGATCTAGTATCTAGAGGTGATAGCCCCCAACCCATAATGTGATGGATCTGAATATCTGGAGGTGATAGCCCCCAAACCATAAAGTGATGGATCTGAATATCTGGAGGTGATAGCCCCCAACCCATATAGTGATGGATCTGAATATCTGGAGGTGATAGCCCCCAAACCATAAAGTGATGGATCTGAATATCTCGAGATGATAGCCCCCAACCCATAAAGTGATGGATCTGAATATCTGGAGGTGATAGCCCCCAACCCATAATGTAATGGATCTAGTATCTAGAGGTGATAGCCCCCAACCCATAAACACAAGGCAGATAGTAATGTGAAATAGGCTTTTAATGTCTGGATGGTTTGGCCCTTGCCTGGCTACCCAAACTCCTTGCTCTAGCCAAACGCTACGCCACGCCCACGGACGTTAGTTTCTTCTCCGAAATAAGTCTGGATCTGAGTACCTCCGATTTCTAGAATGGAAACACATTCTAACCATCTGATTGGTCCCAGAAACCGATTGGTTGAGCCAGAGACAGAACACACGTGGGTAAAGTGGCTTTGATACTCTGATTGGTTAGAGATGATCCAATCGCTGATGACTTTGTTGTGTACAACACCCCTCATTTTGATGTCACGACAGACGACTTCAACGATGGCAGTCTCAGACTGAAGTACTGTATGTAGCGAACATAGAGCAGCGGAAGAATTCAGTTTGAGTCGTCAGGCAAGTTTGGCCCAGGGATGTCATTAACATTACTGCTAGCCTTAACCCAGCAATGCAACCTAGAGCTGTGGTTGTCTCAAAGCAGTTCTAATATGTACCAACTTTCACACCAGCCTGCTAATGGTGAATTTAATTTCTATCTCAGTTCTGCTCTTTGGAAGAGGAGCCAAGAGGAACACCTCTGGATTCTGAGTAAGACTAGCCTGGACCCAGTCTCTATGTGCTTTACCCAACATACATGTAGCCCATGGCATGGCGGAGACAGTCAGAGGAGTTGGCTAAAGTACCTACAGGTCTGAGACCAGCTCTAGGCTACAATAAGACTGCTACCCTCAAACTTTCCCAACCCAAGTCTGAAGCAAAGCTTAGTCCTGAGGCTAGAGAATTGGGAAACCTTTTGATTTCACCCCCGAGAAACAAATGAATAATACCACCAAGCCTTGAAGTGTGCTGTTATTTTCCGAGAACAAAAAGTGTCTGGTCTGGCATTACAGTAAGTGACAAAGGAGCGTTAAATTTAGTTTATGAGCAGATATTTCCATCTGTGTAGTTTTCTCCTTCTCTCTCTCTGCCGTTGTTCCATGGAGCTGGACAGAGACATGCTAAATAACTCAGGTCTGTGGGAGATACTCTGGGAGGACGCTGGATGTTGAGCTGTTACTGTAACTAAGGGCTTCCTTATATTTGTGTGAAGTGTGAATATGTTCTCATGCTATGCCAAGTAGATGAATTACTTAATTAAAAGGATGTTTAAACCAAAACGCTGCTTTGTATTATGTGGCAACGTTCCATTTAAATGCCACTAATTCTGATGAATCTGCCCCAGGTGCCATAGACTGTGAGAAAACTGGAGGGGAGTTTGGAGCAGACAGGCCAAAACTCATTTATATTCTCTGATTGTAAGTACCTTCAGAAAGTATTCACACCCCTTGACTTTTTCCACATGTTGTTGTGTTACAGCCTGAATTTAAAATGGATGACATTTAGATTTTTTGTCACTGGCCTAAACACAAAAGCCCACATAATGTCAAAGTGGAATTATGTTTTTTTGAAAATTTCAAACCCTTTGTTATGGCAAGTCTAAATACGTTCAGGAGTAAACATTTGCTTAACAAGTTGCATAGGTTGCATGGACTCACTTTGTGTGCAATAATAGTGTTTGACATGATTTTTGAATGACTACCTCATCTCTGTACCCCACACATACAATTATCTGTAAGGTCCCTCAGTCAAGCAGTGAATTTCAAACACAGATTCAACCACAAAGACCAGGGAGGTTTTCCAATGCCTCGCAAAGAAGGGAAGCTATTGGTAGATGGGTAAAACAAAATAAAAAGCAGACACTGAATAACCCTTTGAGCATGGTGAAGTTATTAATTACACTTTGGATGGTGTATCAATACACTACAAAGATAAAGGTGCCCTTCCTAATTTCACCATGAGGCCAATTGTGACTTTAAAACAGTTACGGAGTTTAACGGCTGTGATAGGAGAAAACTGAGGATGGTTCAACAACATTGTAGTTACTCCACAATACTAACCTAATTGACAGAGTGAAAAGAAGGAAGACTGTACAGAATAAAAAATATTCCAAAACATGCATCCTGTTTGCAAGAAGGCACTAAAGTAATACTGCAAAAAATTTTGCAAAGCAATTAACTTTTTATCGTGAATACAACGTGTTATGTTTGGGGCAAATCAAACACAACACATTACTGAGTACCACTCTCCATATTTTCAAGCATAGTGGTGGCTGCATCATGTTAAGGGTATGCTTGTAATCATCAAGAAGGACTGGAGAGTTTTTCAGGATAAAAAAGAAACGGAATGGAGCTAAGCACAGGCAAACTTCTAGAGGAAAACCTGGTTCAGTCTGCTTTCCACCAAAGACTGGGATATGTTCACCTTTTCGGAGCACAATAACCTAAAACACAAGGACAAATCTACACTGGAGTTGCTTACCAAGAAGACAGTGAATGTTCCTGAGTGGCCGAGTTACAGTTTTGACTTAAATATACTTGAAAATCTATGGCAAGATTTTGGTTGTCTAGCAATGATCAACAACCAATTTGACAGAGCTTGAAGAATTTTTTTAATAATGGGCAAAAGTTGCACAATCCAGGTGTGGAAAGAAATATTCACAGCGGTAATCGTGAGTGGTGCTTCTACAAAATATTGACTCAGGGGTGTGAATACTTATGTAAATGAGATATTTCTCTATTTTATTGTCACGATCGCTGACAGATGAAGCGGACCAAGGCGCAGCGTGATAAGCGTACATTCTTTATTATTGTACTTACACAAACCAAAACAATAAACCAAACGATACGTGAAGTCCTAGGTTATACACAAAACCTTACGGAACAAGATCCCACCAAGTAACATGCCAACAGGCTGCCTAAGTATGGTCCCCAATCAGAGACAACGAGCTACAGCTGCCTCTGATTGGGAACCACCCTGGCCAACATAGATATAAACGATCTAGAACAAAAGCATAGAAAATGTAACAGAAACTCCACACCCTGGCTCAACATTTAAGAGTCCCCCGAGCCAGGGCGTGACATTTATTTTCAATCAATTTGCAAACATTTCAAAAAACATGTTTTCACTTTGTCATTATTGGGTATTGTGTGTAGATGGGTGAGAGAAAACAAATATATTGAATCCATTTTGAATTCATTCAGGCTGTATACCACAACAAAATGTGGAATAAGTCAAGGGGTATGAACACCTTCTGATGAGAAGAGTGCATTTAAGAGCCATGCTTGAGCCAATGTGTGTATGTGTGTGTGTGTGTGTGTGTGTGTGTGTGTGTGTGTGTGTGTGTGTGTGTGGACATGTTTAACTATACTTGTGGGGACCAGAAGTAAAAAATGTATATGTGTGTGTGCGTGTGCGTGTGCGTGCATGTGTGAGTCTATGCATGTGCACATATGATGATGATAATGTGGTCCTCTGTAGCTCAGCTGGTAGAGCACGGCGCTTGTAACGCCAAGGTAGTGGGTTCGATCCCCGGGACCACCCATACACAAAATAAAAAAAATTATGCACGCATGACTGTAAGTCGCTTTGGATAAAAGCGTCTGCTAAATGGCATATTATTATTATTATAATAGTGAAGTTGATGATGATGACTTCAACACATCCACACATTGCAGACTTTCCCCACCTAGTGTGATGTCATGTGTGTGGAACATACAGTGCATTCGGAAAGTATTCACACCCCTTGACTTTTTCCACATTTTGTTACGTTACAGACTTATTCTAAAATTGATTAAATTGTTTTTTCCCCTCGTCAATCTACACAAAATGCCCCATAATGACAATTTTTGCAAATGTATGAAAAGAAAACAACTGAAATATCACATATACAGTGAGAGAAAAAAGTATTTGATCCCCTGCTGATTTTGTACGTTTGCCCACTGACAAAGAAATGATCAGTCTATAATTTTAATGGTAGGTTTATTTGAACAGTGAGAGACAGAATAACAACACAAAAATCCAGAAAAACGCATGTCAGAAATGTTATAAATTGATTTGCATTTTAATGAGGGAAATAAGTATTTGACCCCCTCTCAATCAGAAAGATTTCTGGCTCCCAGGTGTCTTTTATACAGGTAACGAGCTGAGATTAGGACCACCCTCTTAAAGGGAGTGCTCCTAATCTCAGTTTGTTACCTGTATAAAAGACACCTGTCCACAGAAGCAATCAATCAATCAGATTCCAAACTCTCCACCATGGCCAAGACCAAAGAGCTCTGCAAGGATGTCAGGGATAAGATTGTAGACCTACACAAGGCTGGAATGGGCTAAAAGACCATCGCCAAGCAGCTTAGTGAGAAGGTGACAACAGTTGGTGCGATTATTCGCAAATGGAAGAAACACAAAAGAACGGTCAATCTCCCTCGGCCTGGGGCTCCATGCAAGATCTCACCTCGTGGAGTTGCAATGATCATGAGAACGGTGAGGAATCAGCCCAGAACTACACGGGAGGATCTTGTCAATGATCTCAAGGCAGCTGGGACTGAAATCCTGCAGCACCCGCAAGATCCCCCTGCTCAAGAAAGCACATATACAGGGTGCGTCTGAAGTTTGCCAATGAACATCTGAATGATTCAGAGGAGAACTGGGTGAAAGTGTTGTGGTCAGATGAGACCAAAATCGAGCTCTTTGGCATCAACTCAACTCCCCGTGTTTGGAGGAGGAGGAATGCTGCCTATGACCCCAAGAACACCATCCCCACCGTCAAACATGGAGGTGGAAACATTATGCTTTGGGGGTGTTTTTCTGCTAAGGGGACAGGACAACTTCACCGCATCAAAGTGACGATGGACGGGGCCATGTACCGTCAAATCTTGGGTGAGAACCTCCTTCCCTCAGCCAGGGCATTGAAAATGGGTCGTGGATGGGTATTCCAGCATGACAATGACCCAAAACACACGGCCAAGGCAACAAAGGAGTGGCTCAAGAAGAAGCACATTAAGGTCCTGGAGTGGCCTAGCCAGTCTCCAGACCTTAATCCCATAGAAAATCTGTGGAGGGAGCTGAAGGTTCGAGTTGCCAAACGTCAGCCTCGAAACCTTAATGACTTGGAGAAGATCTGCAAAGAGGAGTGGGACAAAATCCCTCCTGAGATGTGTGCAAACCTGGTGGCCAACTACAAGAAACGTCTGACCTCTGTGATTGCCAACAAGGGTTTTGCCACGTGATTGCCATGTGTTTTTCTGGATTTTTGTTGTTGTTATTCTGTCTCTCACTGTTCAAATAAACCTCCCATTAAAATTATAGACTGATCATTTATTTGTCAGTGGGCAAACGTACAAAATCAGCAGGGGATCAAATACCTTTTTCCCTCACTGTACATAAGTATTCAGACCCTTTACTCAGTACATTGTTGAAGCACCTTTGGCAGCGATTACAGTCTTGAGTCTTTTCTATGATGCTACAAGCTTGGCACACCTGTATTTGGGGAGTTTCTCCCATTCTTCTCTGCAGATCCTCTCAAGCTCTGTCAGGTTGGATGGGCAGTGTCGCTACACAGCTATTTTCAGGTCTCTCCAGAGATGTTCGATCGGGTTCAAGTCTGGGCTCTGGCTTGGCGACTAAAGGACATTCAGAGGCTTGTCCCGAAGCCACTCGTGTGTAGTCTTGGCTGTGTACCTAGGGTCGTTGTTCGGTTCGAAGGTGAACCTTTGCCCCAGTCTGAGGTCCTGAGCGCTCTGGAGCAGGTTTTCATCAAGGATCTCTCTGTACTTTGCTTCTTTCATCTTTCCCTCGATCCTGACTAGTCTCCCAGTCCCTGCCGCTGAAAAAAATCCCCGCAGCATGATGCTGCCACCACCATGCTTAACCGTAGGGATGGTGCCAGGTTTCCTCCAGATGTGACACTTGGCATTCAGGCCAAAGAGTTCAATCTTGGTAACATCAGACCAGAGAATCTTGTTTCTCATGGTCAGAGTCCTTTAGGTGCCTCTTGGCAAAACTCCAAGCGGACTGTCCTGCATTTTACTGAGCAGTGGCTTCCATCTGGCCACTACCATAAAGGCCTGATTGGTGGAGTGCTGCAGAGATGGTTGTCCTTCTGGAAGATTCTCCCATCTCCACAGAGGAACTCTGGAGCTCTGTCAGAGTGACCATTGGGTTCTTGGTCACCTCCCTGACCAAGGCCCTTCTCCCCCGATTGCTCAGTTTGGCCATGCGGCCAGCTCTAGGAAGAGTCTTGATGGTTCCAAACTTCTTCCATTTAAGAATGATGGAGGCCACTGTGTTCTTAGGGACCTTTAATGCTGCAGACATTTTTGGGACTGTTCCCCAGATCTGTGCCTCAACACAATCCTGTCTCTGAGCTCTACGGACAATTCCTTCGACCTCATGGCTTGCTTTTGCTCTGACATGCACTGTCAACTGTGGGATCATTTATGGACAGGTGTGTGCCTTTCCAAATCATGTCCAATCAATTGAATTTACCACAGGTGGACTCCAATCAAGTTGTAGAAACATCTCAAGGAAGATCAGTGGAAACAGGATGCACCTGAGCTACATTTCGAGACTCATCGGAAAGGCTCAGAATTCTGACGTAAATAAGGTATTTCTGGTACAATACATTTGCAAAAATTTCTTATAACCTGTTTTTGCTTTGTCAATATTGGGTATTGTGTGTAGATTGATGAGCAAAAAAATTATTCAGTCAATTTTACAATAAGGCTGTAACGTAACAAAATGTGGAAAAAGTCAAGGGGTCTGAATACTTCCCGAATGCACTGTATCTGCATCTTGTATGTGGTTTCCTTCTGACACAGTGAAGGCAGGGATGCATCTAAAAATACCAGCCCCTGGAGGAATGGAGTGAGGATGTTAAACGATTTACACACACATAAAAACACGGCCTCATCCAAAGACAACAGCTTGGGCAGCCTCCATAGACTCACAGTGGAAGGAATGAATCACAGTGAGGAGGCAGGGATTTCCCCCTTTTTAGGGCTGGATGGTGATCATGGTATCCTATATGCCGCATCAGATCACTTCAGTTCTCTGCTCTTTCTCCCTCCCACCCTCCCTCCATCCCTCTTTCCCTCCCTCTTTCCCTCCCTCTCTCTCGTTCTCTCTCTTTCTGTGTGCACGCACACGTGTGCATGTCTATAGGTTAACAAGAGCACCTGGCTCAGTCATGACTTGACCAATAACCTCAAATAGCATACTACAGATGACACAGACACACCCTGCATATGGAGCCTATACCCCAATAAAGTCAAATTCTTCACACATCTCAGAGAAAGATAGAGGTAGGTGGAGGGGGAGGGAGAGAATCCCTGATTCTAACATGCATCCTTTTTCCTGATCTTGTCTACATTGTGATTGTGCCCACATTTTCAGACAGGTGACGATTAAAATACATTAAAATAAATCTTCCTGACCACCTCCAGGGGTATTCAGGGACCAATTGTATATGGATATCAATCGAGTTTAAACAGATCTGGACGGTCAAATAATTTAAATAATCATTATACCGGCCTCTCAAATCATTGACAGGTAGCACCATTGACCTGTGGCATCAATAACTGTCTTAAAATAAATACACTCATATTATTTTGAAAGAAAGTCTAATAATTTGTATACAGGAAGGCACCGGGAAATCTGGTCACAATGCATGCACAGTGGATGGATAAGAGACACATTTCAACTCCATGTGTAAACGAACCTTGATCAGATAGTGATTGGACCACATGTTAGCTCAAGGTGTAAAGAAGGTTAGAGAGACAGAGAGGGAGTTTAGAGGAGGGAGAGTAGCCTACCTCAGCATTGAGTGGTAGACTATTGTGGAGGAGAGGAGACTCATTCTGGACCCATCGCACCACCACGCTCTGCTAGAATCGATTAAAGACTTTATCAGCGGGCAGTGAAGTTGCATGCAGACGGAATATTGATTGTTGATAAGACCAGCATGCATTTAGGTAAGGAGATGCTTCTTTTTACTTAAAGTAGAGTAGGAAATTACCAGAATGCACTTAGGTAGCCTTAAATAAAATAAAAAATGGCCAACTCAAACCGGTTAGGTTAATTACAATTCATGTCTCGTAATCCATATTGTTTTTAAGGCTCAGTAAATGCACAGTTAGCTGCTTCATTTACATGTCTGCTGTAAGGATGCGCTCTTTGAGAACGTGTGGGTCACAGGAATAGCCTGTTGCCCATCCTGGCAAGTTGATTCCACCTTTTTGTTTTGTTGTCCCCAACGATTAAATCTGGGAGGTGTCTGTGGATCTGTCTCCGTCCGTTAGTACGTACATACATACATGCTTTTGTAGACTGTACGATTTTAGCCGTTTTGTGCCCCGATTTTACCGTCCCACAGACAACATTTCCATGTCGTGGGCAAATTCTTAGGTCGTAAACGATTGTCGGACGTCTTGGATCGTTCAGTGTGACAGGGTCTAGGTCTGCCGATTAAGTACACTACGTGCGATTGTAGGCTCCGACAAAGTTCTGTCAGTGTCCGAATGTTTTGCCTTTATCGTGTAGGGTGGCTGCTGTTACTAGCCGAGCCCGGTAACTGACCAATAGGAAAACGGCTGGCACTGAGTAGTATGCACACAATAATAAGAAATAGTCAGATTAATATAACTGTCGATTTTTTTAAACGTTTCCCTAATAATCTTGTTTACATTACATTTTAAATCAGGCTACCACAGCGACCATGTTATTTTGGGGAAGCCTATTTGATTCTGAGTTGGACACAAAGTTTGTATATGAAAACTATTTCACACATAGTTTTGAGCTATAGTTCGCCTGTTTGTTACATTGTATTTGTTTTTCATTTGGTTCGGTTGGTTTCACATTGCCAAATGTCAAACGAACAAAAATTCCTAAACATAACCATGTGTCCATGCAAGTCATTTGTTTATTGGACAAACATGCTCACGTTGAATCAATTTATGATTAAAGCGTCACTTGTGTCCAAATCTTCATATTACTTTCGCTTTGGTCTTCCAACAACGTACGGGAGGAACCAGCGCAATAGACGCTCCATCTGCGACGTGAGTAGGCTATATTCAGTAGCCTACATCCCATGTATAGCCCCCCTTTCCCCTAATCTAGATGCGCTCATAAATGCGCTGCTACTACTCACATATGTCTGAGATCTCAAGTTATGATGCTGCGTGCATTTAATCAAATGCTGTCAAAACAACCAATAAGCGCAGTCAAACAACCAATAATAATGCGCGACTCTGGTTATTTTCCTGTGTTTAGTACGGATTGCGTTTTGTTCTCACTGGGAGCGAACGGCACCACAATACGAATTGACCGAGACCACAATTTTCTTGCTTTGTTTTGTGCGTTCCCGAGTGCATAGAATGTTCACACCAGTCGAAACGAACCATACTAAGTGGGTAAATGCACCAGAGTTCGGAAAAACCGCACCAAACCATTTTGGTGTGAAATTCCCAAAATGCATAGAATATTTTCAGTTTTTCCGAACTCACTTCACTCGCGCATAAGCATATAGCAGGGGTTCCCAAACTTTTTTAGCCCATGACCCCCTTTTGATATCTGAAAATTCTCGCAACCCCAACCAAGTGAAAAAAAGTATTAACAGCCAATGTTTACTTTAATTTTGGGTCTATGGCAGTCAATTGAAAAACATTCTAATAGCAGGCCTATTTCTGATTGTCTTCTTAACTCACCATCACATACTTTTAATGTGGGGCTATGACAGTCAATTGCAAATTAGTCTGACATAATGTATCTTATTTCACCACCACTAATGAGATGTGCTTGATGCATGTGGCGTCTGAGATTCTCAAAGTCATGGGTGTGGTCGACAATGCGCACCTTATCTCTGCTGTCACATCTAACCTGGATCAATATTTGCTTTAATGCCGAAGAGAGCACTGAATCCAGCTTCACACAAATATGAGTTTTATGGTGCTTTCAAGACAACTGGGAACTCAGAAAAATAAGAGGTCAAATCATGACGTCAGTGATCTTCAGGTCGGAATGTCGAAGCTCTAGAAAGAGGCCTACACATTGTCCCAGAGATCAGACACATGCTCTTACCTTACCATTTCTGTCTGAATGTCTCCATGGCCTCAAGGCCATCTGCTGTCATTTCACTGTGTTTTCATTCATGGTCTTTACTGTAATAATGGTACTGCTGTTTTTAGTTTTTATTCTATTTATTTGATCTATATGGTCCTCTGTAGCTCAATTGGTAGAGGATTGTGGGTTCGATCGCCGGGATCACCCATACCTAAAAATGTATGTGCACATGACTGTAAGTCGCTTTGGATAAAAGCATCTGCTAAATGGTATATTATAAGAGTTTCTGCTAAATGACTAAAATGTAAATGTATTTGCACCTAACTAAACAAGTGATAGACAACAATATATATTTATTTTAAACGGTGTGCAGGTGTGGTTGGAAGCCCAAGGGCTTACAGTGCATTGGGAAAGTATTCAGACCCCTTGACTTTTTCCACATTTTGCTAATTTACAGCCTTATTCTAAAATTGATTAAATAGTTTTTTCCCCCCTCATCAATCTACACACAATACCACATAATGACAAAGCAAAAACAGGTGTTTAGAAATGTTTGCAAATTTATATAAAAAATAAATATCACATAAGTATTCAGACTCTTTACTCAGTACTTTGTTGAAGCACCTTTGGCAGCGATTACAGCCTGGAGTCTTCTTGGGTATGATGCTACAAGCTTGGCACACCTACAGTCGTGGTCAAACGTTTTGAGAATAACACAAATACTAATTCTCACAAAGTCTGCTGCCTCAGTTTTGATGATGGCAATTTGCATATACTCCAGAATGTCATGAAGAGTGATCAGATGAATTGCAATTAATTGCAAAGTCACTCTGAAAATGAACTTAATCCCCCAAAAACATTTCCACTGCATTTCAGCCCTGCCACAAAAGGACCAGCTGCCATCATGTCAGTGATTCTCTCATTAACACAGGTAAGAGTGTTGATGAGGACAAGGCTGGAGATCACTCTGTCATGCTGATTGAGTTAGAATAACAGACTGGAAGCTTTAAAAGGAGGGTGGTGCTTGAAATCATTGTTCTTCCTCTGTTAACCATGGTTACCTGCAAGGAAACACGTGCCGTCAACATTGCTTTGCACAAAAAGGGCTTCACAGGCAAGGATATTGCTGCTAGTAAGATTGCACCTAAATCAACCATTTATCGGATCATCAAGAACTTCAAGGAGAGAGGTTCAATTGTTGTGAAGAAGGCTTCAGGGCGCCCAAGAAAGTCCAGCAAGTGCCAGGACCGTCTCCTAAAGTTGATTCAGCTGAGGGATCGGGGCACCACCAGTGCAGAGCTTGCTCAGGAATGGCAGCAGGCAGGTGTGAGTGCATCTGCACGCACAGTGAGGTGAATACTTTTGGAGGATGGCCTGATGTCAAGAAGGGCAGCGAGGAAGCCACTTCTCTCCAGGAAAAACATCAGGGACAGACTGATATTCTGCAAAAGGTACAGGGATTGGACTGCTGAGGACTGGGGTAAAGTCATTTTATCTGATGAATCCCCTTTCAGATTGTTTGGGGCATCCGGAAAACACCTTGTCCGGAGAAGACAAGGTGAGCGCTACCATCAGTCCTGTGTCATGCCAACAGTAAAGCATCCTGAGACCATTCATGTGTGGGGTTGCTTCTCAGCCAAGGGAGTGGGCTCACTCACAATTTTGCCTAAGAACACAGCCATGAATAAAGAATGGTACCAACACATCCTCCGAGAGCAACTTCTCCCAACCATCGAAGAACAATTTGGTGACGACCAATGCCTTTTCCAGCATGATGGAGCACCTTGCCATAAGGCAAAAGTGATAACTAAGTGGCTCGGGGAACAAAACATCAACATTTTGGGTCCATGGTCAGGAAACTCCCCAGACCTTAATCCCATTGAGAACTTGTGGTCGATCCGCAAGAGGCGGGTGGACAAACAAAACCCCACAAATTCTGTCAAACTCCAAGCATTGATTATGCAAGAATGGGCTGCCATCAGTCAGGATGTGGCCCAGAAATTAATTGACAGCATGCCAGGGCGGATTGCAGAGGTCTTGAAAAAGAAGGGTCAACACTGCAAATATTGACTCTTTGCATAAACTTAATGTAATTGTCAATAAAAGCCTTTGACACTTATGGAACGCTTGTAATTATACTTCAGTATACCATAGTAACATCTGACAAAAATATCTCATAACACTGAAGCAGCAAACTTTGTGAAGACCAATACTTGTGTCATTCTCAAAACTTTTGACCACGACTGTATATTTGGGGGGTTTCTCCCATTCCTCTCTGCAGATCCTCGCAAGCTCTGTCAGGTGGGATGGGGTGCGTTGCTGCACAGCTATTTTCAGGTCTCTCCAGAGATGTTAGATCGGGTTCAAGCCCAGGCTCTGGCTGGGCCACTGAAGGACATTCAGAGACTGGTCCCGAAGCCACTCCTGCGTTGTCTTGGCTGTGTGCTTAGGGTCGTTGTTCGGTTATAAGGTGAACCTTTGCCCCAATCTGAGGTCCTGAGCGCTCTGGAGCAGGTTTTCATCAAGGATCTCTCTGTACTTTGCTCCGTTCATCTTTGCCTCGATCCTGACTAGTCTCCTAGTCCCTGCCACTGAAAAACATCCCCACAGCATGATGCTGCCACCACCATGCTTCACCGTAGGGATGGTGCCAGGTTTCCCCCAGACATGACGCCCAAGCGGGCTGTCATGTGCCTTTTACTGAGAAGTGGCTTCCGTCTGGCCACTCTATCAAAAAGGCCTGATTGGTGGAGTGCTGCAGAGATGGTTGTCCTTCTGGAAGGTTCTCCCATCTCCACAGAGGAACTCTGGAGCTCTGTAACTGTGACACTCGGGTTCTTGGTTACCTCCCTGACCAAGGCCCTTCTCCCCCGATTGCTCAGTTTGGCCGGGTGGCCAGCTCTAGTAAGAGTCTTGGTGGTTCCAAACTTCTTCCATTTAAGAATGATGGAGGCCACTGTGTTCTAGGGGGACCTTCAATGCCGCAGACGTTTTTTGGTACCCCTCGACACAATCCTGTCTCGGAGCTCTACGGACATTTCCTTCGACCTCATGGCTTGGTTTTTGCTCTGACATTTATTGTCAACTGTGGGACCTTATATAGACAGATGTGTGCCTTTCCAAATCATGTCCAATCAATTGAATTTACCACAGGTGGACCAATCAAGTTGTAGAAACTCAAGAAGAATCTCAAGAATGATCAATGGAAACAGGATGCACCTGAGCTCAATTTCGAGACTCCAAGCAAAGGGTCTGAATACTTATGTAAATAAGGTATTTCAGTTTAAAAAAAAGAAAAACATTTAACATTTCTAAAAGCCTGTTTTCACTTTGTCATTATGGGGTATTGTGTGTAGATTGCTGGGATTTTTCATTTATTTAAGCAATTTTAGAATAAGGCTGTAACAAAATGCTGAAAAAGTCAAGGGGTCTGAATACTTTCCGAAGGCACTGTATATAAAAACCACACCACACAAAAAACTATATACAGTACATACAGTGAGGGAAAAAATTATTTGATCCCCTGATGATTTTGTACGTTTGCCCACTGACAAAGACATGATCAGTCTATCATTTTAATGGTAGGTTTATTTGAGCAGAGAGAGACAGAATAACAACAACAAAATCCAGAAAAACGCATGTCAAAAATTTTATAAATTGATTTGCATTTTAATGAGGGAAATAAGTATTTGACCCCTCTGCAAAACATGACTTAGTACTTGGTGGCAAAACCCTTGTTGGCAATCACAGAGGTCAGACGTTTCTTGTAGTTGGCCACCAGGTTTGCACACATCTCAGGAGAGATTTTGTCCCACTCCTCTTTGCAGATCTTCTCCAAGTCATTAAGGTTTCGAGGCTGATGTTTGGCAACTCGAACCTTCAGCTCCCTCCACAGATTTTCTATGGGATTAAGGTCTGGAGACTGGCTAGGCCACTCCAGGACCTTAATGTGCTTCTTCTTGAGCCACTCCTTTGTTGCCTTGGCCGTGTGTTTTGGGTCATTGTCATGCTGGAATACCCATCCACGACCCATTTTCAATGCCCTGGCTGAGAGAAGGAGGTTCTCACCCAAGATTTGACGGTACATGGCCCCGTCCATCGTCCCTTTGATGCGGTGAAGTTGTCCTGTCCCCTTAGCAGAAAAACACCCCCAAAGCATAATGTTTCCACCTCCATGTTTGACGGTGGGGATGGTGTTCTTGGGGACATAGGCAGCATTCCTCCTCCTCCAAACACGGCGAGTTGAGTTGATGCCAAAGAGCTCCATTTTGGTCTCATCTGACCACAACACTTTCACCCAGTTCTCCTCTGAATCATTCAGATGTTCATTGGCAAACTTCAGACGGGCTTGTATACAGTGGGGAGAACAAGTATTTGATACACTGCCGATTTTGCAGGTTTTCCTACTTACAAAGCATGTAGAGGTCTGTCATTTTTATCATAGGTACACTTCAACTGTGAGAGACGGAATCTAAAACAAAAATCCAGAAAATCACATTGTATGATTTTTAAGTAATTAATTTGCATTTTATTGCATGACATAAGTATTTGATACATCAGAAAAGCAGAACTTCATATTTGGTACAGAAACCTTTGTTTGCAATTACAGAGATCATACGTTTCCTGTAGGTCTTGACCAGGTTTGCACACACTGCAGCAGGGATTTTGGCCCACTCCTCCATACAGACCTTCTCCAGATCCTTCAGGTTTCGGGGCTGTCGCTGGGCAATACGGACTTTCAGCTCCCTCCAAAGATTTTCTATTGGGTTCAGGTCTGGAGACTGGCTAGGCCACTCCAGGACTTTGAGATGCTTCTTACGGAGCCACTCCTTAGTTGCCCTGGCTGTGTGTTTCGGGTCATTGTCATGCTGGAAGACCCAGCCACGACCCATCTTCAATGCTCTTACTGAGGGAAGGAGGTTGTTGGCCAAGATCTCGCAATACATGGCCCCATCCATCCTCCCCTCAATACGGTGCAGTCGTCCTGTCCCCTTTGCAGAAAAGCATCCCCAAAGAATGATGTTTCCACCTCCATGCTTCACGGTTGGGATGGTGTTCTTGGGGTTGTACTCATCCTTCTTCTTCCTCCAAACACGGCGAGTGGAGTTTAGACCAAAAAGCTATATTTTTGTCTCATCAGACCACATTAACTTCTCCCATTCCTCCTCTGGATTATCCAGATGGTCATTGGCAAACTTCAGACGGGCCTGGACATGCGCTGGCTTGAGCAGGGGGACCTTGCGTGCGCTGCAGGATTTTAATCCATGACGGCGTAGTGTGTTACTAATGGTTTTCTTTGAGACTGTGGTCCCAGCTCTCTTCAGGTCATTGACCAGGTCCTGCCGTGTAGTTCTGGGCTGATCCCTCACCTTCCTCATGATCATTGATGCCCCACGAGATGAGATCTTGCATGGAGCCCCAGACCGAGGGTGATTGACCGTCATCTTGAACTTCTTCAGTTTTCTAATAATTGCGCCAACAGTTGTTGCCTTCTCACCAAGCTGCTTGCCTATTGTCCTGTAGCCCATCCCAGCCTTGTGCAGGTCTACAATTTTATCCCTGATGTCCTTACATATCTCTCTGGTCTTGGCCATTGTGGAGAGGTTGGAGTCTGTTTGATTGAGTGTGTGGACAGGTGTCTTTTATACAGGTAACGAGTTCAAACAGGTGCAGTTAATACAGGTAATGAGTGGAGAACAGGAGGGCTTCTTAAAGAAAAACTAACAGGTCTGTGAGAGCCGGAATTCTTACTGGTTGGTAGGTGATCAAATACTTATGTAATGCAATAAAATGCAAATTAATTACTTAAAAATCATACAATGTGATTTTCAGGATTTTTGTTTTACATTCCGTCTCTCACAGTTGAAGTATACCTATGATAAAAATGACAGACCTCTACATGCTTTGTAAGTAGGAAAACCTGCAAAATCGGCAGTGTATCAAATACTTGTTCTCCCCACTGTATGTGCTTTCTTGAGCAGGGGGACCTTGCGGGCGCTGCAGGATTTTAGTCCTTCACGGCGTAGTGTGTTACCAATTGTTTTCTTGGTGACTATGGTCCCAGCTGCCTTGAGATCATTGACAAGATCCTCCTGTGTAGTTCTGGTCTGATTCCTCACCGTTCTCATGATCATTGCAACTCCATGAGGTGAGATCTTGCATGGAGCCCCAGGCCGAGGGAGATTGACAGTTATTTTGTGTTTCTTCCATTTGCGAATAATCGCACCAACTGTTGTCACCTTCTCACCAAGCTGCTTGGCGATGGTCTTGTAGCCCATTCCAGCCTTGTGTAGGCCTACAATCTTGTCCCTGACATCCTTGCAGAGCTCTTTGGTCTTGGCCATGGTGAAGAGTTTTGAAATTGATTGATTGATTGCTTCTGTGGACAGGTGTCTTTTATACAGGTAACAAGCTGAGATTAGGAGCACTCCCTTTAAGAGTGTGCTCCTAATCTCAGCTCGTTACCTGTGTAAAAGACACCTGGGAGCCAGAAAATCTTTCTGATTGAGAGGGGTCAAATACTTATTTCCCTCATTAAAATGCAAATCAATTTATAACATTTCTGACATGGGTTTTTGTTGTTATTCTGTCTCTCACTGTTCAAATAAACCTACCATTAAAATTATAGACTGATCATTTCTTTGTCAGTGGGCAAACGTACAAAATCAGCAGGGGATCAAATACTTTTTTCCCAGTGCATACGGAAAGTATTTAGTCCCCTTTTCCACATATTATTACGTTACAGCCTTATTCTAAAATTGATTAAAAACTTTTTTTTCCCTCATCAATCTACACACAATACCCCATAATGACAAGGGGTCTGAATACTTTCCTAATGCACTGTAAGTACAAAAATATGGTACTGCTCTTGTTTACTCACCTCAGGGCTTCTGCCTCTAACTCTATTTGATGATAAAGCGTGACTATGCTACCTGTGTCGTAGAAATGTATCCCTATGCTTATTAAAAATCAAAGTCCTTCCAGAGTTTTTGTAGAATTAAGATTATTATTACACAATGCAACAAAGCCGAGCTGGTCTGCAGAGCATCTGAATTCCCAACACCTGGCCCTCAGTTTATATACAGTTCTATTCCTGCACATTTTACATACTTTTCTCATGCATAGTGTATATTTCCCACACAGTAAGAATGAGCAGGCCCTTTTCCAGGTCCATGTCCTCCATCTCCTGGCTCTGTTCCAGGCCTCCTCATTCTCTGTACCACTCTGTACCATACTCTGTATCACTTAGTCTTACTGCCTGTCTCAGTGATTAACTATGTTTTAACTTTATAGTCTAAAAGGATTTAAATATGTTCAACATATAATTTTAACTTATAGTCTACTGAAAAATTTGCTTCTTTCCTGTCTATCCCCATGTCTGCTTGGTCTCCTTTTCATATCATACCGGAACCCCATCTTTATCCAAACAGCCACCCTCCCTGGACCTTGAGCCACTATGGTTTCTTCTTGTGACTATGTGTATGTGGCTATGTGTATCGGGTCAGGCTATGTGTATCGGGTCATAGCGCACAAACAAGTGATAACGTTAGTTCCGTTGCTACTCCTATCTCCACCCAGCTGCACCCTTGGAAGATAGTAAAAGACAGGATGAACTGAAAAACGGTGGTCACTCTGAGGCTCTTTGTCTAGGATGAACTTAAAAAACTATGGTCATTCTGAGGCTCTTTGTACTGACCATGTGACCAGGTTACTCAGAAGCAACGAGAAACAATACAGCTCTATACAGGTCTATCTGTTCCTGAAGTTTATCTCCATTCCATGTCCTTGACTACACACCCAGACCAGCTGCAAAGAGCTAGAGGGAACCATCCTTTATCAGAAGCACAGCATTTGCACTAAAGTAATGTCTTTACTATTGTTAAGCATATTACACTGCTCAAAAAAATAAAGGGAACACTAAAATAACACATCCTAGATCTGAATGAATGAAATAATCTTATTAAATACTTTTTTCTTTACATAGTTGAATGTGCTGACAACAAAATCACACAAAAATGATCAATGGAAATCAAATGTATCAACCCATGGAGGTCTGGATTTGGAGTCACCCTCAAAATTAAAGTGGAAAACCACACTACAGGCTGATCCAACTTTGCTATAATGTCCTTAAAACAAGTCAAAATGAGGCTCAGTAGTGTGTGTGGCCTCCACGTGCCTGTATGACCTCCCTACAATGCCTGGGCATGCTCCTGATGAGGTGGCGGATGGTCTCCTGAGGGATCTCCTCCCAGACCTGGACTAAAGCATCCGCCAACTCCTGGACAGTCTGTGGTGCAACGTGGCGTTGGTGGATGGAGCGAGACATGATGTCCCAGATGTGCTCAATTGGATTCAGGTCTGGGGAACGGGCGGGCCAGTCCACAGCATCAATGCCTTCCTCTTGCAGGAGCTGCTGACACACTCCAGCCACATGAGGTCTAGCATTGTCTTGCATTAGGAGGAACCCAGGGCCAACCGCACCAGGATATGGTCTCACAAGGGGTCTGAGGATCTCATCTCGGTACCTAATGGTAGTCAGGCTACCTCTGGCGAGCACATGGAGGGCTGTGCGGCCCCCCCAAAGAAATGCCACCCCACACCATGACTGACCCACCGCCAAACCGGTCATGCTGGAGGATGTTGCAGGCAGCAGAACGTTCTCCACGGCATCTCCAGACTCTGTCACGTCTGTCACGTGCTCAGTGTGAACCTGCTTTCATCTGTGAAGAGCACAGGGCGCCAGTGGCGAATTTACCAATCTTGGTGTTCTCTGGCAAATGCCAAACGTCCTAAGTGGGCAGTTTGATTTCACAGAACTGTGATTGACTGTTCCCTTTCTTTTTTTGAGCAGTGTATAATATATGTAATGGAAAATACCTATAGAGCCATTTCATCATGGCTCTGTTTTAACCCTTTAATTGGTTCTTAATCCATAGGCATATAGGGCATATAGGCGTTTCATTCTACAACATGCATAATTCATATAATTGGTTTGTTATGTCGTCTAAGTAGTTAACTAAAAATCTCCAATATATCCCCCCTTTGGGACTAAATAAGTCCCACAATTTGTATACCAACACTTCAAATGTATAGTGTCTAATATATGAATACATGGATATGCAGCGACTAACATAAGAATCTACATATTTATGATAAGTCACACTTCTTGCATTAACGTTTATTTTTTTTAAACATTACTTATTCGATCAGTGACAACATAAATGTTTCTACTTGAAATAAACAATATAAGTGTGGCAACTTAACATGTTAACATATGAGTGCTAGTATCCTAACACATAAAATAATGCAGCTTTGTTTTAACCATTAATACAGTGCCTTGCAAAATTATTCATCCCCCTTGGCGTTTTTCCTATATTGTTGCATTACAACCTGTAATTTAAATGGATTTTTATTTGGATTTCATGTAACGGACATACACAGAATAGTCCAAATTGGTGAAATGAAATAAATAACTTGTTTCAAAAAATTCTAAAAAATAAATAACGGAAAAGTGGTGCGTGCATATGTATTCACCCCCTTTGCTATGAAGCCCCTAAATAAGATTTGGTGCAACCAATTACCTTCAGAAGTCACATAATTAGTTAAATAAAGTCCACCTGTGTGCAATCTAAGTGTCACATGATCTCAGTATATATATACACCTGTTCTGAAAGGCCTCAGAGTCTGCAACACCACTAAGCAAGGGGCACCACCAAGTAAGCGGCACAATGAAGACCAAGGAGCTCTCCAAACAGGTCAGGGACAAAGTTGTGGAGAAGTACAGATCAGGGTTGGGTTATAAAAAATATCAGAAACTTTGAACATCCCACGGAGCACCATTAAATACATTATTAAAAAATGGAAAGAATATGGCACCACAACAAACCTGCCAAGAGAGGGCCGCCCACCAAAACTCATGGACCAGGCAAGGAGGGCATTAATCAGAGGCAACAAAGAGACCAAAGATAACCCTGAAGGAGCTGCAAATCTCCACAGTGGAGATTGGAGTATCTGTCCATAGGACCACTTTAAGCCATACACTCCACAGAGCTGGGCTTTATGGAAGAGTGGCCAGAAAAAAAGCCATTGCCTAAAGAAAAAAATAAGCAAACACGTTTGGTGTTCGCCAAAAGGCATGTGGGAGACTCCCCAAACATATGGAAGAAGGTACTCTGGTCAGATGAGACTAAAATTGAGCTTTTTGGCCTTCAAGGAAAACGCTATGCCTGGCGCAAACCAAACACCTCTCATCACCCCGAGAACACCATCCCCACAGTGAAGCATGGTGGTGGCAGCATCATGCTGTGGGCATGTTTTTCATCAGCAGGGACTGGGAAACTGGTCAGAATTGAAGGAATGATGGATGGCGCTAAATACAGGGAAATTCTTGAGGGAAACCTGTTTAAGTCTTCCAGAGATTTGAGACTGGGACGGGGGTTCACCTTCCAGCAGGACAATGACCCTAAGCATACTGCTAAAGCAACACTCGAGTGGTTTAAGGGGAAACATGTAAATGTCTTGGAATGGCCTAGACATTCTGGGTTGCCATAAGGGCAGTCAAGTGGTCCTCCTTTAATGTTGCAGGGCTTCCCATTAGCTTCGATGTAGTATCCTGGTTGTCCTTGAACGGGAATACTCCTCCTGGAGTTGATTCCATTTCCCAGTTTGTTCTAGTGTTCACAGTTGTAATGGCCATCTGTTTTACTGTGGTTTTTATCAAAAGGGATTTCAGCAATGGCAATACACAGCAGAAAACTATACCCATTACTATCAGTGCTACGCCTATCATTATTGCCATCTTTGTGAACATTGCTCCCCATTTTCCAAATGATAAGTCCAACCAGCCCCAAGCCTGAGCATCCTGTCCAGCATTGTTCTTAAGCTCTTGTCTCAGTCCTTTAAGCTTTGTCATTGCTGCAGTGAATGTTCCCCCGGGGCAGTGTTAATTGGAATAAAAGTGCAACACTCGCTTCCAAACATAACACAAACCCCACCTTTTTCTGCTAGGATCCAATCTAAAGCCTGTCTATTCTGCCAAGTCATCCTACTTGTTGCCTGTACTTGTTCTCCCAGTGTTGACAATGCTGAGTCAGTATAATTTATGAACCTCTGCTGATTGTAATATATGTAATTGATCCATTCCACATTTTCATTGGGGGTTATTCAAACAAGTATTGATTCAAATCCTGATTTAACCTCGCTCCTAGCTTTAAATTAATCAGGAATTCCTCGAGGTTGGCCTATCTTTACATTTGGATCAGCTTCATATGCCTTTTTTGATTTTCTTAATTTGATATCCTGTATATCAACCTTTAAGGCCTCCCAGTCAGCTATTACAACTTGTTGTATTAACTGTACCCTAGCACAGAGCCCTTTCCATCTTTTTGGTAATATTCCCCCTCACAGAGCCAGAAGAAGTCTGCAACTGCTAATGTCTGATCCTCATAAGGAGCAATCAGTGGTAGTGCCAATGTCTGATTTTCGCATATTTCTGGGGTAATTATTACTCCAGTACTTGACCCTGCTGCTTGATAGACTTTTCTTTGGGGGGCTATCTGCATTCCAACGGCTACTTTGTGCCAGGTAGTTCCACATTTTCCCTTGAATTTTCCCATATCTAATACCCCACTTGTTTTGTTGTAACACTCATAGTCCTGCTCGTAGTCTATTTGGTATTTCTCTGGCGCTTCCCTTTTCTTTATTTCTACCCTAACATCTAACTGTTTACACCTCTCACCCCATCCTGTTTGATTATAGAATTGTCTATAGTTTGGGTTTCCTAAATATGACAAACATTCTGCTGGGCAGTGTGGTCTTTCCCATCTCCTCAGATGACAAAAGTTTAGGTTAAACGCAGCACAGTCCTGATAACTGTAGGGATTTGGTACTACTGTTAATTATTTTAAAGGAGAAGAAGTGCATATTAGACTATTTTCTTTCTTCAATTTTAATGTAGTATATTGTGCACATTTATACCAATCATTGTTTTACACCTCCATCAATTCCCTTCCTTCTACTTTTGTTGGGGCTCTAATGGTTAAGCGGTTTGGTGCTCCTAGTGGGGCTCTAACAGTTACGAGGTTTGATGCGCTTACCCAAGGAATAACTACTTCAGTAACTTTTCCCCCTGAGAATGCAATATTTGTAAATACTTCATCATATTGTTTATTTTAAGTATTTGGCTGTTCCTTTTATGTCTATGATCCACCTGTCTTCTTCTTTTATTATCTTTAGGTCACATTTTCCCAATGTGATGTCCCCATGATTCCTGTGCTGGTTCCACCCACACCAATAATCATCTGACCCTCGTTTTTTAACACCAATCCCTTTCTGTATTTCAGCTTTGGTTATTGCTTGTGCCGGGATATACATTCTAATTCTGTCTATTTCTCTTCTTCGTCTTGTTCTTGTGCTCTTTACTCTTGTCAGTGTTCCGTTTTCCTTATTCAACTGTTCTGGTTTCCCATTTCTGTTAGGGGAACTCTTCAAAGGCAGAGAAATCAATGGTGGGGAAGTCAGGTGAGTCTTGAAGGTCTGAAAGACCTTGAAATTCTTGGAGGTCTGGGATGTCTGGGAGATCGTGGAAATCTTGAAGATCTGCAGGGTCTTGGAGGTCTGCAGGCTCTTTGAGGTCTGCAGGCTCATGGGGGTCTGCAGGCTCTTGGAGATATACAGGCTCTTGGAGATCTGCCCCTTGGCTGAAGGAATCAGCCAGAGCACGTAGCTCATCAGCAACATTCCTAGCACCATCCTCTCCCATCTCCTGACTTTGGCCAGCTCCAGCAGAGATTGGTGATTCTGCTTGAGCTTCCATCCCTTCTCCCTCTTCTTCTGTTTCTGTTTCATCTTCGTCCCTACTGGGTACTTCGGCATCCTCAGCTTCTTCATCTCTCGGTCGTTGTTTTCCATGTGGTACTCGGGTGCAGTGGTTTAGATGATACCAGGTCGAGCTCCCCTCAACCCTTATGGCAGTTGGTGTGGCCTGGGTGACAGTGTATGGTCCGTCACGTCTCTGTTCGTTCCACTTCCTTCTGAAGACCCTGACATATACCTTCTCCCCTGGGACCACCGGTTGAGGTGGATTCACCTCTGGTTCAGGAACTCTGTCTTTCTCCTGTAAGTATATAACTTAATGTATAGCAGTTAGTTGCCTGATATACTCTGCAAATTCCTTTTCCAACTGTTCTAGAGATGGACCCTCATATGGTCCTCTAAGAACTGGCACTGGCATGGGTCGACCCGCAAGCATTTAATGCGGTGTTAGATGCGTTATGCTGTTAGCTTGCATGCGATAGCTCATTAGTGCCAGAGGTAAGGCATCTACCCAATTCAACCTTGTACTGTCACAGATCTTTGCAATCTTCGCCTTCAGAGAACCGTTTACTCTTTCTACCATACCCTGCGATAGGGGATGGTAAACACATCCTAATCTCTGCTTTATGCGCAACTGCTGCATCACTAGTTTTGCCGTGTTCTGTATAAATGCTGAACCATTGTCTGAACTGATTTCTGTCGGAATCCCAAATCGTGGTATCACTTCTCTCGATAAGAATTGTACTAATGTTGCTGCCCGTAGAGTTTTAGATGGAACTGCTTCTACCCATCTGCTAAATCTGTCAATTACCACGAGCATATACCTTTTCCCATTCACTTGTTTTATCATATCCACATAGTCTATTACTAGGTGTCTAAAAGGTCATTCTCGTACTGTAATATGTCCAATTGGTGCTGTTATTCATTTTCTGATATTGTTTTTTGCACGTTTCACATTCTGCCAATCGTAAATCTACTGTTGCTTACATATATGGAGACCAGAAACCTTGTTTTCTAAGTTTCCTTACTACCTCCCCTCTTCCACAATGATCAAACCCATGTGCATTGGTAATGAGTAAGTTCAGAAGTATGATAGGAGCCACTATTAGTCCATCATGTGTTCTCCATAATCCCTTCCCGTCCTTTGTTGTTCTTCCCATAAAGTATACTCATTTATCTTGGCTCTGTCCTGTATTCTTATTATATCATCTATTTCTGGAGCTGCTTCTATCAAAATCAGTGGGGTCTGTATGGCTACTTTACATTTAGATGCTATTTTTGCCGCTTCATCTGCTGCATTGTTTCCTCTGGTAACGTATTCCTTTCCCCTCTTGTGTGCTTGGCATTTAACACTTGCTATTTTTTTTGGGCCTCTTGAGCTGGTCCTCCAGGTAACCTGCCGGGTTTTCTTTATCCCCCAATGGCTCCTCTCTCACTGCTTTAGGGTCTATTTTGGCTGGATACTCTATTCTCAGAGTGTGCCATGGTGGATGTCCTTGTGCTACTGAATCTAATTTAGAACTGTAGAATGCTATTGGCTGCTTTCTCCATTTTCTCCAATCCCCATTTATCAGAGATTCTCTGGGAACCTTCTCTTCATGATTGCTACTGGTGTTCCTGCCTTCTCTATTCCCTGTATTCTTGGTCTCCCTGATGTTAGCCTTATGTTTGGTTCAGTGTCTATATTAGGGTGTAAGGTCAACAATATTTTCCTTACTGTTTTTCTCGTGCCTAATTTTTCCCTTATTATTGATGTTATCATTGCAACCTATTGCATTAATTTAGTCAAAATATACATTTGTGGTTTAACAAATCTAGAACCTACAAAAAGTTGGTGCTGTCCCATCAGCGGAATAGTCAAAAGTACCTGCAATCCACTGTTCCACGTAACGGAAACAGATTATCGTTTTAGAATTCATTAACTGCTTGCATAAATCACTGGTGTTACGCAAACTATAGAATTGAGTAATAATAATTAGAAATTGTCAAAGAATGTTTCCGACTCAACTATTCAGACCTCTGCTTCAAATGTCCCACTGTCCCTTACAGCCCGATATAGTCCAGCGAGCACGACTCTCTTTCACCCACGGACTAAAACATGGCATTAGTAAAGTCTATCCACAAACCACCAATAGCTAATAACATATTTGCATTTACATTATTAGAACCCAGATTTTAGTCAGTAACACAGAACCTATGCCTATTGAAATGACAAGTAAATCCCGCAAATATCCCAATTACAATGGTTTGTAGTCTTTACATCTGGCACATAACACAATTACCAGAAAATAGCCTTAAAGGTCATCCAAGTGTTTCTTTGCAAAGATCTCACATGCTCAAAGGGAATAAATTAGCAGTCAACGAGTCAAATCTACATTCATTGATTTGGAAACAGATCTAACGAGTTTAATCAAATAGATTATGTTTTCCCTTGCGACATAATACAATTCCTTTACTACATCATCTTAGCTCCGCAATGATAGACAGTCATATAATGCTTAACCTTATTTCTATCAAATGATCTATGTATTGTTTCCCACCCCTCACGTACGTGTACGTTTGGGTGCGCAAGTTAGTATTTGAATATTATTCCACTTATTACTTTATCAAATCTCTAGTAATCGATTACTTGCTAATAGAATTCATCATATTTTCATATATTCACATTGTGGTGACCGAACAACGATGCTGCAATGCTGTGTTGACAAGGAATCCGCTGACACTGTACTTTGATTATAAAGGTTTATTATATCAAAAGATTTCAGCGTTTCTGCAGAATCTGGAGAACAACTAACCCAATTAATTAATTAATTAATCTCAAATATGATTATTCTCTCCGTCCTTTGTTCAAAACCTGGTATATATCCTATGTAACATAAGATGGGTGTTTTGAATAGACCAATCACTGGCCTCCACATATCCCCATGTCCATTGTTTCAGGGGGCCCCTATAGTAATGCTTTCCAGATGTTTCAGCAAAGCAGAGTAAAGTTCATCTAACACACCATTTGAAAACGTCAGCCAAAATTATAAACTGTTCAGATACTACAACATCAACCAAACCATTCGCGTTTCTAATGATTCTCCATTGCCACAAATCAGCTTATCTGTCACGCTCGTTAACGGATGAAGCGGACCAAGGCGCAACGTGGTAAGCGTACATTTTATTTAATTAACGTACTTAACACACACGAACAAAAACAACAAACCAAACGATACGTGAAGTCCTAGGTTACACCAAAACAAACCTTACGGAACAAGATCCCACAATAAACAGTGCCAAACAGGCTGCCTAAGTATTGGCCCCAATCAGAGACAACAAGAATCAGCTGTCTCTGATTGGGAACCACCCTGGCCAACATAGAAATACACGAACTAGAACAAAACATAGAAAATAACACATAGACAATCCACACCCTGGCTCAACATATAAGAGTCCCCAGAGCCAGGGCGTGACAGTACCCCCCCCAAAGGCGCGGACTGCGACCGCGCCAACCAAACACAAGAGGGTAGGGGCCGGGTGGGCATTCCGCCTCGGAGGCGGATCCGGCTCCGGGCGTGACCACCACTCTCTCTCTACCCCCCGTAGCGCCCCTGGTCTGGTCCCGCTGGCCGGAGCTGGACTGGACATCGGTGGAGCGGATTGCTCTGGCTCCGGTGTGGAGCAGCTGACCGTTGCCGGACCAGGCACCGGTGGAACAGGCACGGACCGTGCCGGACTGACGACGCGCACCACTGGCTTGGTGCGGGGAGCAGGAACGGGCCGGACCGGGCTGACGACGCGCACCACTGGCTTGGTGCAGGGAGCAGGAACGGGCCGGACCGGGCTGACGACACACACCACTGGCTTGGTGCGGGGAGCAGGAACAGGCCGGACCGGGCTGGTGACGCGCACCACTGGCTTGGTGCGGGGAGCAGGAACGGGCCGGACCGGGCTGGTGACGCGCACCACTGGCTTGGTGCGGGGAGCAGGAACGGGCCAGACCGGGCTGACGACGCGCACCACTGGCTTGGTGCGGTGAGCAGGAACAGGCCGGACCGGGCTGGTGACGCGCACCACTGGCTTGGTGCGGGGAGCAGGAACAGGCCGGACCGGGCTGGCGACGCGCACCACTGGCTTGGTGCGGGGAGCAGGAACAGGCCGGACCGGACTGGCGACGCGCACCACAGGCTTGGTGCGAGGGACAGGAACAGGCCGGACCGGGCTGGCGACGCGCACCACTGGCTTGGTGCGGGGAGCAGGAACGGGCCGGACCGAGCTGGGAACACGCACCATAGGCTTGGTGCGGGGAGCCGGAACGGGCCGGGCTGGACTGGGAACACGCACCATAGGCTTGGTGCGGGGAGCCGGAACGGGCCGGGCCGGACTGTGGAGGCGGACTGGAGGTCTGGAGCGGAGAGCTGACACAACCCGTCCTGGCTGAATGCCTACTTCCACACAATATGTGTGAGGCATCAGCACAGGACGTACAGGGCTGTGCACTCGTACTGGCGCTACAGCACGTGGCACTGGTGCAGGATATACGGGACCGAGGAGGGGTACTGGAGGCCACGAGCGTTGAGCCGGCACACTCTGTCCTGGCTGCATGCCCACCTTAGCACGACACGTGTGTGGTGCTAGCACAGGACGTACAGGACTGTGCCGGAACACTCGCGGCACAGTACGTGGCTCCGCATAACACGGAGCCTGCCCAGACTCACGCTTCCTAGCCTGAGTATGGGGAGTTGGCTCTGCTCTACCTCTAGGCTCCACCAACCACCCCTTTAGCCCCCCCCAAAAAAATTATTGGGCTGTCTCTCGGGCTTCCTCCTCGGCCGGTACCCTCTGCGTTGCCGCTGCTCCTCTCTGTAGCGCGCCTCCACAGTCTCCTCCCAGGGACAGCGATCCATTCCGGCCTGAATCTCCTCCCAAGTCCAGGATCCCTTCCCGTCCAGGATCTCCTCCCAAGTCCAGGCTGTCTGTTCCTGGACACGCTGCTTGGTCCTCTTTTGGTGGGATCTTCTGTCACGATCGTCGTAATAAGCGGACCAAGGCGCAGCGTGATATGCGTACATCTTTTAATGAGTACTTTATACACAATAACAAAACAACAAAACGATACGTGAAGTCCTAAGGTTAACAAACACAAACCTCTCCGGAACAAGATCCCACAAATGACAAGTGCAAAACAGGCTGCCTAAGTATGGTTCCCAATCAGAGACAACAAGCAACAGCTGCCTCTGATTGGGAACCACCCCGGCCAACATAGAAACACATGAACTAGAACCTGAACATAGAACAAACAACATAGAAACTAACACCCTGGCTCAACATGTAAGAGTCCCCAGAGCCAGGGCGTGACATTATCATAATCTACTCCCAGCGGAACAAAAACTTTAGCTACCCGGACCCTGCCCCTCAGTCATGGGATCCTCCCAGAAACGTATAGACTTGCCACTACTCCCTAAAATAACATCCCGCTCTTAATACCATCCTGTGATATTCTATGCTGGGCAGTGTTGTACGGAACCCCAAGATAACATTATATCAAAGCTTATTGTCCAAACTTATATAAAATTATCATACACTGTCAAGGTAGATGTAGGTGGGTGTGGGTGGAATCAGGCGCAGGACGCAGTACGTTAGTCCAACAGACTTTAGTGAGGCACAGCAAAACAAACACGAAATAAATGCCCTGAGGCAAAAGCTCCGCACGTAGGCGTAAACACAAGCGCACAAACAGGTGCGACAAAATACTCCAAAACTAAGGAGCAAACTAGCTCAACCGAGCAAACAGTAAATATCCAGCCTACCGGCACGACAGAAAACAATCACACACAACACCTGACAAACACAACGAGAACTAAATAGGACACTAATGACACTAAATAATAACAGGTGTGACAACAATCAGACAAAAGCAAACGAACATAGAAACATGCAACGGTGGCAGCTAGTATTCCGGAGACGACGAACGCCGAAGCCTGCCCGAGCAAGGAAGAGAGGCAGCCTCGGCCGAAACCGTGACAGTACCCCCCCCTTGACGCGCGGCTCCAGACGTGCGCCGACTCCGGCCTCGGGGACGACCAGGAGGACGCGGAGCAGGATGCGTCGGGTGCCCACGATGGAATTCCGTCAGGAGAGACGGGTCCAAAATGTCTCTCCTCGGCACCCAGCACCGTTCCTCCGGGCCGTACCCCTCCCACTCCACTAGATATTGGAGACCCCCCATCCGACGTCTCGAATCCAAGATGGACCGCACAGAGTACGCCGGTGCCCCCTCGATGTCCAATGGGGGCGGAGGAGTCTCCCTGATCTCACTTTCTTGGAGTGGGCCAGCTACCACCGGCCTGAGAAGAGACACATGGAACGAGGGGTTAATACTTTTATATTCGACAGGCAGTTGTAATTTGTAACACACCTCGTTCAACCTTCTCAGGACTTTAAATGGCCCTACAAACCGCCGACCCAGTTTCCGACAGGGCAGGCGGAGGGGCAGGTTTCTGGTAGAGAGCCAGACTCGATCACCAGGTGCGTACACCGGTCCCTCACTGCGGTGGAGATCGGCGCTCGCCTTATGACGACGGATGGCCCGCTGCAGGTGGACGTGTGCAGCGTTCCATGTCTCCTCCGAGCGCCGCACCCACTCATCCATCGCAGGAGCCTCGATCTGGCTCTGCTGCCAAGGTGCCAGAACCGGCTGGTAACCTAACACACATTGGAAAGGGGTTAGGTTAGTGGAGGAATGGCGTAGGGAATTCTGGGCCATTTCGGCCCAGGGAACGTACCTTGCCCACTCCTCCGGCCGGTCCTGGCAGTATGTTCTAAGAAACCTACCCACATCCTGGTTCACACGTTCCACCTGCCCATTACTCTCCGGGTGGTAACCCGAGGTGAGGCTCACCGAGACCCCCAACCGCTCCATAAAAGCTCTCCAGACTCTGGAGGTAAATTGGGGACCTCGATCAGACACAATATCCTTGGGTACCCCGTAGTGCCGGAACACATGGGTGAATAGTGCTTCGGCAGTTTGCAGGGCCGTAGGAAGGCCCGGCATGGGGAGCAAACGACAGGCCTTAGAAAACCGGTCCACAACGACCAGTATAGTGGTATTCCCCTGTGAAGGAGGAAGGTCAGTGAGGAAATCCACCGAGAGGTGAGACCATGGTCGTTGTGGAACGGGCAGGGGTAGTAACTTACCCCTAGGCAGATGTCTAGGCGCCTTACACTGGGCGCACACCGAGCAGGAGGAAACATAAACCCTCACATCCCTCGCCAACGTGGGCCACCAGTACTTGGCACTAAGACAGTGCACTGTCCGGCCGATACCAGGGTGTCCAGAGGAGGGTGACGTGTGAGCCCAATAGATCAATCGATCCCGAACCTCGAGCGGAACGTACTTCCGACCCTCCGGACATTGAGGTGGACTAGGGTCGGTGCGTAACGCTCGCTCGAGTTCAGCATCGACCTCCCACACTACCGGTGCCACCAGACAAGACTCCGGCAGTATGGGAGTGGGCTCCACGGACCTCTCCTCCGTGTCATACCGCCGAGACAGTGCGTCTGCCTTACCATTCTGTGACCCAGGGATGTATGTGATCTTAAATGTGAACCGAGTCAAAAACATATTCCACCTCGCCTGGCGAGGGTTCAGCCTCCTCGCTGCCCGGATGTACTCCAGGTTACGGTGGTCCGTCAAAATGAGGAAAGGGTGTTGAGCCCCCTCAAGCCAGTGCCTCCACACCTTTAGGGCCTGTACCACGGCTAACAGCTCCCTGTCCCCTACGTCATAGTTTCGCTCCGCCTGACTGAGCTTCTTGGAATAAAAAGCACAGGGGCGGAGTTTAGGAGGCGCGCCGGACCGTTGCGAAAGCACGGCTCCTATACCGGCCTCTGACGCGTCCACCTCTACCTGAAACGGCAAAGAGGGATCCGGATGCGCCAGCACCGGGGCCGAGGTAAACAGGTCCTTCAACCTCCCAAACGCCCTGTCCGCCTTGGCTGACCACTGCAGACGCACCGGACCCCCCTTCAAAAGAGACGTTATGGGAGCTGCCACCTGTCCAAAACCCCGGATAAACCTCCGGTAGTAATTCGCAAACCCCAAGAACTGCTGCACCTCCTTCACAGTGGTTGGCGTTTGCCAATTACGCACGGCCGACACCCGGTCTACCTCCATCTTCACCCCTGACGCAGACAACTGATAACCCAAAAAGGAGACCGACTCCTGGAAAAACAGACACTTCTCTGCCTTGACATACAGGTCGTGCTCCAACAGCCTCCGCAACACTCTGCGCACCAGGGCCACATGCTCGACACGGGTAGGCGAGTACACGAGAATGTCATCTATGTACACGACCACCCCCTGCCCCTGCATGTCCCTGAAGATCTCATCAATGAATGATTGGAAAACTGAAGGAGCGTTCATCAACCCGTATGGCATGACAAGATACTCGTAATGGCCCGAGGTGGTACTAAAGGCTGTCTTCCATTCATCGCCCTCCCTAATGCGCACCAAGTTGTACGCGCTCCTGAGATCTAATTTAGTGAAGAAACGCGCCCCGTGCAATGACTCCGTCATGGTCGCAATCAGCGGGAGTGGATAACTGTACTTCACCGTGATCTGATTGAGACCACGGTAATCAATGCACGGGCGTAATCCTCCATCCTTTTTCTTCACAAAAAAGAAACTCGAGGACGCAGGGGAAGTGGAAGGCCGTATGTATCCTTGTCTCAGAGATTCGTCTATGTACGTCTCCATAGCTCTCTCCTCCTCCTGAGACAGAGGATACACATGGCTCCGTGGGAGCGCAGCTCCTGCCTGGAGGTCTATCGCACAATCTCCCTGCCTATGGGGAGGCAACTGCGTCGCCCTCGACTTACTGAACACAATAGCCAAATCCCCATACTCAGGGGGAACGTGCAATGCGGGCACCTGGTTTGGACTCTCCACCGAGGTAGCCCCTATGGAAACGCCTAAACATCGACCCACACACTGGGCAGACCACTCCATCAGCGCCCTCTCCTGCCACGAAATAGATGGGTTATGGGTACTCAACCAGGGCATGCCCAGCACCACCGGATACGCAGGCGAGTCAATCAGAAATAGCTGGATCATCTCCTGATGACCCCCTGCGCACACATCCTAAGTGGCGCAGTGACCTCCCTGATCAAGCCCGCACCCAACGGACGGCTATCTAGGGCATGAACGGGAAAGGGAACGTCAACAGGGAGAAGGGGAATCCCTAAGGCTAAACAAAACTTCTTATCAACAAAATTCCCAGCTGCGCCTGAATCTACCAGCGCCTGATGCTGGGAATGAGATGCTACCTGTGGAAAACGCACAGATATACAGAAATGTGCAACAGAGAGCTCTGGGTGAGTGGGGCGCCTACTCACCTGGAAGGACTCCCCAGTGCGGGACCTGTCGTCCTCTCCCCGAGGAGGCCATCCCCAGCACCTAGCCGCGGTGTGTCCTCCCCGACCACAGTTGGTGCAGGAGATGGACCCCCTCGTAAGCCGACCCCTCCTCTCTCTAGCGCCAGCGCCCCCGAGCTCCATGGGGCACGGCTCGGAGGCGCTGGAGGGTGAAATGGACGGACCCCCTCGGAACGTCCGCGGGTAGCTAGCAGGGTATCCAGCCTGATGGACATGTCGACCAACTGGTCGAACGAGAGGCTGGTGTCCCTACAGGCCAGCTCCCTACGGACGTCCTCGCGTAGACTACATCTGTAGTGATCGATGAGAGCCCGCTCATTCCACCCTGCATCCGCCGCTAGGGTACGGAACTCCAAGGCGAACTCCTGGGCACTCCTCTTCCCCTGCCTGAGGCCGACCAGACGCTCCCCCACCGTTTTCCCCTCCGGGGGATGGTCAAACACCGCCCTGAAGCGGCAGGAGAACTCGTCGTAGGTGATGGTGTTAGCGTCGATCCTCCTCCACTCTGCGTTGGCCCATTCCAACGCCTTCCCGGAAAGGCAGGAGATCAGGGCGGACACACTCTCGTGTCCCGAGGGCGCCGGGTGCACGGTGGCCAGGTAAAGCTCCACCTGGAGAAGGAATCCCTGACACCCGGCCGCGGCCCCATCATAGGCCCTCGGGAGCGAGAGTCGAACTCCTCTGGGTTCCGGAGCGGGAATGGGCTGAGTGGCCGATGGTGCGGGCAGGGAGGATGGCGGTGGAGGAGTCCCTCGGGTCTCCCAGCCTCGGATGGTGGTGATCACCTCCTGGAGTGCGGACCCCATCCGCAGGATCTGGTCATCCTGCTCACGGATCCTGTCCTCCAACGTCGCCTGTGCTGCTGCGGCTCCTGCTGATTCCATCGAGAAAGGTGTGTGATTCTGTCAAGGTAGATGTAGGTGGGTGTGGGTGGAATCAGGCGCAGGACGCAGTACGTTAGTCCAACAGACTTTAGTGAGGCACAGCAAAACAAACACGAAATAAATGCCCTGAGGCAAAAGCTCCGCACGTAGGCGTAAACACAAGCGCACAAACAGGTGCGACAAAATACTCCAAAACTAAGGAGCAAACTAGCTCAACCGAGCAAACAGTAAATATCCAGCCTACCGGCACGACAGAAAACAATCACACACAACACCTGACAAACACAACGAGAACTAAATAGGACACTAATGACACTAAATAATAACAGGTGTGACAACAATCAGACAAAAGCAAACGAACATAGAAACATGCAACGGTGGCAGCTAGTATTCCGGAGACGATGAACGCCGAAGCCTGCCCGAGCAAGGAAGAGAGGCAGCCTCGGCCGAAACCGTGACATACACACTTCTATATCTTATTATTCAAACTTCAGATTGCGACTTATTTTCACATTTATATCACTCTCATATCACATTCACACAATGCTATTCTCAAACACACTTAATCATTATTTGTATAACCTGCAGGAATATTTTCTTCTATAAAAGGGCCCAAATTTGGAATGTCAACCCTATCACATTGATCATTTTACTATAATCAATTTTACCATAATCCTACATTTTCCAAATATAATGGCCGAAACATACCCTAAAAGATTGGCCAAAATACAAAGTCTAGACGTCATACAACCACACCGGTACACGCGACCTGTTCCTCCAACAGGATTTATCATACCCCTCCTGGTAACGTGCATTTTCCACACTCAGTTTGTCAATGAATATCCATTTATTCTTCTCTTCCTAATGCGAGATTGGGCAACCCTCTCCCCTCCAGAGACAGAAGCTATAAGCGACCTCAAATATAGTCCTTCTTCTGATACTTCCTCAACACAGAAAAGGCTATTATTCGCAGGATTTCTTGTTCTTTTCTGATCACCCACAGAGATGAGCAGCTGCCCGCACCTAAATGAATCAGACAGAATGACCAGCAGGACGAACAAATGAATCAGACGAATTGAACAAATACACCAGATGAACAACCGAGTGACCTCAATGAATTGAATGCACAAATTGAGTCAGACCAGTTGACCAAGATGAAAGGGTTGCTTTCGAAAAACTCAAGCAGGTCCAATAAAACCATTCTTGTACAAAATGAGTCAGACAAAACAATCGAATCAAACAGATTGATCAAGCTGATCAAATGAGCAACCTGAATGAGACAGATGAAACATCCAACTTAACCACAAATTAATTAATCACAGCCGCTCAAGCAGACCACTCACCCGCACGAGATGAGCAGACCGAATCTATCTAAAGTTTTCTCTATATATTGCAGCCCTAGTGGCTATTTCATAACTGTTCACCTACTCCGGATGACCAGCGCTACTTCCAATTATTATATCACCAACTCAGGATGACCTACTTCTTTACCTAATGGCCCTGTCTAATTATTGCATCACCACCACAGGATGAGCAGAACTCTTTCAAACTGATGTACAGCCTACACGAGCAGCCTCTAACGATGCACTTCACATTAGAGCGGGATCCATAGGCAACCTATTCACTCACACAGTACTTCTGGAATTCTAACATTAGCTCTCCAAAACTGTATTCATAGGCACCTGTCTATGCAGTCCTATAGTGTTATATTTTCTTAATATACCTAGAGCGGTATTCACAGGATTTTGAACGTATATACAATGCCTAGGATTTAAACTTATGTACAACCATCAACAATATTCAACAGTCAATAACATTGCATGCATGCTTATTTCTCATTCCAACAAAAACTCTGTACTTTTCCTAAATTTAGCCCTTAATACTGGAGAGACCCCTGGTACCTGACCTTTAGAATCAGTTGAGCGAATCACACAATTTCAATGTTAAAAGAACGTTGCTTACCTCTATTAACAGCGGCCACTGTATTTTGTGTGTGATTCGTTCAGCCTCCTCCAGATGGCACAGCACTCATATGGTCTATATTTCCAGTCCCGTCGTGGCCGCCAAATATGTTGTGGAAATTGATCCCTATACTTATTAAAAATCAAAGTCCTTCCAGAGTTTTTGTAGAATCAAGATATACTTTATTACACAATGCAACAAAGCCGAGCTGGTCTCCAGAGCATCTGAATTCCCAACACTTGGCCCTCAGTTTGTATACAGTTCTATTCCTGCACATTTTACATACTTTTTAGCTAAATCCCTCCCTGTTTAGTTCTTCCACCATTGTCTCCAAATCTCCATCTTTTGACCGCTCCGCCAAGTCTCTTAATGTATGATAGTGGCCAAATCTGACTTCTCCTCCTCCTATGTATTCAGACTTGGAAACAATAGTGTCAGGACCAAGCTTTCTCATGCAAAAAACAACAGAGCCATCTCTTATCAGTCAGGAGAAGCCTTGAGATTAGGAAGTGCACACTCCTGCAGCCTGTCCCAGTTCACCAGTTTCAGAGATAGGCCCCCTCTGCACACAAAGTCTCCAGCCACAAATACATTTGCACATAAAACATCCCATCTAACCCATAACACATTATAAAACATATAAATCAATACTTAAATATGGTTTAAACATGTCAGGTCCATAACCCATTCTCAACCATGTGTATCGGGTCAGGCTATGTGTATCGGGTCATAGCGCACAAACAAGTGATAACGTTAGTTCCGTTGTTACTCCTATCTCCACCATTCTGCACCCTTGGAAGATAGTAAAAGACAGGATGAAATGAAAAACTGTGGTCACTCTGAGGCTCTTTGTCTAGGATGAACTGAAAAAACTGTGGTCATTCTGAGGCTCTTTGTCCTGACCATGTGAATGGGGTTACTCAGAAGCAACGAGAAACAATACAGGTCTATACAGGTCTATCTGTTCCTGAAGTTTATCTCCATCCCATGTCCTTGACTACACACCCAGACCAGCTGCAAAGACCTAGAGGGAACCATCCTTTCTCAGAAGCACAGCATTTGCACTAAAGTCATGTCTCTACTATTGTTAAGCATATTATAATATATGTAATGGAAAAATACATATAGAGCCATTTCATCATGGCTCTGTTTTAACCCTTTAATTGGTTCTTAATCCATAGGCATATAGGGCATATAGGTGTTTCATTCTACAACATGCATAATTCATATAATTCGTTTGTTATGTTGTCTAAGTAGTTAACTAAAAATCTCAAATTCCTGCTGTCATCCCTGATGTGCTACATAATAATCCTCCTCAGTCTATCTGCTTCTCAAATGGTACTCTATTCCATATTGCTTTTGACCAGAGCCCTTAGGGTGGGATCAATGGGATTTAGACAAAATGTCTCTCAGCCAAAGGGAATGGTATTACTATCAATACATTTTACATTAGAAGACTGCAGAATCACAGAGTCACACCAAGAGGTTATCCATGCCTGTCACTGACAAACATACCCTGTACTGAGAGAGACAGAGAGAGACAGGGGGAGGGAGACAGAGCGAGAGACACGGGGAGAGAGGGGGACAGAGAGAGGGGGACAGAGAGAGAGACAGAGAGAGAGACAGAGAGAGAGAAACAGAGAGAGAGAGACAGAGAGAGAGAGACACAGAGAGAGTGACAGAGAGAGACAGAGAGAGACAGAGAGAGAGAGACACAGAGAGAGTGACAGAGAGAGTGACAGAGAGAGTGACAGAGAGAGACAGAGAGAGACAGAGAGAGACAGAGAGAGACACAGAGAGAGCGACAGAGAGAGCGATAGAGAGAGAGACAGAGAGAGAGACAGAGAGAGAGAGAGAGAGACAGAGAGAGAGAGAGAGACAGAGACAGAGAGACAGAGACAGACAGAGAGAGAGACAGGGGGAGGGAGACAGAGCGAGAGACACGGGGAGAGAGACAGAGAGAGAGGGGGACAGAGAGAGGGG